>NW_024738309.1:0-282500 GCF_018991925.1 Homarus americanus | reverse complement strand
TAGCCTCCCCCTGCCCCTCCCCGGGACTAACAAACTATACCTAACATAGCCTCCCCATGCCTCCCAGGACTAACAAACTCTACCCTAACATAGCCTCCCCCCTACCACCCTCCCCAGGACTAACAAACACTAACTAACACAGCCTCCCCCTAACCCTCCCCAGGACTAACAAACACTAGCAACACAGCCTCCCCCTACCTCTCAGGACTAACAAACTCTACCTAACATAGCCTCCTCCCTACCCCTCCCCCAGGACTAACAAACAGTAACTAACACAGCCTCCCCCCCTCCCCAGGACTAACAAACTCTACCCCTACTACAGCCTCCCCCTCCCCAGGACTAACAAACACTAACTAACACAGCCTCCCCCTCCCCAGGACTAACAAACAATGTCTTGGCCCCCTCCCCCAGGACCTGACACCAACTAACACAGCCTCCCCCCTCCCCCAGGACTAACAAGCACTAACTTCTTTACAGCCTCCCCCTCCCACTGGGACTAACAAACTCTACCTAACACTTAGCCTCCTCTGGGACTAACAAACCTGACCTCCTCCCCAGGACCAACAAACACTACCTAACACAGCCTCCCCCCTCACCAGGACCAACAAACACTACCCTAACACAGCCTCCCCCCCCCCTCCCCAGGACCAACAAACACTACCCTAACACAGCCTCCCCCTCCCCAGGACCAACAAACACTACCCTAACACAGCCTCCCCCCCTCCCCCAGGACCAACAAACACTACCTAACACAGCCTCCCCCTACCCCTCCCCCAGGACCAACAAACACTACCTAACACAGCCTCCCCCCCCTCATTCCCCAAGACCAACAAACAAACACAAACATCACTAAACACGGATCATCTTACCTGAGATTAAATAAGCATCGCTAACCCGGGCCAACAACTAATCTAATTTACAACAGAAAAAAAAAACACACAGGTTAGCCTTCCCTCCTTCACTTCCTTCCTCTATTCCTTCCCACCCTCCTTCTATCTCTCTACTTCCCCCCCCTCCCCTGTCCTCCTTCCTCTGCTTTCCACACTCTCCCTTCCTCCACTCTCCTTCCTTCATTCCATCCCTCCCTCCGCTCTCCTTCCTACACTCCCCCCCCTCCACTCTCTGCCTCCCACCTCCCTGTGTGAAAAACTTAGCCGGGCGGCGGTGTTTTAATCCCAGGAAACTCTACACCTCCCCCGGGGATGAGTATCTTCCAGAATAAACACATTATGAAAGACGAAGGAAGAAAAAAAATTGCGGAGGAATCGATCGCTGCCATCCTGGAAGTAGAAATGTGATGACGTCAGCCATTACACATGTTTCGGATGTTGTGGGGAGGAGAGGAGGGGGTGGGGGAGAGGAGGGGTGTGGGGATGGAGAGGGGTGGGGGATGAGGAGGTGTGGGGATGAGGAGGGGTGTGGGGAGGGGAGGGGGGGATGAGGAGGGGTGGGGATGAGGAGGGGTGGGGGAGAGGGAGGGGTGGGGGTAGAGGAGGGTGTGAGGAGGGATGAGGAGGGTTGGGGATGAGGAGGGTGGGGAGAGGAGGGGTGGGGGGAGAGGGAGGGTGGGTAGAGGAGGGTGGGGGAGAGAAGGTGGGGAGAGGGAAGAGGGGGGAGAGGAGGGTGGGGGAGAGGAGGGTGGGGAGAGGGAGGGGTGGGGGAGAGGAGGGGTGGGGGAGAGAGGTGGAGGGAGATAGTGGATGGAGTGTGTGGAGGAATGGGGGAGGGGAGGAGAGGGGGGTGTGGAGAGGGTTGTGGGGGAGGAGGGGTGGGGAGAGGTGTGGGGGAGATGTGGGGGGGGAGGGTGAGGGAAGGATTGAGACAAGGAGGTAAGGAAGGACTTGTATTTTTCATTCAATAGACCTTTTTTATAGCCCACGTATATCTACCCATGTTACCATACTCGCCCATCTATCTGTCTATCTATTTATCTATCTATTCATACCAATGGCCACTCACTTATCCATCTCTATGTACATATATATGGGACATACGAGACCAAACCACCAACACACACACACATACACACACACACACACACACACACACACACACACACACACACACACACACACACACACACACACACACACACACACACACACACACACACACACACACACACACACACACACTCGAAGAGAAAAAAAAATACAGAGAATTTTGGTGTGTTTTGCAAGTGAAGTGGCGAATATTCGCGGGAGCAAATGAGCGATCACATAACTCATTTTTAAACTTGTCCAATCCCACCGCCGCCACCACCTCCCCCTCCTGCGCCGCCGCCGCCACCGAGACTGTCTTCTTCCCCTGCCTCCCTCTCCCCACACACACACACACCCTCCCCCCCACACACACCTCCCCCCCCACACACACATCTCCCTTCACACACCCTCACACATCTCCCATACCCCCCCACACACACCCCCCACACACACCTCCACCACACACACCTCCCCACACACACACACATCTCCCCACCCACACCTCCCCCCACACACCCACACCCCCACACACCTCCTCACACACCCACACATCTCCACACACACCTCCCCCCACACACACCTCCACACCCCCCCCCACACACACCTCCCCCCCACACACACACACCCCCCACACACACCCCCCACACACACCCCCACACACCCCCACCACACACACCCCACACACACACACCTCCCCACACACACCCACACCTCACACACACACACACCCTCCCCACACACACCTCCCCACACACTCCTCACACACACACCCTCCACACACCCCCACACACACACCCTCACACACACACACACACACCCACCCTCACACACACACCCTCCCCCACACACACCACCCCACACACCTCCCCCACACACACCTCCCCCCACACACACACCTCCCCCACACACACACCTCCCCCACACACCACACACACACACACCCCACACACACACACCTCCCCCACACACACCTCCCCCACACACCTCCCCCACACACACCTCCCTCACACACACCTCACCACACACACACACACACACACCTCCCCCACACACACACACCCCCCCCCACACACACCTCCCCACACACACACACCTCCCCCACACACACCTCACACACACCTCACACACACACTCCCCACACACACACCACCCCCCCCACACATCTCCCCACACACACCCCACACACACACCTCCCACACACACACCCCCCCCCACACACACCTCCCCCCACACACACCTCCCCACACACACACCCCCCCACACACACCTCCCCCACACACACCCCCCCACACACCTCCCCACACACACCTCACACACACCTCCCCCACACACACACACACACACCTCCCACACACACACCTCACACACACCTCCCCCACACACACCCCCCCCCACACACACACCCACACACACCCCACACACACACACACACACACACACACACACCTCCCCCACACACACACCTCACACACACACACACACCTCACACACACACACACACCTCCCCACACACACCTCCCCTCACACACACACACCTCACACACCTCACACACACCTCCCCCCACACACCTCACACACCTCACACACACCTCCACACACACACACCTCCCCCACACACACACACCTCCCCAGACACACCTCACACCTCACACACACCTCCTCCACACACCTCACCTCACACACACACACACCTCCACACACACCTCTCACACACACCACCTCACACACACCTCACACACACCTCCACACACCTTCCCACACACCTCCCCACACACACCTTCCTCCACTCCTCCTCACATGCCCCCACCCCACGCCCAGGCAGTAATGATGGTGGGGAACGGAGGGAGAGAATGAGGAGAAGGAGGGGAGTTGATGAGGAGAGGAAGAAAAGGAGGGAGGGAGGCAGGTAAGAAGGGAAAGTGATGTGAGGAGAGAGGAGAGATGAGGAGTGCTGGAGAGATAAGGGAGAGGGAGGAGAGAGATGAGAGGTGATGTGTGTACATGTGTGTGGGAGAGAGGTGTGGGTGTGGGGGAGAATGAGATGTGTGGGGAGGGGAGGAGGATGTTATGAGATGTGTGGGGAGATTATGTGTGGGGGAGATTGTGAGATGTGTGGGGAGATTATTAGGTGTGTGGGGGAGGTTATGAGAGGAGTGTGTGGGGAGATTATGAGGTGTGGGGGAGATTATGAGATGTGTGTGGGTGTGGGGAGGTTATGAGATGTGGTGTGGGGGAGGTGTGAGATGTGATTATGTGTGGGAGTTATGTGTTTGGTGGGTGATATGGGAGATTATGAGATGTGTGATTAGGAGTATGAGATGTGTGTGAGGTGGGGAGGTTATGAGATGTGTGGGGGAGATTATAAAATGTAGTGGGGAGGGGTCGTGTGGGGCGCTACTCCACCCTACACACACCCCACAGGAGAAGCATGGGGAGAGGGGTGGGGGGGGGCCACGTTGTGTGGTTCCCCCCCCCCACAACAGGGCCTTGGGGAGAGAGGGTGTCTACCATTATTAACGGGCTGGACAAATTAAGCTGATCAAGCCGAGAGAGAGAGCGAGAGCTGTGCTTATTTAACTCTCTCTCTCTCTCTCTCTCTTTCATTTCTTATTTTTCTTTCTCCTTCATTTTATCGCCTTTATTTCATCTACCTTTCACTATCCTCATCTAATGCACTTACAATCACTTTCACAACAAACCAAGAAGAAGAAGAACAACAACAACAACAACAACAATCACAACAAAAATAACAGCAAGAGTAAAAAAATAGAAGAAGAAGAAGAGAAAAAATGAAGTAGAAGAGGAAGTAGAAGAATACAAAAACGAAGATCATGCTTGTAAGGAGACGACAATAAGCGCCCTCCGAGTAGAAATGTCACCACTGTTTATCTAAGACAACTCCACATTCCTCTTCCTCCTCCTCCTGGTTGAAGGCACGTCCAGCGTATGTCTAGCGCAGGGCGAAAAACTTGACCAACTACTGATGAGTCACGAGAGAGAGAGAGAGAGAGAGAGAGAGAGAGAGAGAGAGACGCTAAAAACAAAAACAAATCAACAGTAATAATAATAAATAATAAAACTATTAATAATAAAATACCAATACTAATAATAACCATAACAACAACTCTACAACAGTATGACTCACGCACACAACTGGGATAAACATAACAGAACAATACAAGCATCACTATATAACGTAGCCGTAACCTCCTCAGCCGCCCCAGAGCCGAACTCTCGACGACTCTGAGCCGCCCTACATACCCAACACACTATTATTTTTTTAGGTAAGCCCGAGACATGACAGTGCCTAATTACCTTTTTTTACCTGTCTTAACGAGTTACATTCACGCTATGACCAACTTACAACATACTGTAACAAAATGGATATTCTATGTATTCGCCAGACGTCAAGTACTTCATGATGTTTACACAGACCACCCGTTCAGGGAGCTCGTCCACCCGGGAACCTTAAAAATAGAATTAGACTCCGAAACAGCGACCTAATTCTGAGACGTTCATATCCAGGTTCTTATCCAGGTATGAACTCTCTTGTGCTGTAAGGGTGTTATAAAGGTGGACGTGTCTTGTCCTATGCACACTCCACTGTAACGGACTTTTGGTGTGTTTACAGATGATGAATGAGAGAGAGAGAGAGAGAGAGAGGGAGAGAGAGAGAGAGAGTTGTGCTTCGTCAGTCACATTGACTTAAGCACCGATTCATTCACCACACACACTGTTGTCCCCACTGTCCTTCACATTACTCCCGACCTTCCACAACAATTTACTTCTATTCTTTCAATTTTCATTTCTGGTTCGCAATAATGATATATTTGCCTATCGACTTGTGTCTAAATTTATTCATGTCTCAAAATGTGTGTGTGGTGCGCATGCGTGAGTGTGTGCGTGTCAGGCAAATATATTACTTAATTCCACCCACATCAAAACTTACGTGCCCACATTTCTTCTCGACGTCATTTTTTGTCGCGTCCCTCTCCGTGCGAAGCACTTCTTGCCCGTTTCCGCCTAAGTACAACTCACAAGGCGGTGGTTGCCTGGCCAGAGCCGCTCTATCGGCCATCATTATTTTGTAAACATAAAGTTATCCGGCTGACCCCAATAATCTTTTTCGGCTTATCACTTACCCTTATGCACTGTAACGGACTCTACTTAACCCCACTCCCCCTTACTTCCTCCTCATCCCTTATCTCCCACGTCATCACCTCCTTCAGCTTGTGGGGAGGAAGGGGGTGTTGATCATCCTATCTTTCTGGGTTAATCTGTCCTCAGTTTAGAGGCTGGAGCGTAATGCTTGCCTTCACGACGTCTTGTTATTGTTTTGCAAGGGATGTTAACACCCTCTCGCCCGGCCCAGTTTACCACAGCGATGGTTTGTCTGGCCAATTGTGAGCAGTTTGTTTACGTGGGTCGAATAACACATCACGTGGCTGTGTCAACTCAAGGCCCTCGTAATATACACACACTCGATATACAAAACACACAGCGGACAACGACCTGCCACATTCCTCATTGGATCCCTACTGACTCCTACACGAGTACATACTGTACCTATGAGCATCCTTAATGGTGGTACATAAAACGAGAGAGAGAGAGAGAGAGAGAGAGAGAGAGAGATGTCTACATATAAATTTAATGACAAGAAGCGACATAAACAAAAAATCCTCTTAAGACATATTTAAGACTTCATCAAAAGTAAACGAAATTATTAACCAGTCTGCGGGTATTAAATTATTGAACATTTTTGGGTGTATAATCCGTGAGCCTGTTATGATACTCCCAACTTATTTTTATTCTTGTTTTACCTTTTGTGAACACACCAGGGGAACAAACCTCATCACAGGGGCGGAGGGGGCGGGGAGGGGGTGTTTGAGTGAGGTATTTTTTTTAGCCACTTTTATCCTTATCTTCTACAGTCTTCTGCGTAATGTCAACAAAGATCCCGATTCAAGTCCAAAGAATACACAACGATGTTTACTAAAATATGGTAAGATCTTAATAATGGTTCAGGCAGCTTACCTTATACTGTAGTCTTCAGTTGTTCGATGCACTCAGTAAATATTGTCAATTGTCTCCTTCATATTTCAGCAATGATGGTGATGGTTGCGCAAATGTGTACGTATAATAGTTTCGTTCCTAATGTAAAATTTTTAATAATTTCTATGTGAGATTTTGTCACTACACAGCACACACATGCACACACACAAGCGGTCTTCCATTCTTTCCTACTTTCTCTCATCCTGGGTGAATGCACCATCAAGGCTGTAAGACCAAGCATGCAAAAATAATATTAAACTGTAAGTGAAGATCTATCAAACAATGTAAGTGCAAAACGGCCCAAAACCACCTTCATAAACTGTGAACAACACGCCATCAAGCGATATTTATACACTGTGAACGAAGAAAATTCAAACTCTGTGTAGGAGAAAAACACAATGGTCTATAGCAAGTAGTGTGTACTAAACAATAACCGTAAACCGCAAGCACGACCCATCAAACAACGGGGAGGAAAAATAACCCTCTGTATAGATGAGTGGTAGCGCGTTCACCTCACAGGGTAGCAGTCACGGGTTCGATTTCCGGCGGGAGTGGAGGACTGGGTTCATTCCTTGTACACTCTAGGATAAATGAGTAGCTATCGGGTGTGATGCCGATAGTGGAACAACTCTTAAGTGGACTAGTATCCTGCCTAGGTGGTGGAGTAACCCACTAGCTGCCGAATGCTGTAGGAGGCAGGGGATCACTATACCTGCCAGACCACACCAGTACCATAGTAGGAAAATGTCTACAGGAATAAAAATAAAATAAAAATAATGATAATAAATAAATACGAACCATATTACATTCAAGAGGAGTGACTTCATCTCAGAATGAGTAACAGCAGCGAATGGAGGAGACGATAATGTCACAAGGGAATGGATATGAATGACTAGTTTTCATCAAGCATTACGCACACACACATACACACAAGGCCAAACGTTTACTTTTACTTTCAAAACTTCTGTGCAACACATTAACAAGACTTTCTTCTCAATTTACATAAGGTTTCAACACTTATGACATCGACAAAAAATAGTACAAAACCCCTACTACCAGAGTGAAGGAGCATTGTTGTGGTCATCAGTGGTAATGGTGGTAATCAGGCCGTCAACACTGTGTATGCTTAGTAAGAGGTCGTGAGGCAGTGTGGCCGTGGTAAAACCATACACTACCACCACTACCACACCATACGAGTACACTACCACCACACCATACACGACTACCACTACCACACCATACGAGTACACCACCATCACACCATACACGACTACCACCACTACCACACTATACACTACCACCGCTACCACACCATACACTACCACCACTACCACTACTACTACCAGCACACCACACACTACTATCACACCATACAGTACATTACCCCAACACCACACACATCACCATACACTACCACAAGCTATATAAAATCATAATCCGAGATCGATTCCCAGTAAATGGCTCGGGATTCGGGGATTCGGTTTCGGATACGGGATGCGAGGTCCAGTTTCGAGGTTCAGACCTCCCACACCGTCACTCTCCTCCCTGTCTATCTTTATTTATGACTTATACTGATGGCACCATATTGCCACAGCCACGACTCATGTTTACCAGAATTCTCCCCCATTTTTTGTTTTCTTCTGAGACTCACGATACAGACACATGCAGGACGTAGCTATGTATCACGTCCGAACACTTTAAAAGCTCATGATATGTGATGTATCCGTGACCACATATGACCGCTGAAGGAGAGAGAGAGCCCCTCCTCTACCAAATGCTTAGGATGTAGAGCCAACACGCCCCCCGCCGTCCATGTAGCGGTACTGGGTATTAAGTGTGGTAATGGCTTCATGGCCGACACTCATTATGACAAAAGTTCACGGTCATGTGTCTTTATTAAAACTCTCCTTTCATTTTTTTTTATGGACTGTTGCATACCCATATGACTCTTAACCCCCCCACCCTCACGTCTTATGCCCAGGGTACTTCCTTGTACTTCTTGGGTATCGGTTCAGTGTCTTTAAGTCCCTCATCCACTTTTTTTTTAATGGACAGCTGTATACCCAAGTGGACTTTTAATCCCCGTCTTATGCCCAGGGTAACCTCCTTATCCCTCCCTCCTTGGGTACTCGGGATTTCGTCAATCATAACTCAAGTTTCAATCCAGTTGCGATAGTTTGAAACACGACCACTGGCAGTTCCATGGAGTCTACTCCCCCCTCTCTAAGTCTCGTCTCCCTCTCGTGGGTAGTCTATTCATCTCCCTGTCTCCCTCTCGTGGCTAGTCTACCCCTATCTCCCTCTCGTGGCTAGTCTATCCCTCTCCCTATCTCCCTCTCGTGGCTAGTCTACGCCTATCTCCGCCTATCTCCGTCTCGTGGCTAGTCTATACCCTCTCCCTATCTCCCTCTCGTGGCAAGTCTCTCCTATCTCCCTTAGATGTAAACACTCATCATCCTTTACACTCATCCCCAAAGAAACCAACGGCGCCATATACTAAGTCTGACACCGGACATACGAACAGACACGCTATTGAGACTTAGTATACGTGTGTGTGTGTGTGTGTGTCTGTGTGTTTATATCTATGACTGACTAAATTACTAAATAAACACCCGTATGAGAGAGAGAGAGAGAGAGAGAGAGAGAGAGAGAGAGAGAGAAGAGCAGGAAGTCAGTGGAGTGGGCCCACAAAAAGTTCTCTCAACATCCGAATTAAAACTTCCCTCCATCCATCCATCCATTTTCCTTTTCTTACCCTCGCATTCCCCCCCTTCCTCCTCTCGTCTCCTCCATTTCCTCTTCCTCACCTCCTCAAGTTCCGTCTCTTAATTAATGATAATTTTTTTTTATTTTTTTTTTTCAACTTTATTTCCATTATGCTTATTATTCTTTCCCATGTACATTTTCCTCTTCTTTCATGTTTATTCATTCCCTTCCATCTCCTTCCCATCAACACCCACTCCTCCCCTCTCCTTCCCATCACCAGACTCCCGCCTGTCCTCCCCATCATCACCCACCCCTTCCCTCTCCTCCCCTCCCCCAGCATCACACCCTCTAAGCCTATCTTTTGTCACCCCATTTTGGTTGTATCACCCTACGTCTCCCCATACCACCTTTATCTCCCCCATCACTTCCTCACTCCCATCTTTCTACTTAACACCCCCCCCATCTCTCACCTCTCTCGCTCCACCACATCTTCCTATTTTACCCCATTTCTTCATCTCTATATTCCTTCTCCATCAATATGTCCCCATCTCTCTCTTTCCCCATTTTTATTTTATTTCTATCTATCTCTTTCCCTCCCTCTTCCCCACTTTCATTTCCTCTCATATTTTTCTCCTTCACTTCATTTTACTCTCTCGCTCTCTCTCTCTCTTCTCCAATCTTTATCTCTCCCAATCTTTCTCTCTCCCTCTCCTCCAACTATATCTCCATCATCTTCGTCTCTCGCTGCACGCTTGTGGTGGGACGGTGAGGTTGGCACATTATACGGGGTGTTATCCGGGGCTGAGAGTCTTATCCGAGGGTTGAGAGTATTATCCGGGGGTTGAGAGTATTATCCGGGGCTGAGAGTATTATCCGGGGCTGAGAGTATTATCCGGGGATTGAGAGTATTATCCGGGGGTTGAGAGTATTATCCGGGGGCTGAGAGTATTATCCGGGGGTTGAGAGTATTATCCGGGGGCTGAGAGTATTATCTGGATGACAGCTGCTGTGACTGGTCCAATGGTCCACGTTGCTTGTCTGCTTCATTAAGACCAGCCAGATGTTAAAGGAATGTATGAAAGAACTCCGTATGCCTTTACCGAGCTTGTTTAATAAAGTCATTTAAATCAGGAGATTTACAAGAATCTTGGTTAATAACTATTGTAATACTGATTGTCCAAAAAGGAGTTTGATCATTATCCTCAAACTACCGCCCAATCAGTTTAACATCAACTGTGGGAAAATTATTGGAAGCAATAGTTACAAATTCAAATCGAAATCATTTTGAGAAAGACAAGTTGATTAACGACCCCCAGCCTGGCTTTACCAGAGGGCGTTCGTGTCTGACAAATTTATCATCATTCTTTTCAAGGGTTTTCGAATCTGTTGACGATGGACACGACTATGATGCAGTTTAACTTGAATTTAACAAAGTTTTTGACAGAATATCTCACTATAGTTTAATACAGAAAGTAGAGGCACGTGGTACTGGAGGGAAATTTTAAATTGGACTTGAGTATGATTACAGGACAGGAAACAGAGTCAACATTAATGGTACAAAATCTGATTTGAGGTAACGTCACTTGTGGAGTACCCCAAGGCTCAGGGAACGGAAACAGGGAGCCAGCTATCAGCTGAACAAGTAGTTATTGAGAAATCCGATTGTGAGAAAGATTTAGAGGTAATGATAAGTAGGGACAGCAATGCTTGTATGGATGAAATAAGACAAACGAAGTACTGTATTAGGGCTCATAACTTGGAGCGTTAGAAACAGGAGCAGTGATATTATCTTACTGTACAATTATATCTCATGTAAGTGAAACCTCACTTGGATTATGCGGTCCAGTTGTGATTACCGTACAATACTGTAGAATGGATATTGACACCCGAGAAACCTTTCAGAAAGGATGACAAAATTAATCCAGTATACTGTAGAGACATTAAAAAGCTGAATTTGCAATCTCTTGGGAGACGTAGAAGGAGGGGCGATATGATCGAAGAGTATAAATGGAAGATGTCGTTAAATAATGGTGATATAAGTAAGGTATTTATCTATCAAATCACTGGAAAGAAATGTAGAGGAGAGGAACAAGTTACCAAACACCATCATTAACTCGAACTCGTTGGGAAGTTTCAAATAAAGGTTGAACAGATATTGTGAGTGATGACGGCTGGGTGTAAACAGCGCTGTCTGCCCATTATGGATCAATAGGCCTCCTGTAGTTTCCTTCACTCTTATTCACTCATCTATACACTACTGAGAAAAGTTACAAATTTTAAGAATTGTTCAAGTTCAGCGTTGAATAATATACGCCGGGTGTGTCTTGGCCGTCATAACAGCAGGGAAGATCTGGCTGCTTATGTTGTAATGAACAATATTTTCAGTTTACTGTGAGACGTTGAACCTTGCTAGTGCAGTAAACAAGTTGATGGAGGTGATTAAGTTACTGGTTATTCTCAGAGATATTCAAACTGGTTAGGAACGTTTAAATGTTAAGCAGATGCCTACAGTGCGCCTGGGAGGTGACCGACCCACCGACCGGTTAGTGGTGATGATGATAAGAAAATAAGGAAGAGTATTTCGAACCTGTCTGTGGTGGTTAGTGGTGGTGGTGGTAGTGGCGATTGTGGTGGTGATGGTGGTTGCTGATGGTGGTTGGTGGCGATTGGAGGTGGTGGTGGCGAGTGACTGAGATAAGCATACGGTCACGCTTAAGGTGTACACAAGCCTGCTGGTGACACACACACACACGCACACAAGCGCTCTGGTCGACAATAAAAACATAAGGAAAAAGAGTCCGATAAAAGCCACGTTGGCAGATAGTTATAATATGACTATAGCAGAGGGGAAGGAGAGGGGCAATGGGGAAGGAGAGGGGCAATGGGAAAGGAGAGGGGCAGGAAAGAGGGGGGAGAGTAGGGAAAGGAACAGGGGACGGAGAGAGGACAGTGGGAAAGAGGAGAAGTAAAGGGGATGGAATGGGAAGGGAAGAGAAGATGGAGAGCGGGGGAAGAGGATGCAGAGGAAGGAAACAGGAGGAGGACGATGCAGAAGAAGGAAGCAAGAAGATGCAGAGGAAGGAAGCAGCAGCGAGGTTGCAGAGGAGGGAAGCAGAAAGAGGAGGAAGAGGAGGAGAAGACAGCTTCCTCCCTGATGATAAGACACAGCCAAGTCAATCTCGAGAAAATTGATACAAGTACTAAAAATGAGCACCAATTTATTTCCCATTAACCTAAATGACCTCTGCTCTCTGCCTCGCCCCCCCCCCCACCACCACCACCCACGGTTATATGGTGGTGAGGGTGAGGGGCGATGGTAATGGTGGAGGTGGTGGTTTGTGTGGGTGGTGGAGGGGTGATGGCAGTGGTGAGGGATGCCAAAAGGTAGGTGTTGGTGGCAGTGGTGAGGGGTGAGGTAGTTGAGACAGTTGTGAGATATGTGGGAGTGACAGTGGCAGTTAGTGGGTGATTAATGATAGTAGTGTGTGTGTGTGTGTGTGTGTGTGTGTGTGTGTGTGTGTGTGGGGTGGTGATTGGTGGTGGTGAGAGACAGGTGGTGGAAAGATAGGTACAGTAGCAGCAGGGTTGGTGATAGTAGTGGTGATGGTGAGACTGGTTGATCAAGGATGATGGGTGGTAAGTAGTGGTGGCGGGGTTGTAATTGTAGTAGTTGTAGTGGTGATGGTGGCAAGGGTAGTATTGGCGGTGGCAAGGGTAGTATTGACGGTGGCAGGGGTGGTGGTATAAGTGGTGGTGGTGGTGGTAGGAGTGGTAGGGGTAGTAGTGGTGGTGGTGGTGGTAAGGGTATTAGTATTGGTGGTGGCAAGGGTTCTAGTAGGAGTGGCAGTGGTACTAGTAGTAGTGGCCGGGGTGGCAGTGGCAAGGGTGGTAGTGGCAGATGTAGTAGTAACAGGGGTGGTAGTAGTAGTAGTAACGGGTAGTAGTAGTAGTGGCAGGGGTGGTAATGGTAGTGGTGGTAATGGCAGGGGTAGTAGTAACAGGGGTAGTAGCAGTTGTGGCAGGGGTGTGGTAGGGGTGGTACTGGCAGGGGTGAACTATAAGGTGTCACAATGAGATAAATTTTATGACCGTGCGGGGGTGGTGTTGTTGACTGGGGAGGTGGTGTCCGGTGTCCCGCTGGACCCAGTGCTTGGTCCTGTCCCCTTCCGCATCCTGATCAACGACAGACACAGCAGCAGGGACCTGCCTGAGGCCGAGGGAGGAGTCATACGCTGATGACACACGTGTACGCAGGGCCATCCACGGCGAACAGTACCTCAACATCCTACAGGAGGACCTGGAGGCCGTCTATAGCTGAACCAAGAGAGTGAACATGACGTTTAACAGAGACGGGGAAGACCACAGGCCATCGACCTGAGGGTGAAAGATCCGGGACCCCATGGATCTGGGGGTGAAACTAAAGAGCGATCTTATCAACATACACATCGAGGTCAACTTGGAAACAATGGGTAATGCGAACCTTTCTCTCCAGGTCACACGGGTAATGCGAACCTTTCTCTCACCTGGTGCAGCCTCACCTGACTACTGTTCCCCCACGAGATCGTCCAGCAGAACTCTACTGCAGAGACAGTGTACTGGGGGATCTGGGAGAAGGCCCAGGTCCGGTTAAACGCTGCAACACAGAATTCACCCAAAGAGAGAGGGACTCGGTGTTGTGAAGTTTGTCTGCTGTAAGTGCAGCCTTGTCACGCACAGTGCTGAGTGGTCAACATACTCATAGGGCATCAGCAACAGCGACAAGGTGGGGGACCGCTAAGAGACAAATGGCCACGGTCCCTGGTGTTGCTCTCAAACTCCAAAATGCAATATACAGGGCGAACAGATCTTGTTCACTTCCAATCGGCGTAACAACACCCACCGAGGACACCTCCCACAATATTAGTAGCAGCAGGTGAAGGAAGGGGGTTAAGCGACCACCCCCGTGACGTCATGGTCCTCAGCCGGCGTGGCCAACACTGTTCTTGACAGATTACGACGGATTAGGACAGATTACCGTCGGCTATTATCCCCGGCGCGAGACCCGTCAACCCCGCCCGACGGATCACTCCAAATTGCGATTTTGTAGCGGCGACACCAAACCTGGCTTACGTCAAGGAAACTCTAGCCAAAGTCTCCTAAAGCCACGTTATATTTTCCCAATAACGGAGATGAGAGAACACATTTAGCCTAAGTTCAGTCTCGGTGCAACTTGGAGACCATTTTGATAACCATCCTCGTAACAACTTCAGCAAGCCAGCAATATGCTTTTCCCACAAGTCAGAAGGAATATTTAACTTTAGAATTTCTTAGAATCACGACCATGATGCTCCCCATAAGGGGGTAAACACAGCGTTGCTAATGGTGGGAGGGACAGGTGTGTTGTGGGTAAAGTATTTTGGTTATTCATGAGTGTCAATCACGACGCTGGCGGCACTGCCTTCTTGTCCAGCAGCGAAAACGAAAACTCCACGCGTTTGGTCGCTCATTGGTCGCTGGCCTGTTGTTCCTCGCTGTAGAAAGTACAGTATGGTAAGTTGTGAGTTAAGTGAGGGTGGAGATTAGTGCTAGAGAGAAGTGGTGGAGGGTAGAGGTAGGAGAGTAATATAGTTGAAGATCAACACACGCGTCACAGCCAAAAAGTTCCACAAGAAAGTTCCACCGTGTATGAAACAATCCACGCCGTACAAAATATTGAGATACACAGTATATTAACGTAGAGATGAAACGGTTACGCAGCTTAAACATAAAATCAGTGCTAGTTCCCAAAGACGTAAGTTACATAATGATTATAACATCCCCTATAATAATTACATGATGGCAATATCCAGTATAATGGAACAATAGCAGGCTGCAGGAGACACCATAAAACAAAGGCGGTATTACGCCGTATACGTGATGACTGACCGACGTGGCTTCCTTCCACTCCAGGGTACTGAAGTGGGATAACACACCTAGCACGAACACCAGAAGTCCAGTTCAATTCAGTATCTAAAGTCATTTTTTATCAGCATTAGCATGAATACTCGTATATATTAACAGCCACATTCACTACTCATAATAAGTTCAGACTTCAGGCAGTGAATGAAAAGTTCAATACTCGTCCGTAACCAAACACTAAGGAGTTTTGAAAGGCATACTGGCCTTGAATATCTACACATAAATAATCTTAAGGATCCCCAGTTGGTATTGCCGGGGCCAGCAACACATCACAGAGGGTGGAGTATTATAACAGGTGCCGTGCTTGTCTGACCTCGTATGCCCGCCTTCAGCATCACGCAGCGCATGTCAACAAACCAATGACAACCTATAGCCCAGTGCGGCGCTCTCGTAAATAACACGTTGGTTCTTGATTTCCACACTTCTCGCCTACTTTTACTTGCACTGGTTATTGATTTTCACACATTTAGTTTGACTTATGCATTTGTGGAACCATGTACTGTATATTACAAGTTCATAAGAAGAAGTTCAAAGTAAGTATGATGACTTAACCCTATTTCATCGTACACAAGGGGCAAAATCATCGTACTCCAGGGAATAATTCATTGTACTGAAGGGGTTAATTCACTGTACTCAAGGGATTAGGTCATCGTACTCTTGTGATTACCTTAATGCAAAAACAAAAATAATTCATTGCCCTCAATGGGTTAAAATATTTTACTCAATGGGAAGAAGAAAATTGAAGAAAGAAGAAAGAAAGAAAGAAGAAAAAGAAGAAGAAGAAAGAAACAAAAGAAGAAGAAGAAGCAAAAGACGAAGAAGATGAAGAAGAAAAAGCAAAAGACGAAGAGGATGAAGAAGAAAGAAGCAAAAGACGAACAAGAAGAAGTGACAAGAAGGGAGAAACAGAAGAGAAACAGAAGAAAAAGAAACACTTTCACCTTGACTCCCGGAGAATAGCCTAAAGATCACACTGATACACAAAAAGAGGAATTGTCGCCCCACAACAAGGTCAACCACTTGGGTCATCCTGAAGGAGAGCTACAACGAAAGGTCAGAGGTCACGGTGTGGCTATAAAGGAAATCAAGTCATACCCTACATTCCCTCCCTTGTACATAGTTAGTAGTCAGGATGATGGAGTAGAAAGTGTACAAAGACTCGACTATATACAGCTAAAAGCGAAGTTAAATTGACAACATATAATTAATTTCAGAGATACTTAATTAAAATTTTCGACTTCAAGGCGAGAATCGGACAAATGCTTCTGCTTGCTGTAATCCCAGTGTAATTTCGACGCCATATTGGTCATCCTCTCGGTGACGTAGATTAAAATTAATCCAACCGAAAGTGTCTTGACTCCTTCAGTTATATATGCCTGACACTGTCCATGTATACATACGAAATTATCTCCACATGTCCTGAAGTATACCAAACATTACTCATGTATACATACGAAACTATATCTCATTAAAACAAAATAAAAACTCCACCAACAGATATCAAACAGAACAGCACTTAGCCCAAATAAACACGGACGGGAGAGACAGCCACTGACGGACTGACAAACACAAATAAATGCCTGTCACACTCCCCTGTCATACTCCTACTCCTCTGTCACACTCCCCTGTCATACTCCTACTCCTCTCCGTCCAGTTTCTCTGACTAGTGACACTCAAGGTGTTTATACAGTATCCAACCATCGTGGTGAAAAACAGCTCAGTCTGCCATCTTGTGTTTCAATCTGAGGCTGTTGCTGGGGTTTTAAGAGTTTATTCTCTCTCTCTCTCTCTCTCTCTCTCTCTCTCTCTCTCTCTCTCCTCTATGAGTGTGTGTGTGTGTGTGTGTGTGTGTGTGTGTGTGTGTGTGTGTGTGTGTGTGTGTGTGTGTGTGTGTGTGTGTGTGTGTGTGTGTGTGTGTGTGCTGGCCAGACATCATGATAGTTACACTAACACTCTAAAAGTCAACTTACCAAGCAAACAATGCAGGCAAGGGTGTACACACACACACACACACACACACACACACACGGGACTTGACAGGGTAAATAAACACCCCAGACACGCATATGTTTCACCGAACATTAAGCCACTTTCCAAACATACACAAGCACACACACTCCCACAAATATACACAAACACGTACAGACATACACATGCTTAAACAAACCCAAATATACAAGAACCACCCACGCACACATACATACATAATAGCATTCCAAAAAACACCACAAACAAACACACGCACAAACACAATAATACACACAATACAAAAAACTGAAACATAAACAAACACACTCATAAATACAAGAAACACGTACAAGCATACACAAACACTTAAAACAAAAACACACAAACACACACACACACATAGACAAACTGACACACAAAGTCAGCGTGCACGTGCGTACATAAACGAGTCAAACTCTTCAAGTGCACACAGAGACACCGATCATGTCCACAGAGACGGCGACGAGGAGGGAGATGGAGTGAAGGAGGCAGATGATGCAGACGGGAAGAGAGAGAGAGAGAGAGAGAGAGAGAGTATTTCATGTGTAAGTAGTGTATTGATCCACCATTTGTCCAGCATTGATAGAGAGACAGCTTTTGATCCCCCCCTAGCACCCCCCCCCCCTTATTAGTCAGTGCCCTTTCCTTTCTCCCATTTCCCCTCTCACTCCACATCCCTATCCCCTCCCCTCTCCCCCAACATCTCTCTCTCCTTTCCCTCTCACCTCACAATCGTATCCTCCCTCCCTTCATCCCCACCTGCCCCCCACTCTCCTATCCTCCCTCTTGTAGTCGGGTTTCTCGGGTCAGGTCAGGTCAGATCAGACAGGGTTTTTCCCCTTCTTAGTTGTATGTATATCTATCTATCTATCTAATGCATTTCTTGTTACCCCTTAAGATACGATAAGGAATACATTGTCGCCTCGTATTACAAAGAGTTAGTGTGTGTGTGTGTGTGTGTGTGTCTGTGTGTGTGTGTCTTAAGAAAAATGTAAGGAAAGCAAAGAGAGACTATGAAATCAAAATAGCAAGTGAATCCAAGGCGAATCCCAAGGGATTTTTCCAGGTACATAGAACAAAAGTCAAGGACAAGTTGGGCCTTTAAAGTCAGGGAGGGGAGAAGTGATAAATGGCAGTGGAGAAATAAGCAAAGCATTGAACAACTACTTCTTATCAGTTTTCACAGAAGAAATTCGCGAGGAAATTCCAGAGGTGGAACTGATATTTAGAGGAAAGGAAGAAGAGAAATTAAAGAATATCACTATCAGAAAAGAGGATGTTCTTAAGAGGATAAATAAACTAAAGAAGACAAAATCCCCAGGGCCGGACGAAATTTTCCCTCGAGTCTTGAAAGAGTGTAGGGAACAGATTAGAGGACCCCTCGTGAATTTATTTACAAAATCATTAGACACCGGAGTTGTGCCAGACTTGTGGAACAGGCAAATGTAGTACCCATATTCAAAAAGGGAGACAGAGCATCAGCGTCAAATTACCGGCCGATTAGTTTGACGTCAGTAGTGGGAAAATTTCTTGAATCATTTATAGCAGATAGCATCCGATCGCATCTAGAGAAAAGCAAATTAATCTACGACTCTCAACATGGGTTTACAAAGGGAAAATCTTGTCTAACAAATCTGCTGACGTTTTTTAGGAAAGTCTTCGAGAAGTAGATAATGACGAAAATTACGATGTTATTTACTTAGACTTTGGCAAAGCATTTAACATGGTATCGAGGGGAAAGTTGTAAATTGGATAAAATCGTGGCTCACCGATAGAACGCAGAGGGTCAGCGTAGATGGCGTTAAATCTGAGTGGGGCTGTGTAACCAATGGGGTTCCCAGGGGTCAGTACTAGGCCCACTCTTGTTCATAATCTACATAAACGATCTAGATACTGGGATCAGCAGTGACATAAGCAAGTTTGTGGATGACACCAAAATAGGGCGGCAGATTAATTCAGGGCAGGATGCAAATGCATTACAGGAGGATCTAAATAAACTGCAGGGGTGGTCTGAAAAATGGCAAATGAAATTCAACACCAGCAAGTGCAGCGTACTTAATATTGGAAGAACAAATACTGATAATGTATACAGCCTTAACAACATCAACCTAGAGAAGTCGACTTGTGAAAGAGACCTAGGGGTACTTGTAAGCCCGGACCTACGGCCTAGAAAACAGTGCGTTAATGTTCGAAATAAGGCAAACAGAGTATTGGGTTTTATATCTAGAAGTGTAAGTAATAAGAGTGCAGAGGTCTTATTGCAACTATATCTTGCGCTAGTCAGGCCGCACTTCGATTATGTGGTTCAGTTCTGGTGCCCTTATTATAGAATGGATATCAATTCACTAGAGTCGGTGCAGCGAAAAATGACGAAAATGATTCCGGGACTTAGAAACCTTCCATATCAGGATAGGTTAAAGAAACTTAACTTGCATTACCTAGAAAGACGAAGAGTGCAGGGAGATATGATAGAAGAATTTAAGTGGGTGAAAGGAATCAAAAAGGGGATATAGATAAAGTTCTTATAATATCCGAGCAGGATAGGACTCGGAGCAACGGATTTAAGTTGGATAAGTTTAGGTTTAGGAGGGAGATAGGAAGGAACTGGTTCACAAATAGGGTGGTGGACGAGTGGAACAAGCTTAGCAACTTTGTAGTAAGTGCTGGAACTCTGGAAAGTTTCAAAAGGCGGCTAGATAGATTCATGGATGATAGAGAGTGGTAGTAACTCTCGACAGGAGCTGCCATGCATAGGCCAACCGGCCTATTGCAAACTCCCTCTTTTCTTATGTTCTTATGTGTGTGTGTGTGTGTGTGTGTACTTGGGTTCATACAAAGGAGTGTTAGTTACAAGACTAGGGAGGCCATCCTAAAACTATATCTTGCGCTTGTGAAACCTCACTTGGATTACGAAGTTCAGTTCTGGTCACTGTACTACAGAATGGATATAGAATCCCGAGAAAGAATTCAGAGGAGAATGACAAGACTAATCCCGGGCATTAGGAACCTTGAGTACAGAGACAGGTTAAAGCATCTGCACTCCCTCGAGAAACGTAGAGTGAGGGGCGATATGATAGAGGTGTATAAATGGAAGTCAGTGCTAAACAAACGTGATATAACAAAGGTACTCAAACTATCCAACCAGGAGCGAACTCGTAACAATGGTTTTAAATTAGAAAAATTTAGATTTAGGCTAGAAATAGGTAAACTCTGGTTTAAAAATAGAGTAGTGGATGAGTGGAACAAGTTACCAAACATCATCATTAACTCGAATGCACTGAATAGCTTCAAACATAGGTCGGATGGATATATGAGCGATAGGGGTTGGGTGCAAATGGGACTGCCCAGCAAGGGCCAATAGACCAGCTGTAGTTTCCTCCATTCTTATATTCTTATGTTTGTATATCGTATAGTGTTGTGTTGGTCTGTCGCCCAGGATACCCCTATGACGTTAAGGTCCCTCCTGTTGCCTCTAAAACACTGGGGCTCCGGCCAGTCTAACCTCTCGAGTAGGTCCTGTCACTTTCATATGGATTCCACCAGTCATCCTTCAGTAACAGCCGGGGGGGGGGGAGTGGTTATGGCTCCCACACGTGCCAGCGATGATTTTTTTTTATTTTGCCGCTTACAGCTGCTACTTTATTGTGCACCCAACACTCATCCTGTGAGCGGTAGCGCAAAAGGATTACAGAGTAGAGTTCACAACGGGTCATAATAATTAACCCCCGTTGTCAGGATATTATGGCACTGAATGTTACACAGTATTTCAATTACATTATTTGTTTAGTTCTATACATAAAGGGTAACTTATTCACAAATGCGTGAGTACAGGTGTGTGAAGCAGTATGTCTGGCCTTACACGATGGAGGGGTTGGTGGTGTGGGGAAAGGAGGATGGGATGGTTGGCTGGTGGTGTTGGGAGGGGAGGATGGGATGGTTGGTTGATGGTGTGGGGAGAGTAGGATGGAATGGTTGGTTGATGGTGTGGGGAGAGGAGGATGGGATTGTTGGTTGAGGGTGTGGGGAGAGGAGGATGGGATGGTTGGTTGAGGGTGTGGGGAGAGTAGGATGGGATGGTTGGTTGGTGAGGGAGGGGGGGGATGGGGCGATGAAAGACTGGGGGCGCGGGGATGCTTGGTGTTGAGAGAAGGGGAGAAGGATAGGGAGATAATGAAGGGGTGGAGTACTGGAAGGGAGGAAGAAGAAGGGAGGGAGAGAATAATAATGCTGATGATGAGGAATGAATGAGGAGAAAAAAAGGACAACTGCAACAGAAGAGGGAGGGTAGGAAAGAATGTGGGTAAGGCGAGGGGAGGACTTTATGGATTGAAGAGAGGTCGGAGGACGAGGAGGGAGAGAAGAGGGGGAGGTAATGACAGGCAGAGGGTGCAGGTTGTGTATGACTTACAAGTGGGGAGGGCAAAGTGGGTAGCCGAGAGAGAGAGAGGTCCTCCGGCTTCCATTACCACCCGATCTCACCCCCTGCGTCCTCCTCCCCCTCCTCTTCTCCTTCTTTCTCCCCTTCATCATACCCCTGCTTCTTCCTCCTCATCCCCTCCATCCTACCCTCACTTCTTCCTCTTCCTTCACCTCCTCTCCTTCTTTCTCCTCCTTCATCCTACCCCTGCTTTTTCCTCCTCCTCCCCTTCATCCTACCCTGCTTCCTCCTCTCCTTCTTTCTCCTCCTTCATCCTACCCCTGCTTCCTCCTCCTCCTTCTCTCTTTCATCCTACCTATCTCCCTCCTCCTAGTTGACGTGTATGTTTGTGAGGTGTATAAGGGGGGGAGGGTGATCCTAGCAATAACATATTCCAGTGATAACTTTCTTGATAACAGCTGTCCCTCGAGTACCACACGTACCAACAGGGGTCGCACACACACACACACACACACACACACACACATATATCACAGTACTGCCTGAACCTAGTGTGTCAAGGTTAAACGACAGCAATGGTCATTATTCACTTAAAACCATGATGGTGAGTGTGTGTGTGTGTGTGTGTGTTAAGTATGGAGACATTGAGGAGTGGGTTGTTGAATATAATCTTTCAGTTCCAAAATGTGTCATGGTGTTGTAGAGGATAGCAGGTCAGGTTGTGAGGATAGCAGGTAAGGTTGTGAGGCTAACAGGTTAGGTTTTGAGGATAGCAGGTCAGGTTGTGATGATAACAGGTCAGGTTGTGAGGATAACAGGTCAGGTTGTGTGGATAACAGGTCAGGTTGTGAGCATAAAAGGTCAGGTTGTGAGGATAACAGGTCAGGTTGTGAGGATAAAAGGTCAGGTTGTGATGATAACAGGTCAAGTTGTGATGATAACAGGTCAGGTTGTGATAACAGGTGAGGTTGTGAGGATAACAGGTCAGGTTGTGAGGATAACAGGTCAGGTTGTGAGGATAACAGGTCAGGTTGTGAGGATAACAGGTCAGGTTGTGAGGATAACAGGTCAGGTTGTGAGGATAACAGGTCAGGTTGTGATGATAACAGGTCAGGTTGTGAGGATAACAGATCAGGTTGTAGTGGTGTGGAGGGTACCGTGTGGTCGTCACAGTGTCCCTCCGCTTGTGTACTGTAAACACTAACACTGACAGGGGTAAAGGCAGTGTATTCCCATTGACCACTTCTCTGTTTTAGCCCCATGTTGATTCTATTTTCTAATTGAAATTGTCACTTTTAAATCAGTCATAAATTGATCGTCAATCCTACCACGTTTTCCTTGGTGGGAGTTTGCCGGTAAATCCAGGTGGAGAAGGGGGAGCGGGAGGGGTAGGAGGAGGAACCGACAAGTGACTGCCTGTTCACCCATGGAGCGCCTGAAAGTACCCTACCTACTCACAGGAGAGTCAGCAGATACCAAGTTTAAGTGTGTGTGTGTGTGTTTGTTTGTTAATGAGTGTGTGAAAGGGTGGGGAGATATAGAAGGTGGGGAGAAAGGAGGAGGGGAGACGGGAGAGGAAGAATGGGGAGGATATATATGCGAAAATAGGGAGACGAACGTTAATGAGAGAGAGAGAGAGAGAGAGAGAGAAATTTAGTGCTTTGCGGGAGTTAGATCCGCTGGTGGTTTGGGCAAGAGTCAGGTCCGCTGGTGGTGTGGGCAAGAGTCAGGTTCGTTGGTGGTGTGGGCAAGAATCAGGTCCGTTGTGGGGAAGTATAACGCTGATGAGTAGAGTGAGCCAAGTCACTTTGTGCCGCCCCCTCCCTGCTTGCCTGCCTACATTAGTGGCCTCACTCAAGTGTCCCACCTCTCTCTCTCCCTCTCTCTCTCAATTTATCTATTTACCCGTTCATCTATCAATTTATCCATCCATTTATTTATCCATTCCCTTATTTATCCATCCATCCCTCTATCTATCAATATATTTACCTCAAGCCTGCCTACAATAGCGGCAAAACTCGACAACTCTTCCTCACTGTTTTCCCAAATAAAAACAGCAAAAGATCCACTGAAAATCATAGCAGGGAAACGTGACTAAATCGAAAAGATACAATAAAAAATAAATAAATAAAAAACACAATAAAATTAAATAAATCGAAAATATACAATAAAATATGAAGAAAAAATTAATACCTTCTAAATTTCTTAAAACCTCCGAGTACACAAGATGTTGCGACCATTTAAAAATCCTCGCGAGCAAACCCTCCCCCCCCACCACCCCCAAAAAATAAGAACCGACAAAATCCGATCAAATCCGACAAAACCAAATATATGTAAGGATATTATGAACTGAATCCAAAGCAAAAACATTTAAACCGTTTTAAAGGTCTGTGAGATCCCCTGAAGACCCCCCCCCCATAACAGAATCCATTACATCTCTCTCTCTCTCAAACATCTTACGTTCCCAAATAAGCCGGGAAAAGAAGAGCCAAGAAACACCGACGTGAACCGAGGTAACCCCAGAAACCCCCCGAACCAATCCGAAGAGTCCCGAGGCAACCCGAACGGCTCCCAGACGACTCAAATAGGCCGAAGGCAACCCGAACGGCGGCAATCGGAGGACCCAAAAGCAACCCGAGAAGATCCGAACACCGACGCCGCCTATCCGTCTCCTTACCTTACTCTGGTACCCCGCTGCTAACTTGCCCGAGTGAGGGAAGTTGTGCTCACCTGCAGGAAGAAGAGAAAAGACACATTAGCCTCCCACCTGCTCCAGTTACATCACCTGCATGTTTAATGTGGTGACGAATACCTGTGTGTGTGTGTGTTTGTGTGTGTGTGTGGATTCAGCGTGTATATACCAAGACACAAGACACTACAGTTATACAAACAATGGCAAACAGTAAGTCGATTTAACCAAGTACAGCCCAAGAAAGGCATTAAAAGTTCAAAGTGCCTTAATGAAAGACGTATCCCCACCATACAGCTGATTGGACTCCTAGCAGCGCATAGGTGAGAGAGAAACAAAAACTTCCACGTAGGGAAAAAATATATATAACCCTAGTTAGTCTGCAAGTCATGTAGGGCAGATATAGAGTTTTAGTTTAACAAATTTATTGGCAGAGCTTGTAGTACAGATATAGAGCTCACTGACGCAGATACATGAAAGAGAATGTCGAGTTATTTATCTTCTCTCTATTTCTCTCTCTCTCTCTCTCTCTCTCTCTCTCTCTCTCTCTCTCTCTCTCTCTCGCTCTCTCTTTCTCTCTCCTCCTCCTCCTTGACTAACTTAAGAGCCACAAATAGTTCTTCTCGAGGGAGACCTTCTTGTGTGGAGTTGTGGAGAGTCTAGGAGAATTTCTTTCTTTCTTTCTTTCTTTCTTTCTCTCTCTCTCTCTTATTTTGTATTTCTTTCTTTCTTTCATTTTATCTGTCTCTCTCTGTCACACACACACACACACACACTCACACACGACCATGGCATTAGTCTCTTACGTCTTCAATGCAGGGAGGTAAAAACTGGAGAGGTGAGGAAGATCTAACCTAACTCGTCATCATCCCCTCCCTCCTTCTCTCTCTCCCTGCCTCCTCTGCTCTCTCTCTCTCTCTCTCTCTCTCTCTCTCTCTCTCTCTCTCTCTCTCTCTCTCTCTCTTTCTCTCTCTCTTCCTCTCTCCCTTCTTTCTGTTCTCTTCCTTCCTTCCCTCTCTCTCCCTGTTTTCTTCCTTCCTTCTCCCTCCCTCCTTCTCTCGCCTTGCCTTCCTCTCTCCCCCTTCCTGGTCTCTTACTTTCCTCCCTCCCTCTCCCTCCCTGTTCTCTTCCTTTACTCCCTCTCCCTTCCCTTACCATCCGCTTCCTCGCCCTCCATCTCCTTTCCCCCTCCCTTCCCTTTCCTCTCATCTTATATCTCCTTCGTGAAAAGAAATTGAAAAAGGAGAAAAGGGGAATGGAAAGAAGACAAGGAAAGAAGGAAAGGCATGGAAAAGAAAGGGTTAGGTTAGGTTAGGTTAGGTTGGGTCGTAGGAAAGTAGAGATGAGAGATAAAGGGTAGAGAATGGGAAGGGGAAATGGGTAAGGCACGCAAAGGAAGGGGAAGAAGGGGGAGGGGAAGAAGAAGGGAAGAGGGAGGAGAAGGAAGGAGGAAGGATGGAGGAAGGAAGGGAAGAAAGAGGAAGAGGAAGGGGGAGAAGAAGGGGGAAGGAGGGAAGGTGGGGGGGTCAGGACGTCATTCATTAACGTGAAGGACTTGTAGGTCACACACGCACACACACACACACACACGCACGCACGCACACACACACACACACACACACACACACACACACACACACTTAACTTAGGCATGTAACATATTAGCTGCGTTTCCTTAATGTTAATTCAGAGTGGCACTGTGACACTGGAGATGGCACCGAGGTAATGGAGATGGCATTGAGGCACAGAATATGACACTGACTAAAATGGGTGAGTCAAGGACGATGGCACTGAAATGAGAAAGATGGCACTAACACAAGATTGCACTGGTACAAGATGGCACTAACACAAGATTGCACTGGCACAAGATGGCACTGGCACAAGATGGCACTGGCTCAAGATGGCACTGGCTCAAGATGGCACTGGTACAAGTTTAAGTGTTTCTTTCTCTAACCTAAATCTCTCACACCTTGAGGACCCAACAACAACAGAGAGACAGGATGAGGTTCTCCCCCACAAGAGACACATTATCGACTTTCTTGTTTCCTCTGGTCGCCTGGGATGCTACTCTTGGGTGGGTGGAGGAGACTGGTGCGGAGTTGTATGGGTGGATAGATTGATGAATGGGTGGGAGAGGGTGTGTAGTAGATGGGTTGTGATGGGTGGGTGGGTGATGTTGGTTGAGGGTAAACGGGTGGTATGGGTTCGGGGGAAGTGTTATTTTTTTATATAATTTTGCACCTTACAACGGCTAGTTTATGTGCACCCCATACTGATCCTGTGAGCGGTAGCCCAAAAGGGTTAACAGACTAGAGTTCACAAAGGGTGTGTATAACTAACCCCAGTGGTCAGGATATTATGACACTGAATGGTACACAGTATTTCAAAAATATTCTTTGTTTGGTTCTATACATGGGGACTGATGCAGCTACTAAGTGCAAGTCAATGGAAGCGGATGGTGTGGGTGGGTGGTGGTGTGGGTGTGAAGTGGTGTGGGTGGGTGGATGGATGGTGTGGTGGGTGGTGTGGGTAGGTGGTGTGGGTGGGTGGATGGTGGGGGTGGGTGGGTAAGTAGGTTGTATGTGTGGTATGGGTAGGAAGATGGGTATAGTGTAGGTGGATGGTATGGATGACTAAGTGTTTGTGGGTGGGTAGGTGGGTGGTGTAGGTGGGTAGATAAGTGTTGTGGGTGGGAAGGTTGGGTTGCATGGGTGTGGAGGTGGGTGGTTAGGGTGGGAAAAGGAGGGTTTAGGGGGTGTAGGTGAGGAAGGGAGGGTGTTTTAGGGAAGGGAGGGTGTACAGGTAGGTGAGGAAGGGATGGTGTTTTTAGGAAAGGGAGGGTGTATAATGACTTGCTTGAACGATCATCAAGAGATTCCTTTGTAGGATTCTTCCTGTTCTACTCAACCTCTGACCCCCCTCTGCTTTCCCCCTTTTCGTCCTGCCCCTTTCCTTTCCTTCCCCCGTTTTCTTCTTTATATCTTTCTCCTTCCTACTATCCCTACTCCTTTTCCAAGCCCCTCTCACCGCTTCCTTAATTTCGTTCTCCTTCCTTTTCCACGTCTCTCTCACCGTTTCCTCCACCTCCCTCTCATCTTCCTCCTTAAAGTCCCTCTCTCACCCCACCCCCCTTCTCCCTCACTCGATCTCTCACTCTCCCTTCACCAGTAGCCTCCCTCTCAGATCATAAAAAGAATCTTAAACTTTTTCTCGTAAATCCAAGAGGATAAATCTGATTACGATTACGTCTTGGTGTACAGTGACGTCACTTTAACTGCCGAGTTTGTGCCGCTAAGTGAGTCTGTTTGATGCCTCCCTACAACACTAGCTAAGGGGTGAGGGGAATACCTTAAGTTTACGAGGAGGTGAGACTCAAACCGCTTCATCCTCCAATAGTCAGTCAGTCATCCGCTAATTGGTTGAATAGGTCAGCCTTAATAGACCAAAGTCTGACCATTAGAATAGAGGCGTAGTCCTAATGGGGTCTTTTTTAGGTCGTCCTTAACTCCGATGGGGCCTTGAACTTCAAATGGATTAATGGTTAATGGTTGGGGCAAGTCAAGGCTGGAGGTCAGGACCGGGACAACTATGAAGTGCAATCTGTCACTGGTCTTCTGCGCAGTCATCTCCCATAATGTAATTTACGCTGCTACAATTAGTGAATTTCGAGATGAAATTTTAACAGAAGTAATCAAATTTTCCCTGAATTACCAACCTACACTAATTCCAACGGACGGCAAATAAACTTAATGAAAAATTTCCAGAAACTTTGTCGAAAAAAAGTCCCTCGACGCCATCCACCAATCAGGGAGCGTGTAGACATCATCCACCAATCAGCGGAGGTGTAGACACCATCAACCAATCAGTGAATGTGTAGAAATCATCACCCAACCAGCAAACGTGTTAGGCACTGCCAATAACATACAATTATGGCATATTCAGATTCATCAATTAAATTCTCCCTCAGCCCTCCGCCCCCCCCCCCCTTTCCGGCAATAATTAATTACGAGAATTCAGTTAAAAATATAAAATATACGACCTCGCTGAATCGTCACTGGCAGTAATCCAAGACTTGTCGAGCTTTAGCACGACCCGCCGGCCACACCGGCCACACCAAGAGGGTGGGAAAATACATGTTAGAGAGGAAACTGATATAACCTAGCCCTTTTCTGTTTAAGGCGCTACCAGGGCCGGATTATGCTTAATAGGGGCCTGAGGCACAGATCAACTTGAGGCCCCCTACCCTCAAGGTATATATAAATAACAGGAATAAAATATACCCAAATTTATCGATGATTTCATCAATATTAAGCTTCTGCAAAATAACAAATTTAATGTTCATAGGAGACAAAAATTGAGACGTTGCTAGGACATCGTTGAACGAAGTTCATGTTTTATGCGCTTCAACGTCGAGAATGTTTGGATTTGGGGCCCCTTAGAGTTGGGGGGCCTGAGGCCAGTGCCTCAAGTGCCTCATGGTTAATTCGGCACTGCGCTAATCAATTGTCTATTTATCATTAATCAGTCTAATTTGGGTTGACGCTACCCTACATAACGTCAGTCGGTAATGTAAGGTTTATTAGGTTTACTTTGTATAATCTACTTGGTGTTGTGGCGAACCATTTTAAAAATCATAACAGTACTTAAGGCGTTTATTGTAAGGCGTTTTAAGATGCAAGGAATAGCTAACACGTTAGCTTTCTCGGACTGTCATTAAAAAATACGACAGTACTGCGTTTTGGGAATAACTGTTGTACAACACAGTCTTCAGAAAACAATAAAATTAGGAGAATGTTATTTGGACACAATACAGAAAGAAATAAAGTAGAAAATATATAGAAAATTATAGAAAGAAAGACAATAAAGGAAAAAAGTCAATCAGTCAACAATAAATAAGAGGAACACAAAAAATCGGGCCAGTTGTAAAGGTAATTTCTCCTCGAATTAATCTTCTCTCGCGGCTAGGTGTTCACACACTTGTGCAAGAAATACGACGAATTTCAGGTTGGTTTAAGTTTTCATTTTTGCACTTACAGAACTGTAATCAACTTGTTCACCCTTATTTAAAGTATGTTATGAGTAATGATATTAAAGTTTCAATCATATTTGATTAATTATCAACATTGTTACACCAAAGGAAAGAGCCAAAACAGGTTTCAACTAGGCGAAATCCTTTTCAATTCTTTCCCGCCATATACTTTGTTTCAGGTCCTTTCCAACATACTACAGTATATGTATAGAATTACTTATATTATTGTATCACAGTTTTTTTATTGCCCTACATGCCCCCAACTCTTCAATATTAATCAAAATATTCCCCATAAGCGGCCATGATCGGCATATTTTCAGTGGGAGAAATCGCTTATTGGTTGTTAGCTATTTGGGCTACTTGAGCGATGCACGAGGCTGACGCCTGATCGAGGCGTTAGCTTTTCCCTCTGAAAGTGTCATGCTCACAAATCAAAAGCATCGTCTGCACATACAGAATAGCTAAAGCGTTAGTTATTCTGTGCATCAAAAACGCCTTACAATAATCCACTTAAGTCTACAGCAAATATGGGGCGTCAACTTTTCAATGCTGAAATCTATAAAAACAAACAAACAGAATTTCCGTAATATATGGACGCTTGAGTGACCACATATAATGAAATACAATAACAGTTACGATATACTCACAAAAAAATAGTTTCACTTTAATACAATCGACTATCAAGATCAGGTTTCACAAATGTTATGTTACCGTCTCGCTCAACAATAATGCCTCTGTCGTACACTTTCCAAGGTATATTTTAGATTTCTACAATACTTGCATATAGCCTAACCTAACCTAACCTAGCCTAGCCTAACCTAATCTAAAATTATTAACCAACGATTTTTTCCAGAACGAAGTCAGGCATTTTAAATAACGATACAATACAGTACTTCAGGGTGGCGTAGTGAGGAGTTCTGTAATTGTCAACCCAGTTCTGTATTACTCCCGAAAGCAAGATTACAGACACTACTCTAAAAATAGAATACAGACAAGAGAACCGAGACCTTAACTAAGTAATAAGCGTAACAGTGACCGGCGTCATAATAAGTGTTATGATATAACCCGGGTTTAATGGCAGCTCTGAGCTTACATTTAACTAGATAATTCCTAACACATTCCTCCACCGTGTTTACCACTTGCAGTGATTACACAAGAAGAAGCTGAGGATGATCTTAAGAGTTCATTGAGGTTTATGAGGGTAAAAATGGGAAAACTTTCAAATTTTACAGCAGTTATGTGGCGGTTATGTGGCAATCGAGTGAATTACATTAAATGGTCTATTATCATCACCAGAAAAACTAAAATTAAAAAAAATAACATTAACTTGTAAAATCCTTCTGAAAATAAAACAGATCAAATATACATAGACACAAGTATTTGGTAATCGTTGCGAAGGATATTTTAAAAACTGAACTTAAAATGCAACACCGTGGAAGAGGTTAGTGTTACCGAATAGACGTCTTCACATTTCCCCCACTCCGTCTGCCGCAATAAATATATATATTTTTTTTGACATTTGGGAGATTATAACGTGATGGAGTTGACATTTTAGCAAGTATGATGCACATTCCCTATTATCGGGGGAGAGAGAAAGGTCATAGTTGTATATTTCAGAGTTACATATGAGAACTAAGATTATATATTCGGAGACTCTATGTATTGTTGCTATGTATTGTTGTATAGGTTACCAGGTCGCTTAAAATTCCTGGCCCACGTCTTATATAACACATGATATACCGTATGTAAAGTATATAAACTGTGTATAAAGTATTGGAGATAAATTAATGGCAGAAAGATGGAAAAAACGCCAGATAAATCCCGCATAAAAAACATGAACTAAGAGGTATTTACTCTAAACGGTTCTTCAATAACATAGAGATATTGGTCAATAAATTACAATCACTAACATAAGGACATGTAGCTTGACACGTCCAATGCACAGTTTAAATTTCCAGTATGGAGGTCAAAGGTTAAAGTACACGTAGGTCATAAGAGGTTCAAAATACACGTAGGTCAGAGGTCAAAGTATCTTATAAACATATGAGTGATTTGAGAGCCGAAAAAAAAATGTGATGCCGTTTGAGTTCTTGGATATGAGAAGGGGGGGGGGGGGACATGGTAGGATATATCATTTAAAACCTTTTCAAGCGATGGAGAGACAAGGTGCGTGTCCTTTAGAAACCCCGGGTATGGGTGAGGAGTTCAATCCCATATTTTTTTCCTGATTTTGGACAAGGGAACATGTCTTTAAGATCTCCCGTGTCCTTCTGGTATGGGGGTATTAAGCTATGTCCCGTGTCCTTCAATATAAGGCTGTACAAGTGACACTTCATGTTCTTCAGGATACACACGAGTAACGATGCCTCAGTGTCCTTCAGGATATGGGAGTTGAGCGTTAACACATGTCCTTCAGGATACGGGAGTATAGCGTTACTGTACATACACATGTCCTTGAGAGCAGAGGATGACTGAGAGAGGACAGGAAAACCCCTGATCTTTGAGACAAAAAACTAGATTAATGCACGTAACTGGAGTGGAGTCATGCGCCAGTCAGCCTCTTTGGTTACGGCCATTGTGCGTGGCGGCGGATTAACGGGGCTCGTGGTGTGAGTGAGTGAGAGGACCAAGGAGAAGACAACCTGCCTCACACACACAGTGAAAACACACACACACACACACACACACACACACAAACTTAAAATGGGACGTTAAGTGGTGCCCCAGCCAAAACATACACTTAAAACACAAGTAATTTGGGAAACAAATACACCAAGAACAATAGTTGTTAGAACACAATACGACTGTCAAGCATAGAGAAGTGTGGTAATCATTACGTCACTTAATAAAACAAATACCGTAACTGGATGATTATACGAAAGACAAGTTGCAGTAAAAAAAATAAAAACAGTCAAAGATACACAAGCCAGAATAAATATGTCTGAGTAACTGACAATGTAAAGTGGAACCACACGGGACACAAGGCAGTGGTTACATGATATATATGTATATATTTGTTTACCTCTGAGTGGCGGCCATCATGCCCCGTGGTTTGTTGCTGTCCCAGAATAGTGCTGCTGGCAATTCTTCTTCATTACGATACGTCACGCGTGGCGATGGTGGGTGGGTGGGTGGGTGAGTTTGGTAAATGACTGAGTGGATTTGGGTTTGGTGGGTGGGTGGCTTAAGTAGGTGGTTGGGTTTAGTAGGTAGGCAGATGGGTTTGGTAGATGGGTGGGCGAGTGTGAGGGTATGTTCGGCAGACAGGTAGGTATGTAGGTGGGTGGGTGGGTTGGGCATATAGGTACAGACGAGTGGGTGGGTGGGTGGATGGGTGTAAAGTTACCTGGCTACATACTCCACCCAGGGAAGACACACACACACTTTGGTCAGAGAGGACAAGTGGGCAGGAACAAGCGACTATTTCTCCCTGCCTCTCCACCAGGTAACTTGAGTCCCGGTATCTTACTTCACATCAGGTAAGGCGTCAAGTGGTGGTCATACTAGACTTCAATAGTTAGCCTTGTTTTTACCTACCACAGTGTGCATAAAAAAAAAGTAAGTTACGCTAATCTAACCTAACCTAACCTAACCATAACCAATACTCGACTTTAACCACAACCAACCTAGCACCGATGATACATGGATATAATAAGGAATGAGAGCGTCGATACAAAATGCCCCGTGGAGTATAAAATGAGTTAACGAGGCGGAAGTCAACAAACAGTGTCAGTTGTCGGCCAATTAAGCTGGTTCAGAGGGCCGGATCATTTCTGTTTTCGTTGTTCTATGTCCCGAGTTACAGGGCTGAGTGAGCTTCTAGGGGCTATTATTTTGTTTAGTTTTTCTTTGTTTTTTGTTTTAATGTTTCATGTCTAAATACGAGATTATATGATCCTTTTCTACTGTATTTCATAGGTAAGTCCAAATAAATTACGAGATTACAGGTAGTCTTATGAAATTACGATAGTTCACAGGTAAGTCCAACTAAATTATGATAGTTTACAGGTAGTCTTATGAAATTACGATAGTTCACAGGTAAGTCCATCTAAATTACGATAGTTTACAGGTAGTCTTATGAAATTACGATAGTTCACAGGTAAGTCCAACTAAAATACGATAGTTCACAGGTAAGTCCAACTAAAATACGATAGTTCACAGGTAAGTCCAACTAAATTATGATAGTTTACAGGTATTCTTATGAAATCACGAAATTCAGACTTAAAATACGAAACTATATCATCAATATCTTGGAAAACAGTGCACAGGTTGTCTGATGTTTCTGAAGAAGTTTAGAGTCGAAAAACATTATACATAACAGATGATTCCTATACCCACATACTCGCGGATTATAAAAACAACAACAACATTGACGAAAACAACAACAATAACGAAAGCAACAAACAACAATAATGACGAAAGCAACAAACAACAATAATGACGAAAGCAACAAACAACAATAATGACGAAAGCAACAACAACAACAACAACAATGATGAAAGCAACAACAACAATATTGGCGAAAGCAACAACAACGATGAAAACAACAATAATGACGAAAGCAACAAACAACAATAATGACGAAAGCAACAACAACAACAACAACAATGATGAAAGCAACAACAACAATAATGACGAAAGCAACAACAATGACGAAAACAACAATAATGACGAAAGCAACAACAACAAAAACAGCAGCAATTACGTAAGCAACAACACCAACAACAACATTACCACCAACAGCCGTCTAGCTTCAAGTTGCATTTCGGTTCAAGGTCTTTTAGTACTAAATTTACCTCTCTCGGGTTCATAATTAATTAACAAAAAAAAAGAGCTGTCCTTCGCATCCCGGAGCATCTTGAGTATTGTTACCCCACATACTGCCAACAAGACGACTGGCCGCGTTTTTATTTGTGTTGACGTCACTTTACACCCGGGCGCAATACTCTGATGGCGAGCTCGGTTTCCCTTCACTGTCGCCGGGAGCAAACCATTGGTAAGTGGAGCATTAGGGGGTGTGGGGAGGGGTGACGGAGGAGGGGGATAAGGGGGGAGGGGGAGTTACTGGGTCCTGTTCAAGCTGAGTCTTGTTTAGAGAGTTTTCGTTCATTTACATATGTCTTTCTCTCTCTCTTCTTTATTTTTCTTCTTTAGTTCTTTCTCCATTCTGCTGCCATCACTACTACAAATCATCATAGGACCACCACCACCACTACTACTACTAGCACCATTACTATCACTAACATCATTACCAACAGACTACCACTACCACCACGACTGACCACCACTGACCACCATCACCACTACCACCACTGACCACCACCACCACTACTACTAACACCATTACTATCACTAACATCATTACCAACAGACTACCACTACCACCACTACTGACCACCACTGACCACCATCACCAATGCCACCACCACTGACCACCACCACCACGGTACACCATCTGCCACTGTCTCTAACACTGACAAGTAATCTCATCCTGGACCTGTCTCTCACCTCGCCCCCTCACCCAAACTATATATCTCCATCTCTCCATCCCATCTCTCCATCGTTCCCATCATCTCCCACATCTCCACCTCATCTCATCATCTCCATCTCTCCCCACCCTCTCCATCTCTCCATCCCATCTCCCATCATCTCCATCTCTCCATCCCATCTCCCACATCTCTACCTCATCTCCTACCATCTCCATCCCTCCACCATCTCCATCTCTGGGACTCTCCATCACCATAAAAACAGGGTGTGGGTGTCACCGGCAATATATGTCCCATGGGGTAGGGAGAGGGAGGAGTGGGGAGGGAAGAGGGAGTGGGGAGGGAGAGGGAGTGGGGAGGGAGAGGGGAGGTAGGAAGGTACCGCATATTAATTATTGTAAATGTCAAATATCAATCAGCTTAAGTGAACGTCGATATATTAATCCCGGAGACGTCCACACGCCGGGGATTTGTGCGTACATGGACATAAGGCTGGATGGCGTACATGAATGTGGGAGGAGAAATTAGGTGTGTGTGTGTGTGTGTGTGTGTGTGTGTGTGTGTGTGTGTGTGTGTGTGTGTGTGTATGTGTGTAGTGTGTGTGTGTGTGTGTGTGTGTGTGTGTGTGTGTGTGTGTGTATGTGTAGTGTGTGTGTGTGTGTGTGTGTGTGTGTGTGTGTGTGTTTGTGTGTGTGTGTGTGTGTGTGTGTAATAATAATAATAATAATAATAATAATAATAATAATAATAATAATAATAATAATAATAATAATAATAATTAACGGTTTATTGAAAGAGCATGGCAGCCAGAAGGCTGAAAATTTACAATTACATAATTGGGGAATGGGTCTCTTGATTTACAAATGATATACAGGTAACATAACTGATACAAATATGATATATAATAATTACGTGTTGATAATTTTTACAGTGGTTGGGACTGGGCTGTTCTTATAGCAATCAGTTAGTGCTTGTATGGGCTGGATGCGGTTAGGAATGATGACAAAACTAAATTAGACAGGGAGTTAAAACCTAAACTCGGTAAAGGGAGGACTCAGAACACGAGTAACTTAAATGTCTACTACGCGAACAGTAGAAGTATGAGAAACAAAATGGATGATATTAGGGCCTTGGTATGTACCGAAAAAATCGATATAATAGCATTCACTGAAACAGGGATCAACCTAGACTCACGTGAGTTACCGGTCGAATACCAAATTGCGGGATACAAATTGTTCCATACCGATAGGCAGACCAGGAAAGGAGGCAGAGTAGCAATCTATGTCAGGGATAATCTGAAGTGGGAAATAAATAAGGAAATAAAAACTGAGCAGAATACAGAAACAATTTGGATAGAATTAATTGACGGTAGGGAAAAATTAATCATAGGAGTAATATATAGACCTCCCAACCTTGATAGGGTTAATGAGCGACTTATCTGGGATGAAATGCGCAGGGCTTCCATACACAACAAAGTCTGTATAGTAGGCGATTTTAACCTTGGCCAAATAGATTGGACTGACCTTACGGGTAACTCAGTATCAGAGGATTTCCTCGAAACGATCCAGGACTGTTTCCTAAGTCAACATATAACCGAACCCACCCGGGGTAATAATATACTCGATTTAGTTCTGTCGAACAGAGAAAACCTCATTAGCAATGTCGAGGCAGGGAATTAACTTGCAAACAGCGATCACAAAGAAATTCGATTCCAGTTAGATTTTCAGGTCAGACGTAAGGAAAATTCCATAAAAGTCCCATATTTCAGAAGGGCAAACTTTGATAGTTTAAAGACGCAGCTGAGCGAGGGGGTGTCGCGCTTGGGCATGAACCTGGCAGATGACACAGACCTGATAACGAGATCTGAGATTGTCGAGTTCCACGACAATTTAAATAATGAGTTACTTAATGCACAAAGGCAGAACATACCAAACAAAAAACTCAGATCAGACAACAACGACCCTAAATGGATAAATAATTATTTAAAGAACATTATTGGCCAAAGGAAGGCTATAGGTAGAAGGATAATCCATGGCGAAATTTACCTCCGGGAGTATTATAAGAAAAGCAAAGAGGAATAATGAACTGAAGATAGCAAGGGAGGCGAAGACAAACCCCAAAGGATTCTACCAAATGTATCAAACTAAAACACGAGATAAGATTGGACCAATACGTTCAGATACAGGCGAGCTAACTGATAACGACGGAGAAATGAGCAATAATCTGAATAAATATTTTTCAAAGGTTTTCACCACCGAAAATTTAAACATGATACCCGAGGCACCGACTCTATTCAGAGATAGTGAAGAAAACAAATTAAGCGAGATAGTAGTGACTAGTAAAGATGTTAATAAGCAAATAGACAAACTGAAGCCGAATAATTCACCTGGTCCCGATGAGATATTTGCCAGAGTATTAAAGGAATGTAAGGAAGAGTTTAGTATGCCCTTAGCAAAGTTGTTTAACATGTCATTAAAAACAGGTGTAGTACCAGAATCCTGGAGGATAGCGAATGTGATACCGATTTTCAAGAAGGGAGATAGATCATTATCCTCTAACTACCGCCCAATCAGTCTAACATCAATAGTAGGCAAATTACTAGAATCAATCATTTCAAACTCTATTCGAAACCACCTGGAGAAGCACAAGTTGATCAATGATTCCCAACATGGCTTCACAAGCGGGCGTTCATGTCTAACTAATCTATTAACATTCTTTTCATCAGTTTTCGAATCTGTGGACGAGGGGCACAATTATGATGTGGTATATCTCGACTTTAGCAAAGCCTTCGACAGAGTTCCCCACGAAAGACTAATTAGAAAGGTAGAAGCGCATGGCATCAAAGGTAATATCCTTAAATGGATTAGGGCGTGGTTACGGGACAGGAAACAGCAAGTGAGCATAAACGGCACAAAATCGCATTGGAGCAACGTCACTAGTGGAGTTCCCCAAGGCTCAGTCCTTGGACCATTATTATTTATTATATACATAAACGACATAGATATCGGCATAGACAGCAACATAAGTAAATTTGCTGATGACACTAAAATAGGACGTGTAATTAAATCTGACGAGGACTCTGCAAAACTACAGGAAGATCTAAACAAATTTTTTGAATGGTAGGAAAAATGGCAGATGAAATTCAATGTGGACAAATGTAAAGTACTCAATATAGGAGCTGTAAACAGGAAAACCAGTTATCAGATGAACAACGCTGCCAATGTGGAATCCGACTGTGAGAGAGATTTAGGAGTAATGATAAGTAGGAATCTTAAGCCAAGTAAACAATGTGTTTTTGCTCGTAACAAGGCTAATAAAGTACTTGGGTTCATACAAAGGAGTGTTAGTTACAAGAGTAGCGAGGTCATCTTAAAATTATATCTAGCGCTTGTGAGACCTCACCTGGATTACGCAGTTCAGTTCTGGTCACAGTATTACAGAATGTATATGGAATCCTTGGAAAGAATGCAGAGGAGAATGACAAGACTAATCCCGGGCATTAGGAACCTTGAGTACAGAGACAGGTTAAAGCATCTTAATTTGCACTCCCTCGAGAGACGTAGAGTGAGGGGCGACATGATAGAGGTATATAAATGGAAGTCAGGGTTAAACAAAGGGGACATTACAAAGGTACTCAAATTATCCAACCAGGAGAGAACTCGTAACAATGGTTTTAAATTGGACAAATTTAGATTTCGGCGTAAAATAGGTAAACACTGGTGGATGAATGGAACAAGTTACCAAATATCATCATTAACTCGAATACGCTGGATAGCTTCAAATACAGGTTGGATGCTTATATGAGCAATAGGGGTTGGGTATAAACGGGACTGCCCAGTATGAGTCAATAGGCCCGCTGCAGTTTCCTCCATTCTTATGTTCTTATGTTCTTATGTGTGGCCACGTGGCCAGGACAATAGCTTAGGGCAATGCAGGTGTGCTCCATCCTTCAGGTTAGGTCAAGTGAAGCCGTGAGGTCAAGTCAGGTTAGGTCAGGTTGTGCTTTTCCTGGGAATACACTATAGGAACACTGTTTGGTATTCAATAGTTCACTGATCACTTTAATGTTTTGCTGAATAGATCCCGGTGTAGTAAGGCTGGGAGGGCGTTGGGATATAGCAGGGGAAGGTGGGGGCAAACAGATTTGGCCTGGCTGCTCAAATTGGGAGCGCCTTCAGGGCACGTCTTGTCTCGCTGGTGGTTGACAAGTGTGTGTGTGTGGTACAGGTGAGGTAAGATATACAGTAGAGGACCGGTTATGACGCCTCCCTGGGTACCAAAAGACTCGGTATTCAGAGTGTGGTACAAGCAATGGCCCTAACTAGCCGTCCAGCCAATAAGGGACACACTTTCACTTTTCATGAATGTGTTTGTGGTCTGTTTGTCTGTTTGTGTGTGTGTGCTTGTGTGTGTGCTTTGTTATTTTTGTAGTGTGTGTGTGTTAGCGTTTGTGTGTATACATGTGTGTATTGATGTACGTGGAGGTCTCTGGTCTGTATGAAAGTATCTGCGTGTGTGTGGGGGTTTTAATCCACGTAGAGAAGGTTTTAATACTACTACTACCACTACCACCACTACTACCACCACCACCACCACTACCACCACCACCACCACCACCACTACTACCACCACCACTACCACTACCACCACCACTACTACTAAATATACAACAAATAATAACAACACCCTCCGCCATGTTGGTCCTAGACAGACAGGTTTAAGCTTCGTCCGGTCGCTCGTTTTTTTGGGGGGTGGCGGCGGGGGGAGGGGGTATTATTAATCCAAGGTCCTGTACATAGCCCTTGTATTAATCTTACCTGAGACGAGAGAAGCTTGACTGACACACTGACAGCTTGTAGCATACCTCGTCCCTCACCCCTCCCCTCCCTCACCCCCTTCCTTTCCTCCCTCACCCTCCTCGTCCCTCACCTCCACTCCCCCCTCTCCTTTTATGATGAAATAGGTACTTGATAATAAATGGGATGAGTTGGGGGGGGGATGAGAGGCTGGGAAATAGGGAGTTAGGAAGGGGGAAAGAAATGGGAGGCTGGGAAATAGGAAGGTGCGTAGGGAGACGAAATAGGTTTGTCCGGTGTGTCTGTTTGTCAGTCAGGCGTGTCTGAATTTACCGGTAATGTAACTCTGGATTTAACCTCGTCAAACTTAGTATATGGGGTGATGGTCCTCTCCCCAGGGTGGTTTTAAGGGGGTGGGGGTGATGGTCCTCTCCCCAGGGTGATTCTAAGGGGGTGGGGGTGACAAAAAGAAAAGTTTCAGTAGGAGAGGCTAAAACATGGAGCTAAAAATAGGTTACGTTGACCACCTTCAGGTTAGGTTAGGGTAGGGTAGGGTAGGGTAGGTTAGGTTTGATTAGGTTAGGTTAGTGTTAATGTTAAGAGGGATGGAAGGACCTCGAGAACTGCCAGTCATCCTGCCCTACACCGCCACACAACACTGAGGTCGGGGATGGTGTCGATAACAAGGGGATAACAAACAAAGGTGACCAACAATACCTTGGCCATATGACGGACATGAACTGTAGTATATATAAGAAAAACCTCATTAATGTCTTGTTAATTTCTTATTTACGTGAGAGTCTTACGTGTGAATGAGCATAACGGTCACCTACTGTCCTAAGTATAACCAGTTCGTGTCCAGGGCACCCCCAGTCAACTCAGCTGTGAATGGGTACCTAACTTTCCAGATGGGGGAAGTGAAGGCGGTCGAGTGCAGTACCGGACAAACTAAAGGCTGGAATCTTAGTGTGCTGTGTCCCCATTATCCAATTTTACCTCTCACAGTAATTGGAAGTAAATTAAAACACTTAAGACATATTTTCTACGCTACATCACATCAATACAGATTATGTCAAGACAACGGCGACTGAGAACGAGTCATTAACAGCATCTGATAAAACTCCCTCAACCGCTAAAAACACACTCAGTTAAATCAGTAAATGTAAGGACTCTACTGGTTAACAAAAGCCCCCCCCCCCAAAAAAAAAAATTCCCAGTATCCACAAATTGGTCAGAAACAGCCAAAAGCGGACACACTTTGCACCTGACCTTTGAACTTAGCAAACTAACTATATCATTACTCCTAACAAGCGTAACCACTACTCTACTCGTGACGTCAATAGTAGTAATATCATCTTATATTTACTACAGTTGTTATTATTTACTTATATACTTTAAAATACGGGGTGTATTAAGTAGTATTTACAGCATTACTATATATACGAAATAATAACTTACAAAAATATAACTCGCCTAATTTATGATCATCTATGCTCTGTCTGTCTGTCTGTCTCTCTCTCTCTCTCTCTCTCTCTCTCTCTCTCTCTCTCTCTCTCTCTCTGATATATATTAATCGTCTCTAATAATCTAATAATCTTCCCTACACCAATAACACAATCATATAAACCTCTCCTCACCTACCCCCCCTCCCCGCTTATTACAATCTCCTGTGACCTATGACCTATATCCTGTGACCTATGGCCTATCTCCTGTGACCTATGACCTCTTCCTGTGACCTATGGCCTATCTCCTGTGACCTATGACCTATCTCCTGTGACCTATGACCTATCTCCTGTGACTTATGACCTATCTCCTGTGAACTATGGCCTATTTCCTGTGACCTATGGCCTATCTCCTGTGATCTATGACCTTTCTCCTGTGACCCATGACCTGTGTCCTGTGACCTATGACCTCTTCCTATGACCTATAACTTGTCACCTTTTCTCCTATGAGCCTAAATAATTTTATGCAATCACCTGAAGATTAGACACCCCAACTTACTTCACCTGATGATTATACACCATAATGCTAACGCTAACCTAACCTAACCTAAACCCAACTAACCTAACCTAACCTAACCTAAACTGAACTAACCTAAACTAAACTAACCTAACCGAAACTAACCTAAACTAAACTAACCTAACCTAACCTACCTTTAACTAGGTAGCGTTAGAGTTTTTCTTAATCATCTGATGGAATAAACTAGGGTGTCTAATCTTCAGGTGTTCCATTTCTCCCACTATTAATATATATATAACTTTTATAAGACAATGTAAAGGTCACTCCAGTCTCCTCAGCCGGATATTTCCTCATTTCCTTATTATATATTTTTCCATCGTGGTGTAACCCGACAGTCCGTTTTCTATGTTTAGGTTACAGAAGAGACATAGTTGAGGAGTAGGGTCTTGGTTGATGAGGAGACGTGGTTGAGAGGAGGGACGTGGTTGAGAGGGGGGGCGTGGTTGAAGGGGAGGGCGTGGTTGAAGGTGGTTGAAGGGGGCGTGGTTGAGAGGGTGGTTGAAGGGGCGTGGTTGAAGGGGGACGTGGTTGAGAGGGGGAGAGGGGACGTGGTTGAGAGGGGGACGTGGTTGAGGGAGGAGGGGACGTGGTTGAGAGGGCGTGGTTGAGGGGGACGTGGTTGAGAGGGAGGGCGTGGTTGAGAGGGGACGTGGTTGAGGGGACGTGGTTGAGAGGGGCGTGGTTGAAGGGGGGCGTGGTTGAAGGGGGTGGTTGAAGGGGGCGTGGTTGAGGGGAGACGTGGTTGAGGGGAGACGTGGTTGAGGAGACGTGGTTTAAGGGGGCGTGGTTGAGGGGGAGACGTGGTTTAAGGGGGCGTGGTTGAGGGGGCAGAAGACTGTGGGACATGGTTGAGATGGTTCAGGTATTTAAAAAACTGAACCCTGACCTTTGACAACGACGGTTGAGAAGAGAAGAGGAAGAAGAAGAAGAAGAAGAAAAAGAAGAACCCACACAGATAATTCTACACATATTATGAGGTGACTTCTAGGGAGGGTCAAAGTCGACGGAACACTGACCTCTGAACCTACATGTGTACCATAAAGTGTGTGTGTGTGTGTATGTAGGTAAATGTGTGTGTGTGTGTGTGTATGTATGTAGAGGTATATGTATGTATGTGTGTAGCTATATATATGTATGTATATGAATATGCGTAGGCATATGTATGTATATGTGTAGGTATATGTATGTATGTGTGTAGGTACATGTATGTATATGAATATGCGTCGGTATATGTATATTTGTATGTATGTATGTGTAGGTATGTGTATTCAGGTTAGGTTAGGTGGGTGTATATATGGCCAGGCCGGAGGATAATTTATCACAGATGGGGGTGGGAGGCAGGGGGGCAGGTGGTGAGGGTGGGGGGCAGGGGGCTGGGGGTGAGGGCAGGGGGTGAGGGGCGGCGGGGGGGATCTTTTTTTTAGGTTGGATTACTTTTAATAAAACACGAGGGCTTGGTGTCACCATAGAGGGTGAATGGTGGTGGAAGGACACAAGGGGGCTGGTCACATTCTCCACTCTCTTTCTACTCCTCTCACTCGTTCCACTCGTTCACTCTACGCTTATTCTATTTTCACTCGTTCACTCTCTTATTCACCCATTCTACTTCTCTAATTCGTTTACTTCTACTTTCATTCTACTCCTCTCACTCGCTCATTCTACTCCTCTCACTCGCTCATTCTACTCCTCTCACTCGCTCATTCTACTCCTCTCACTCGCTCATTCTACTCCTGTCACTCGCTCATTCTACTCCTGTCACTCGCTCATTCTACTCCTCCCGCTCGCTCATTCTACTCCTGTCACTCGCTCATTCTACTCCTCTCACTCGCTCATTCTACTCCTGTCACTCGTTCACTCTACTCTCACTTTACTCCCCCACTCTCTCTCTTTCTCGTTTTTTTCTTCCCTTACCAATATTTTCTTTATCTCTGTCTCTCACCATCCTTCTCCCTTCCTTCACTATCCATCCTCTTTATCCCCCACCATCGTCCCTCCCTATCCCTCCCTCCCTCCCTCCCTCCTTTTCCATCTCCCTGTGACTATCGTTCCCTAGTTGACATTCAGTAGCTCAATTTAATGTGGGAATATCGACCTTTCATGTGACCAAGAGAATGACCAGCCGAAGATTTCACGACTCTCTCTCTCTCTCTCTCTCTCTCTCTCTCTCTCTCTTCCCTCTCTCCCTCCTCTCTCTTCCTTCCTTCTCTCTGTTATTTCTCTCCCTCCCTCTCTTCCTTCATTCTCTCTTTCCATCTCCCTTCCTTCTCTCCCCCCTTCCACCCATTCCTTTTCTCTCCCCTTTCCCTCTACCCCTCAGTGTTTACATCTGAGGATTGTAAAAACACCCTCTAGTGGAATGATGTTACCAAGACTGGTCAGCCTTTGCTAATTAACAGGTGTGTGGTCTCAGTGTGTACAGGTGAGGTAGTATAATTTGGAGACGTTTCCCTCCCTCCTTCCCTCCTCCTATCCCTACTCTATCTCTGTCTCTCCCTTCCTCCCTCCTCCTATCCCTACCCTATCTCTATCTTTCCCTTTCCCCTCCTCCTATCCCTACCCTATCTCTATCTCTCCCTTCCTCCCTCTATCCTTCCCTCCTCCTATCCCTACCCTATCTCTATCTTTCCCTCCCTCCTATTCCCCCCCCTCCTCCTATCCCTACCCTATCTCTATCTTTCCCTCCATCCTATTCCCTTCCTCCCTCCCCATCACACACATATGGTGACACTGCTTTTGGGTCCCTCTGAATTCTATTGTGTTCTTTCTCTCGTTTGTTCGTTTTCCCTTCGTCCATGTTTTTATTATTTAATTTTCTTCCCTCCCGTTTTCATTCCTTCCTTCACAAATTTATTCACTTCCTACCTTTTTTTCCTGTCTTTAATTTCCTTCCTTCCTTCATGTATTCATTCCTCTCCTCCTTCCCTCTTTTCCTCCAGTTTCTCAACAATTATTTATGCTATCTTTTCAAGAGGCGTTTCATTCTCCTTTGAGTCAATTTCATGGTTACAGGAAGCTATTCAATTTTCTTTCCCTTCATCATCTCTTCCTTCTATTGCCGCCTTCTTCTCCGAGTCTTCCTTTACTCCTCACTGTCACACCCTTCCTCATCATCAACCACTCATCATACACCTCCTTCGTCTCTTTGAATAAACTTCGTCTATATTCTTCCTCCCTTCCCATCACCAACTTCTCCATTTCACTCTCCCCCATCACCTTCATGGCCGGGACCTTTCCTCTCCCCCTCCCCCGCCCCTCAGGAGCCTTGGGCCCCGTAACCACAAACCTGTGCCAAGTGGCAGGTCGTTCTGACGAGCAAATAATCTAATTTTGGGTCATCATTAACCAGCCGTCACTCCAGGGTACCGGGGCTGCGTCAGGCGCCTGCTGGGTGACAGAGCACGGCGGCCTCCACTCCAGGGCTAACTCGCCTAAACCTGAAAATATCTCCTCACTGAAAGAGTGGACTGTCATCCCTAACAGTCCTCGAATTGGTGTTTAAGAGCCAATATAAATGGATTGCCTCGAAGGGAAATCGGCTTGGGGAGGGGGGAGAGGGAGGCGACAGGGAGGAGGGAGAAGAGGGAGAGGGGGAGGGAGATTGGGGAGGGGGTGGTTTTAATGCTTGGTTTACATATCGTTTGCGGCCGGGTCGGTAAACCGCACACGCGCACGCACTAACACACACACACACACACTGATCAATTGTTTCTCCACCGGACTCAGTATTAGGAACAGATGAAGGGTTTGATACGTCACGGGCCCTGAGCACGACCTGGTGGGCCGTGTGGACAATCTCTCAGCTCCCCCAACGCTCTAAGTCCTCCTCCTACAGACAGTTCCTCGTTATCTTCTACACTCACATCCCTCCTTCAGGCAGTTTTTCTTACCATTTAACGCTCCAGCTCCTCTTTCAGGTAGCTCTCCAGCACTCCAACACCCTGCCACCTCCTTCAAGATGTCCCTATAATGTCCAGGAGTCCTCTACCATTCTCCAGCTACCTACATCATTCATCCTCCTCCTAGACCTACCGGCGACCATCACTCCTCGTCCTCCCCCTCAGGTAGTTAGTCTGGCCTCCTCCCACAAACCCTCCTTCGCTCACCTTCACTATGTCCAAATTGTCACCTCCCCAACCTGTCCTCCTGCGCCTCCAGGTAAACATATAGCAAGACACGGCACATACTGAAGGTCCCGTGTTTGTGTGTGTGTGTGTGTGCGTGTGTGTGTGTGTGTGTGTGTGTGTGTGTGTGTGTGTGTGTGTGTGTGTGTGTGTGTGTGTGTGTGTGTGTGTGTGTGTATGTGTGTACAGAATAAATAACAAAAACACCAAGACGAAGAAAACATAGCCATCAGAGGTTGACCGTCCTGTACCAAGTATAAAACTGTCAAGATGCTGTGACACACGTTATATATAATACAGGTATATGTAAACGTTTAAGGTTTAACACACAACCAGCAGACACTTCAACTATGTATGAGTGGTGAGAGATGTATTAGTAACAGTGGGAGTGAGTTACATAGGGCGAGGCGGACACTGAACACCTTGCTCCCAGCCTAGCGTGGTCGGTACTACACTCGATCACCTTATTTCTGCCAAATGGGTAGTTAAGTTGGGTCGACTGAGGGTGCCCCGGCCGTGAACCAGCTCCTCTTTGGACAGGACGCGAGCACAGTATTGACTCAGCCCCCGCAGCCCATATTATTGATAGTAAAAGGTAAATATATGTCCGTGTCGAGGGAGGGGGGATGGTTAGTCGACTGATTGGGGTATGGGGAGTGAGGGGGTTTGGGTAGAGCGGGAAGGGGGGTGGCTATTGAAGGGGAGGAGGTGTGGGTTGTGGGGAGCAGGTGTGGGCTGTGGGGAGGAGTGTGGGCTGTGAGAGAGGAGGAAGAGTATGTCCTAACCACCTACACCTGACCGCTCCAGCGTAGAAACGAGTGGTGCAGCGAGCGTGGGGAGGAGCAGCAGGCGCGGGGAGGAGCAGCAGGCGCGGGGAGGAGCAGCAGGCGCGGGAAGGAACAGCAGGCGCGGGATCCTACAAATTCGTCACAAAATGTACTTATTGGTTCGTCGTTGTCAGCTGGGAGTCGCGACTGAGACGTCATGATGTAAATGACATGCTAATGTGGCAGTGTTCTGTGGGGAAGTGAGAGAGGGGACGATTGGAGGGTGAGGGAGTTGTGGAGGGGGAAGTGATGGGGAGAGGGAAGGATAGAGGAAGGGTGGGGATAAGGGAGGGAGGGCGATAAGATGGGGTGGAGGAGGGGAAAGGCGGGGGAGGAGGGCTGAAGGGGAAAGGGGGGCGTGAGGATGTTTTGCGAGGACTGGGCGGGAGTGGGTGTGGGGGGGTGGGAGAGGGTGTAGTCGAATCTGGGGACGAGTGGGTGTAGGTGTAGTCATATGGGAGGGAGGAAGAGGGAAGGAGAGGGGGGGAGAAAGGATAACGAAGGAGGAGGAGGAAGAGAGAGGAAAAGGGAGACGGGGCGAGAGGAAGAGAGAGGAGGAGTGTGAGAAAAGGAGAGGATGGAGAAGGGAAGAAAGGATGACGAAGGAGGAGGAAGGAAAGAGAGGCAGAGGGAGGGGAAGGAAGAGAAGGAGAGGATGGAGAGGGGGAGAAAGGATAACGAAGAAGGAGGAGGGAAAGAGAGGAAGTGGGAGGAGGAGGGAGAGGGAGGAGAAGCGTTGATGTAGGAAGGGACAGTCAGAAAATAGTAGAGATGTCAGTGCAGTGAATGATAAACAGATGGAGTGTAAGGGGGTATAAGGGCGGGAGGGTATAAGGGAGGATATAAGGAAGGGAAGGTAAGGGATGAAATAAAGGAGGCAGTGAAAGGGAGGGAATTAGGGAGGGTATAAGGGAGAGAGGACATAAGGAACGGAGGGTAAGGGAGGGTATAAGGGAGGGAGGGTATAAGGAAGGGAGGGTAAGGGAAGAAATTAAAGAGGCAGTGTAAGGGAGGGTATAAGGGAAATAAGAGGGACCAGATAGGGGGGTAGAGCGTATCAAGGAGTGTAAAGGAGTGTCATGGTATAAGGAATATGAAGGGGATCAGGGGGATAAGGAGTATAAGGGGGAGTAAAATGGAATACCAGGGGATAAGGAGTATAAGGGAATATGAGGGGAAGTATCAGGGAGTAAAAAAAAATTATGTATAAGGCGGAGTATCAGGGGAGTATAAGGCGGAATATCAGGACTCAACACGCTTCATGGCGCCGGCGACGCTCAGCAGAGATGGATCAATCACAGAGAAGACAAAAAATATATAAATGAATTCGAAGAGGAGACGGAGGAGGAGGTGAGAGGGAAGATGAGGAAGAGGTGGGGAGAAGGAAGAGGAGGAAGAGGTGGGGAGAAGGAAGAGGAGGTGGTGATGGGGAGGACGACAAGGTGTGGTCGGGAGGAAGTAAGGAGGAGGAGGTGTGGTTAGGAGGAAGTGGGGAGGAGGAAGAGGAGGTGTGGGTGGGGAGGGTCTGGTGTAATAGTCCCCAAGGGTTCCATCCTGGGAGAGGGCAGAGAAGAGGAAGAGTGGAGGAAGAGTGAGAGAAGAAGGAAGAAAAGAGGGAGAGACAGGAAAGAAAGAGGAAGACAGAAGAATTAAAGATAAGAGAGAGAGAGAGAGAGAGAGAGAGAGAGAGAGAGAGAGAGAGAGAGAGAGAGAGAGAGAGAGAGAGAGAGAGAGAGAGAGAGGTATCAATCCATTAGATAATATTAGCCTTAATATCCTGTCAGCCCTAAGTCGTGGGAGGAAATTTGAAGTGAGACACCCTGGAGTTTAGTGTGTGTGTGTGTGTGTGTGTGTGTGTGTGTGTGTGTGTGTGTGTGTGTGTGGTAGAGACGACATAGGAGAAGACACTTAAGTGAAACATCTGGACAAGGACAAGAGGACATCATTATATAGGATGACATAAGGCAAAGTGAATCTAGTTTACTTACGAGTCATTGTTGAACTGAGTGTGTTATATAAGTGTGTTACTGTAGTGTGTTTTGTGAGTTGAGTTTATACTGAACGGAGGAGGAGGAGGAGGAGGCGGTGGTCCTGGGGGTGTTTCTGAGGGTTATTGGTAGTCCTCTTAAGTTGAGTAGGAGGTCAAGGTGTTGGAGGAAGAGAAGGAGGTGTAACTACTGTAAATAACTGGTGTGTGTGTGTGTGTGTGTGTGTGTGTGTGTGTGTGTGTGTGTGTCGTTGTTTCTATCTTTTATAGTAAACTCTATCTTCCCTTTGATTCAATCTCTCCTCCCCATTCCTTCCTCACCACTATTCCACCTCCCCCTCCTGTTCCCCTACTCCCCGGTAGTATTAGTAGAGGACGAGACACCACGAAGGGTTAGTGACGGTGCTAGTCAGTAATCCTCCCTAGTGTAGAGTGACCACTGAAACACACTCTCCCCTGGTCCTCCCTCTCCCCTGGTCCTCCCTCTCCCTTGATCCTCCCTCTCCCCTGGTCCTCCCTCTCCCCTGGTCCTCCCTCTCCCTTGATCCTCCCTCTCCCCTGATCCTCCCTCTCCCTTGATCCTCCCTCTCCTCTCTTCCTCCCGTCCCCTCTCTTCCTCCCGTCCCCTCTCTTCCTCCCCCACCTCCTCCCGTTACACAAAACAATTATATTCTGATTTTTTTTTCTTCGATAAGTCGTCTGTTGTAGAAACGTCGCCTCCTTAGAACCAGGTCCTAAACTCTCTCTCTCACTTCACATATCTGAATAAAAATACAACAACAACAACAACAACTGCATCCTTACTGCATAGCCTTGTCTTCCCCCGAGAATACTGATACCACACGTTCACAGTGGGAAAGGGGGAGAGGGTTGGGAGGGTGGGAAGGGAAGAGGGTGGGGAGGGATGTTGGGATGGGAGGGAGTGGATCAGGGGGGGCGGATGGAAAAGAAGGAGGATGGTGAAGGAGGGGAAAGAGGGTGGGAAGGAGGATGGAAAAGAGAGAAGAGGGGGTAGGAAAGAAGGGAGAGGTGATGGGAAAGAAGGGAGAGGGGATGGGAAAGAAGGGAGAGTGGACAGGTGAATTTGTGGGCAGACGAGAGGCCTGCATGTAATCCCTCTTCCCTCTGTTCTTTAATTTCCGTCTTTATATTTCTTTCTCCTCGTTTACTTATTTATCTTTACGTTTATACATGTCTCCCTGCTGCACACTTCCCTACATTTTCTTCTTCTGCCTTCTCCTTCCTCCACCTTTCTTCTGTCTCCTCCTTCCTCCACCTTTCTTTTGTCTCCTCCTTCCTCCACCTTTCATCTGCCTTCTCCTCCCTCCACCTCTCATCCACACACTATCATCCACATGCTGTCATCCACATGCTGTCATCCACATGCTGTCATCCACATGCTGTCATCCACATGCTGTCATCCAAACGCTGCCTGAAGGGAGGTAAAGGAAAGAAAAAGTACCAGAATAAGTGAAAATAGAAAAGAAGACTGGAAGAGGAGGCAGGAGGGAGGGAGGGCGAAGGAGAGAGGAGGAAGAGAGGGGAAAGGAGAGAGACGGAAGAGAGGGCGAAGGAGAGAGGAAGGAGGGAGGGTGAAGGAGAGAGGAGGAAGAGAGGGCGAAGGAGAGGGAGGGAGGGTGAAGGAGAGAGGAGGAAGAGGGGGTGGAGGAGAGAAGAGGAAGAGGGGGCGGAGGAGAGTGGAGGAAGGGGGCGAAGGAGAGAGGAGGAAGAGGGGGGAAGGAGAGGGAGGGAGGGTGAAGGAGAGAAGAGGAAGAGGGGCGAAGGAGAGAGGAGGAAGAGGGGCCGGAGGAGAGAGGAGAAAGAGGGGGCGAAGGAGACAGGAGGAAGAGGGGGGCGAAGGAGAGAGGAGGAAGAGGGGCCGGAGAGAGAGGAGGAAGAGGGGGCGAAGGAGGATGTGAAAGGGGAAAGTACAGAGAAGATATTTAGAGGAAGTGGAAGGAAGGTATAGTAAAGGAGAGAGGAGGAAGAGAGGGAGAACGAAGGAAGGAGAATAGGGAGGTTAAGCAGAGATACAATGAATTAAGAGGAAGGAAGGGTGAAGAAAGGAAGAAGGAAAGGTGTAGAAGGGAGATAAGATGAGGTAGGATTAAGGAAGGGAGGAGGATGAGGAAGAGGAGTTGGGGAGGGTGAAGGAGAGGACAAGGAGGAGGAAGAATGAAAATCTGGATGAAGTAGAAGGGAGGAGGAAGAAGGGTAGAGGAGGAGAAAGGGCGAAGGAGGAGAGAACACAAAGGAGTAGGAGGAGAGGAAAGAAAAAAGGAGGAGGAGAAGGAGGAAGGGGCAAGGAAGGAAAATAAACGCCGTCGTGGCAAAGGCGTCTTAGGTCTGGACTTGGATTACCAGACACACAATAAGCGCCAAACTTCTATTCTTGGAAACTTTCTCGGTGCCCCTTAGTGAGGATTCTTCTGTTAGTTGGCACCCCTTAGTGAGGATTCTTCTGTTAGCTGGCACCCCTTAGTGAGGATTCTTCTGTTAGCTGGCACCCCTTAGTGAGGATTCTTCTGTTAGCTGGCACCCCTTAGTGAGGATTCTTCTGTTAGCTGGCACCCCTTAGGGAGGATTGTTCTGTTAGCTGGTGCCTCTTAATGAGCATTCTTACCTCTGCAGGTGCCCCTTAGTGAGGATTCTTTTGTTAGCTGGCGCCCCTTAGTGAGCATTCTTACCTCTGCGGGCGCCCCTTAGTGAGCATTCTTACCTCTGCGGGTGCCCTTTAGTGGGCATTATTCTATCAACAGGCGCCCCTTAGTAAGCATACACATACAGAGGCGGTCAGTGGTCTTTAATTCCTGTGTTGTCTTATTCCAATGGTTCTAAAATCTCTCCTCCTCGTTGTGATAAACCTTTAAAGCATACACTTGGACACTATATTATTGAATGTGACACTGCCAAAGACTTCAGGCCACCTGACTTATTGTATCTTGAACTTTGTAATTACTTCATTGAATCGGAGGTGCTTGAGGACATTCTTGCTGTTTATCCCAAATTTGCTAGCCCACACTAATTAGTCTTCAATTAGAATATGACGTCCAATGTATGTGAATCACTGACCTATATATACTGCTAATAAATATGATGCATTTTTTGTGTACGAACCTCTGTCCTGCATGGCAGTGAACAGTGACATTACCCACATGAATCTGACCTCTATACATATATAGCTGTTAATGAATATGATTTATTTCTTTGTGTATGAACCTCTGTCCTGCATGGCAGTGAACAGTGACATTACCCACATGAATCTGACCTCTATACATATATAGCTGTTAATGAATATGATGTATTTCTTTGTGTATGAACCTCTGTCCTGCATGGCAGTGAACAGTGACATTACCCACATGAATCTGACCTCTATACATATATAGCTGTTAATGAATATGATGTATTTCTTTGTGTATAAACCTCTGTCCTGCGTGGCAGTGAGAAGTGATACCACCCTCAGTGTCAAGACCTGACTGAATTACTCAGAATAGGCAAACTGTACTACAAGCTTTGTCAATAAATTTGTTAAACTAAAAAATACTCCTCCTCCTCCTCCTCCTCCTCACCTCCCACCTCTTCTTCCACCTCCTCCTCCCCCTCCTCCCCCTCCTCCCCTCTCTTCTTTCTGCTCCTCTTTCTCTATCTCGTTCCAATGGGCCTCGTCTTAAATCCGACACATATTCAGACACGAGAACACAACTGGAAATAATTTTCAGGGTCACAAAAAAACCCCGGCTGGAACCCAATCCTTACGATGGTCGGGTTCGGTTGGGAGCCTATCAGGGTGGGTTAGGATAAGTTGGGGTCTATTGGGAGTTTGGGACTGGGGTTTATTTAGACGAGCCCAATCCTAACGTTGGTTGGGTACTGTTGGTGCCTACTAGGGTTAGGTGAAGTTGGGGTCTGGTGCACCTGGGCCACATACATACACACACAAACCTGTTGCAGGCATCACACACACACACACACAAACACACACAAACCTGTTGCAGGCGTCACACACACACACACACACAAAAACACACACAAACCTGTTGCACACACACACACACACACACACACACACACACACACACACACACACACACACACACACACACACACACACACCAGCAAGGGCGAAGAACGCATGCCACTCACCCTTGAGTTCTTCTCAGAAGAATGAGTGGCTTCAACCACGTAGTAACAGGTCGACGACTTTACGTGTCAACACCACATCTCTTCTCTTGTTTCTCTCTTCTGCCTAATTCATTCATTCTCGTACTGTACCCAGAACCAGAGAAAATAATGTTGATGTTAAAGCAAGACCCGAGGACGGCACACAAGCAGCTGGTCGACTCTTAAGGCCGCCAGCTCCGACTTGTAAGAGGAACAAGACGGGGTTGGATTTTCTAAGACCCGCACGTTAATACCTACTGTACATACAGTATGATTATTAAGTCTCACGCTAATTTTGACGCCATTTGGGAAGCTCTCTCTATTGTGAGCCACTTTCATGCGCTCTCCCATCAAGAATTATGATGAAATATTTATAAGTACCAGCTTCCAGAATCTGTGGCTTGTCCTCTTAGCCGGCAGCAAGAAAATCAAATCGTGCGGCCACCAGTCATGTTACTTGGGGGGAAAAACAACAACTTGTCCTTTTGGGTGGCAGCAAGACAAGTGAATCGTCCCGCCGCCGCCAGCAATATCTCCCCCAAAGAAACAACTAAGTCCTCTTGGTCGGCAACGGGACAAGTGAATCGCACGGCCGCCACCCACGCCTCTCAAGAGCAAAACAAAACCACTCAGTTGGCTTCTGATGACGCCAACACAAGAACAGCATTCAGAAACACACACACACACACACACACACACACACACACACACACACACACACACACGACCCCTGACGCCTGGCTGGTTTTTACTCTCGTGATTATCGCGTATAAACAATGTTGGGTGTCAAGACGGCCAGGATGACGTCACAGACCACTAAGATGGTTAAAATCACGTAACAGCAGACCACCAATATGTCGGTGTCTATCCCCTTCTGGAAATGGGTCTTTGGTCATTTCTAAAACACCAATCACAGTATCAAGGTCTTCTACACCAGACCCATTAGAGACGCAGCTGTGCCTATACTGTACCGAGGCTCAACAACCACAACAAAAACAACAACAACAACCATACAACAGCAACAACAACAACCATACACCAACTACAACAACAAAACAACAACAACTATAGAATTCAATATCAGCGTTGAGCCCCACGAATAAAATAATATAATATAAGTGACGTTTGCATCCCTAAAATTTAAAGCTACGTCAAAAATACTCAGAACTGATCCTAAGAGGTGAAGAATCTGCATTTCAGGTCCTTTTAAGTTATGTAAGAAACTGTATTTCAGGTCCTTTTAAGTTATGTAAGAATCTGTATTTCAGGTCCTTTTAAGTTATGAAAGAAACTGTATTTCAGGTCCTTTTAAGTTATGTAAGAATCTGTATTTCAGGTCCTTTTAAGTTATGTAAGAATCTGTATTTCAGGTCCTTTTAAGTTATGAAAGAAACTGTATTTCAGGTCCTTTTAAGTTATGTAAGAATCTGTATTTCAGGTCCTTTTAAGTTATGAAAGAAACTGTATTTCAGGTCCTTTTAAGTTATGTAAGAATCTGTATTTCAGGTCCTTTTAAGTTATGTAAGAATCTGTATTTCAGGTCCTTTTAAGTTCTGTAAATATGACCCCTGAACGATTGTCCATTTACTCTTGGTCCCTAAGCCGGCTTTAAGGTCACATGGCCAATTTAAGATCCCTAAAAATATTAGACTAAAGTGATCAATAAAACTATTTATATCCTTAAATATATACTGTACAGTATATATCTCGCCTAGGTTTCTACTACTCGACCCTAAAACTATTCAAATTGGGTTTTCAGTCTCTTCAAAATCGAACGGTTATATAACCTAGAAATATCATAAAAACTAAATTATCAAATAAAACTTTAAAAAAAAATAGCAACAAAGCTTAAGTCCACAATACATATTACTGAAATTGGAAAATCAAATTAGCTTCCTTAAAAATCAGGCTAAAGTGACCTCCCTAAAATCAGAACACATGCTTAAAAATCAGGTAAAATCGGCCAGGGAAGACTTTAGACGTAAGAGAGAGAGAGAGAGAGAGAGAGAGAGAGAGAGAGAGAGAGAAATAAATTAGCCCCACCGGGAATACTGAAACCAATTGCCTTGAAGCGTTGGCAACAAGGCGGCGTCTTCATCTACCATTTCGCACTTCTCTCCTCTTTCTCACCTCTCCTCTCCCTCCATCTCTCTCCTCTTCCTCCATCTCCCTCTTCCTCCATCTCTCCCCACTTTCACCATCTCTCCCTTCCTCACCTCTCCCTCCATCTCTCTCCTCTTCCTCCATCTCCCTCTTCCTCCATCTCTCCCTTCTTCCCCCATCTCTCTCCCCCCTCTTCCCCATCTCTCCCCACTTTCACCATCTCTCCCTTCCTCACCTCTCCCTACATCTCTCTCCTCTTCCTTCAAGGCCAAGGGCAAGACACCCCAGGAGAAACAGGATACGAAGGAAAGCAGCAGAGACGAACGAGGAGGAGGAGGAGGAGGAGGAGGAATTGGATGAACGAGACAGCATGTTTGTTGCTGTGGGAGAGATGGGAGGGGGGGGTGAAAGAGGAGGAGTCAGAGGGGTGAAAGAAGTCACACACACACACATACACACACACACACACACACACACACACACACACACACACACACACACACACACACACACAACCCCCCTCCCACACACGGGCCAGTTTATACCCAGCTCAGGAACGAAAGACACATCAACACATCGGCCAGATCAAAACATTAACACAATACGACCCTGAACTACGTATATCCTATCCTCCTCAATATTGGCAATAAAACAAATTTTATTCTCGCATTGCAAACAAAGCTCATCATAGCCGCCCACTGTAAACAAAAGCGATTAAATTCCTCCCGCCCAATAGCGTTATGAAGTGACCTCCAGCTTGATCTTATCCGGCAAAATACTACTCAGAAGGTTAATAAATTCCCTGTGAGCAACGTCAACAAACACCTCAGAGTGTATTGTAAGAGAAAGTGGTAAAATAATACTCATTCAGAAAGTGTTACCAACTTTTCCTTGATCTTATCCAGCAAAAATATTTACTAAAAAAACAAGCTTCCTCATCCCAATGTAAATAAACGTATCAAGAATCCACTGTAAAAAAAAAAAAAAAATATTCGTAAATTAATCTTCATTCTAAAAATATTAATATTAACCCGGAGTTAGATTTTATCCGGCAAAAATATTTACATAAATATATTTCCTCATGCCATTGTAAACAAGTTCTTGGTTCACATATCCCAAGTGTAACAAGAGAGAGAGAGAGAGAGAGAGAGAGAGAGAGGCATAATTGCTACCTCGCTACCCTTCTCGTTGTATAAAAGCCAGTTCAGAGAATGGTAGGCTGTATTTAGTGAGAAAATCCTGTTTTTAATATTTGCATGACTAAGTGGATACAGTTTTGGGGTTCAGAGATGTTACTAAACTGTTTCTGGAGTCATTGTCCTCGTGTGTGTGTGTGTGTGTGTGTGTGTGTGTGTGTGAGAGAGAGAGAGAGAGAGAGAGAGAGAGAGAGAGACCTAAAGCTAGTCAGTCTCCATTTCTATATAAACAAGTGATAGCCATCTCGGCCTCACCACACTCACATCCGCAACATATTACTGTGAAGGAGAAAAAAATGGAGGTCAAACAAACAAACAGTGATAAACACACACACACACACACACACACACACACACACACACACACACGTGGCCCCAGCATCTGTGGGACCGACTCTTGGTTATTAAGTAATTACGCCTATAAGGACATTAATGTTAACTGTGTTGTAGGAGGAGTGAGTGCGTGTGGTCTTTGCTTGTATAACTCCTTTTTTGGGTGAAGAGCATCACGTATCTTAGTCGTGTGGAGAGTAACTTGAAAACCAAAGGCACCTAACCTAACCTAACCTAAACTAACCTAACCAAACCTAACCTGACCTGACCTAACCTAGACTAACCTTACCTAATTTGACTTAACTTGTCCAACCCTGTCCTAAGCCGATGTGAAATGACCTGACCTAACTTAACTTATCCTTATCTGAGCTAACTTGACCTATCTTACACTCTCAACATGGGTTTACAGAGGGAAAATCTTGTCTTACAAATCTGCTGACTTTTTTTAGGAAAGTCTTCGAGGTAGTACATAATGATGAAAATTACGATGTTATTTACTTAGACTTTAGCAGAGACTTCTGAGAAAAGTTAAGGCTCATGGTATCGAGGGGAAAGTCTAAAATTGGATAAAATCATGGCTCACCGATAGAACGCAGAGGGTCAGCGTAGTTGGTGTTAAATCTGAGTGGGGTTGTGTAACAAGTGGGGTTCCCCAGGGGTCAGTACTAGGCCCACTCTTGTTCATAATCTACATAAACGATCTAGATACTGGGATCAGCAGTGACATAAGCAAGTTTGCGGATGACCCCAAAATAGGGCGGCAGATTAATTCAGGGCAGGATGCAAATGCACTACAGGAGGATCTAAATAAACTGTAGGGGTGGTCTGAAAAATGGCAAATGAAATTCAACACCAGCAAGTGCAGCGTACTTAATGTTGGAAGAACAAATACTGTCAATGTATACAGCCTTAAAACATCAACCTAAAGAAGTCGACTTGTGAAAGAGACTTGGGGGTACTTGTAAGCCCGGACCTACGGCCTAGGAAACAGTGCGTTAATGTTCGAAATAAGGCAAACAGAGTATTGGGTTTTATATCTAGGGGTGTAAGTAATAAGAGTGCAGAGGTCTTACTGCAACTATACCTTGCGCTAGTCAGGCCGCACCTAGATTATGCGGTTCAGTTCTGGTGCCCTTATTATAGAATGGATATCAATTCACTGGAGTCGGTGCAGCGAAGAATGACGAATATGATTGAGGGACTTAGAAACCTTCCATATCAGGATAGGTTAAAGAAACTAAACTTGCATTCCCTAGAAAGACGAAGAGTGCGAGAAGATATGATAGAAGTATTTAAGTGGGTGAAAGGAATCAACAAAGGGGATATAGATAAAGTTCTCATAACACCGAGCAGGATAGGACTCGGAGCAACGGATTTAAGTTGGATAAGTTTAGGTTTAGTAGGGAGATAGGAAGGAACTGGTTCACAAATAGGGTGGTGGACGAGTGGAACAAGCTTAGCAACTTTCTAGTAAGTGCTGGAACGCTGGAAAGTTTCAAAAGGAGGCTGGATAGATTCGTGGATGATAGAGAGTGGTAGTAACTCTCGACAGGAGCTGCCATGCACAGGCCAACCGGCCTATTGCAGGTTCCTTATTTTCTTATGTTCTTATGTAACCTAACGTATATCTGTCCTGCCCTGAGCTGACCTAACCTAACCTAATCATAAGTTAATGCACCTGAGCGTTACACTGGACAACACAATACTTCCACTGACGCTTCTAGCTAAAGAAATGAAACTGGGAAGCAATCAACACTCTTACTAACATCACCAAATTCCCACAGGAATAATTCAATGATTTTAGGAGAGAGAAACAAGTGAATGAGACATTACAACGAAACAAGTGAACGAGACATTACAAGGAAACGAGTGAACGAGACATTACAACGAAACGAGTGAACGAGACATTACAACGAAACGAGTGAACGAGACATTACAGCGATACAGGCAAATGATATTCGGATACAGCAATAAAGCACAAGATTCTTACACCTGCCGCCGCCCCCCCAGACACCTGTGATGGGGTAGGGAAGGAGGGAGTTGGGAGGGACGGGGAAGGTGGGCGGGGAAAGGGGACGGGGAATGGGAGGGGGAACGGGGAAAGGAAGGAAGGGAAGGGGAGGGGGAGGGAGAAGCACCTGGGCGTCAATTAGTTCACTCACCTCTGAAAGCAATGAAACAGGTGGGAGGAGCGCTGAGAAAGGTCACCTATACTATAGTCTTGAAGGATCAAACCCACACCTGAATATGGGACATTACGGACACCCTTTATAAAACATAGGAACGGAACAGGACATAATGGACACCCTGTATAAGACATAGGGACGGAACAGAACATTATGGACACCCCGTATAAAACATAGGGACGGAACAGGACATAATACTGTCAATGTATACAGCCTTAACAACATCAACCTAGAGAAAACGACTTGTGAAAGAGACTTGGGGGTACTTGTAAGCCCGGACCTACGGCCTAGAAAACAGTGCGTTAATGTTCGAAATAAGGCAAAAAGAGTATTGGGTTTTATATCTAGAAGTGTAAGTAATAAGAGTGCAGAGGTCTTATTGCAACTATATCTTGCGATAGTCAGGCCGCACCTCGATTATGCGGTTCAGTTCTGGTGCCCTTATTATAGAATGGATATCAATTCACTGGAGTCGGTGCAGCGAAGAATGACGAATATGATTCCGGGACTTAGAAACCTTCCATATCAGGATAGGTTAAAGAAACTAAACTTGTATTCCCTAGAAAGGCGAAGAGTGCGGGGAGATATGATAGAAGTATTTAAGTGGGTGAAAGGAATCAATAAAGGAGATATAGATAAAGTTCGTATAATATCCGAGCAGGATAGGACTCGGAGCAACGGATTTAAGTTGGATAAGTTTAGGTTTAGGAGGGAGATAGGAAGGAACTGGTTCACAAATAGGGTGGTGGACGAGTGGAACAAGCTTAGCAACTTTGTAGTAAGTGCTGGAACGCTGGAAAGTTTCAAAAAGAGGCTGGATAGATTCATGGATGATAGAGAGTGGTAGTAACTCTCGAAAGGAGCTGCCATGCACTGGCCAACCGGCCTATTGCAGACTCCTTATTTTCTTAAGTTCTAATGTTCTTATAATGGACACCCTGTATAAAACATAGGGACGGAACAGGACATTATGGACCCCCTGTATAAAATATAGGAACGGAACAGGACATTATGGACACCCTGTATAAGACATACGAACGGAACAGGACATAATGGACACCCTGTATAAAACATAGGAACGGAACAGGACATTGTGGACACCCTGTATAAGACATAGGGACGGAACAGGACAATGTGGACACCCTGTACCTCCCTCAAACATTAACGGACCTGAGACCTATAAGTTAGCATGCATGGAAGGTGTGGGAGCAAGACAGTTCCAGTTAGTGTGTGTGTGTGTGTGTGTGTGTGTGTGTGTATCCTACCTGTCTCACCCCCCTCCCCTCACCTGACTGACCTTTAGAATCATTATAATTGACTCAGTTCACAAAAGACTTAAAACCGATGACAAGATAATGTTCAGGTAGAGTCTCATACAATAATGACGCCATTATGGACACTTAACAACAACACAACAAACATTCCTCGGCCTCTCGTCTAAACACTATGAAACAAAATGAAACAGTAACTCAGAATCAATATCAAATACAACAGTGTCCAAGAACTGGTCACTCGCTCCATTAAACCACACTTGAAAAAAACCTCCCTCATGTGCCAAAAACATGATCAGTCAGGTCAGAATTAGCAGGTACTGGGCTGACTAACCAAGGGTGATTATTATTACCACCTGTTCAGTAATATTTCAGGTATTTCACTTTCACTGCTAAATCTGACACAACATACAGTGAAACTTCCTTCTAGCGGAGAGAGAGAGAGAGAGAGAGAGAGAGAGAGAGAGAGAGAGAGAGAGAGAGAGAGATTGCCTCCGCTCACCAGGACACTCTTACGTAAATAGGAAACTATCAGTGTGTGTGTGTGTGTCCAATATCCAAGGTGGGGACAAATAAATGGTCAGGTTCACACAGGGTAGTCTTCGGGGTCACCTTCTCTCCCCTCCCTGTCTTCCCTCCTCTAACCCACCCCTTCCTCCCTCTTCTAACCCACCCCTTCCTCCCCTCTCTTCCCTCCTCTAACCTACCCCTTCTTCCCCCTCTCTTCCCTCCTCTAACCCACCCCCTCCTCCCCATCTTCCCTCCTCTAACCCACCCCTTCCTCCCCCCTCCTCTAACCCCTCCCCTCCTCCAGCCTCACCAGGTGAATCAGAAAAAAACAAAAAGTGAATTACTGCGTCTTGAGCAATACTGTACGTGTCGGGTCTCTCACCGCCTAGCCTGGGGTCTTTACCGGGAACAAACCGGAGATGCCGGGGACGAGATGTGTCTAGGATGGTCCCAGGAGAGGTGAGGCATCAGTACACGAAGTCTGGTATAATTAATAGTTACTGGGGGATATTTCAGGGCATACCAGACATAGACCCACGTACACACTCTTAGTGTTGATGAGGAGGAGGGCAACAAAAACTCAAAAATTAATATTCACAACAGTAAACAATGTATACCGGACTGCTACTACTACTAATACTACTACCACTACTACTGATACTAATAATAATAAGAAGAATAAAGTATAAGTGACCACTTCAGCTCCGCCATTTTAATTTTGTACATTTGCCGACTGGAACTTACTTTACCTTTTATCGAGTGTAAATCCGGCGAGGAGGGGGAGAGGGGTTGGGAAGGAGGGTGAGGGTAGGAGGAGATGGGTGGGGGAGAGGGAAAAGGAGGAGAGGGGGGAATAGGACGCGGAAAGACAGAGGCAGAGGAGGTTGGGGAGGGGGGAGAGGGGGTTGGGGAGAAGGGGGGAAGAACAGAGAAAAAATGGACTTGGACTCTCTTTACGAAGCATAACCACACCCACCTAAACTATCCCTAAGTTGAGTTTGGTTTGGTTAGGTTAAGTTTGGTTTAGAGGTCTCGTATGATGTACTCAACGACTGAGACACTAGTATGCATTCTACTCTTGTAAACAAACACCGCAGTGGTGATCCCGTTAGAGACAAACAGAACCATGACCGAACTCTTGTTTATAAACACTGATTAACTTCACCCCCCCTCCACCCACCCACCACACACACACACACACACACACACACACATACACACTCATTCATTACTAGTTATTTCTTATACAACAGTCCAGATCCGGACCTTGAAGTGTGACCATGAGTGTGGATATATGTTGAAATCCAAGAGACAAACAACAACAGACAGAGAGACAGACACGCAACGATTACCAGAGTGTGTCCGAACAAGGGTCTACCCTAATCCATCCCAATGGCGCCGACTACCATGCTTCCTTCTGCCTCCCAGGAGCTCTTAGGCGAGACCCTGAGGCGGGAGGGTATATACCTACTGTCACGTCCTATCACCCGAGACACACACACACACTGGCCTTCATATATTCCTTACATAACACAATGATCCTTCCGTATAGTAGAGCGACCTCCTTTTCAGCACCCAACTAACTGTCTGCCACCCGTCACAAAACAACATTCCGTCCACCTATCTCTTTCACTCGTCCTGTACATCTCTCTTACAATTCTTCCATTATGATCTTGGTTATTGTTTTTGTTACTCTTGGATATCTTAACTTTATAATCTGGTATCTATTCATATATATATATATATATATATATATATATATATATATATATATATATATATATATATATATATATATATATATATATATATATATATATATATATATATATATATCATTTTCTTAATTTGATAGAAGAGACAACTGTGTATAATAATAATAATAATAATAATTAACGGTTTATTGAAAGAGCTTGGCAGCCAGAAGGCTGAAAATTTACAGTTACATATTTGGGGAATGGGTTACGAATTGTGTGTGTGTGTGTGTGTGTGTGTGTGTGTGTGTGTGTGTGTGTGTGTGTGTGCTCGTGTGTGTGTGTGTGTGTGTGTGTGTGTGTGTGTGTGTGTCTAAACAGGTGTAGTACCAGAATCCTGGAGGATAGCGAATGTAATACCGATTTTCAAGAAGGGGGATAGATCACTATCCTCTAACTACCGCCCAATCAGTCTAACATCAATAGTAGGCAAATTACTGGAAGCAATCATTTCAAACTCTATTCGAAATCACCTGGAGAAGCACGGATTGATCAATGATTCCCAGCATGGCTTCACAAGCGGACGTTCTTGCCTAACTAATCTATTAACATTCTTTTCATCAGTTTTCGAATCGGTGGACGAGGGGCACAATTATGATGTGGTATATCTCGACTTTAGCAAAGCCTTCGACAGAGTCCCCCACGAAAGACTAATTAGAAAGGTAGAAGCTCATGGCATCAAAGGTAACATCCTTAAATGGATTAGGGCGTGGTTACAGGACAGGAAACAGCAAGTGAGCATTAACGGCACTAAGTCCCATTGGAGCAACGTCACAAGTGGAATTCCCCAAGGTTCAGTACTTGGACCATTATTATTTATTATATACATAAACGACATAGATATCGGCATAGACAGCAACATAAGTAAATTTGCTGATGACACTAAAATAGGACGTGTTATTAAATCTGACGAGGTTCAGCAAAACTACAGGAAGATCTAAACAAATTTTTCGAATGGTCTGAAAAATGGCAGATGAAATTCAACGTGGACAAATGTAAAGTACTCAGTATAGGAGATGTAAACAGGGAAACCAGATACCAGATGAACAACGATGCCATAGAGAAATCCGACTGCGAGAGAGATTTAGGAGTAATGATAAGTAGGAACCTTAAGCCAAGTAAACAATGTGTTTTTGCTCGTAACAAGGCTAATAAAGTATTTGGGTTCATACAAAGGAGTGTTAGTTACAAGACTAGCGAGGTCATCCTAAAACTGTATCTTGCTCTTGTGAGACCACACCTGGATTACGCAGTTCAGTTCTGGTCACCGTATTACAGAATGGATATAGAATCCTTGGAAAGAATTCAGAGGAGAATGACAAGACTAATCCCGGGCATTAGGAACCTTGAGTATAGAGACAGGTTAAAGCATCTTAATTTGCACTCCCTCGAGAGACGTAGAGCGAGGGTCGACCTGATAGAGGTGTATAAGTGGATGTCAGGGCTAAACAAAGGGGACATTACAAAGGTACTCAAACTATCCAACCAGGAGCGAACTCGTAACAATGGTTTTAAATTGGACAAATTTAGATTTAGGCGTGAAATAGGTAAACACTGGTTTGGAAACAGAGTAGTGGACGAATGGAACAAGTTACCAAATATCATCATTAACTCGAATACGCTGAATAGCTTCAAACATAGGTTGGATGCTTATATGAGCTATAGGGGTTGGGTGTAAACGGGACTGCCCAGTATGGGCCAATAGGCCCGCTGCAGTTTCCTCCATTCTTATGTTTTTATGTTCTTATGTAAAGTATTCTCTCACACTTCTCACAAGGACGACAGGAGTGAGGGTGATGAGAATCTACAATGAAGGGGAGAGGAGAAGTTGGGGAGGATGGGTAGGGAAGGAGATGGGGAGGCAGGAAGGTTGACCTGGTGTGGTGGGTAACGCTAAGGAGGAGGAAGGAAGGAAGGAAGACGGAGGTGATGGGGTGACGAGGGGTACAGGTAGAGCTGCCTTATCTCTCACAGTCACCATCAGATCACCGCTGAGTCTTCAACTGATAAAACCACTCATCACCATCTCTCTCTCTCTCTCTCTCTCTCTCTCTCTCTCTCTCTCTCTCTCATCCATCTTTATCTCTTAAATCCTCTTCCTCAATTATCAACACTTTAAAAAAAAAAGTTCTCCCAGTTTCTCTTCTTCTCTAATAACAAACACTGATATCTGTGAACAACTCCTCTTAACTGGGAGCGTTCAGGCGGCCAACAAGAGAAGCTTTATTCGTCTCAATGGTAAATGGTCATTAATCTCTCTTAACAAGTACCTCTAACTCTTCATAAATTAGGGAAGAAATACCTCCCCCACCCCCAAGGTCTTGAATACTTGCCCCTCCCTCGCCTGTGTGGTCTTCCTGTGGTCTTGTAGTAGTGTACTCTCTTTGTTGAGGAGGTCGGGCTGGTGGCTCTCTCTCTCTCTCTCTCTCTCATGCTTATCAACCACATATGTCTGCCTCTTTCATCTTCTTCTTCTTATCAGTCACAGGTGTTTCTCAACTCCACCCCAGGTAACACTTAAACACGGTAGTGATTATCCTGTATATGCTGTTAAACATTATTATTATCATCATCATTATCATTATCATTATTATTATTATTATTATTATTATTATTATTATTAATATTATTATTATATTATTATTATTATTATTATTATTATTATTATTATTATTATTATTATTATTATTATTATTATTACCCAACCATTAATTACCGAGCAGGATATTATTGTCGGTCCTGCCTGTCTGTCTGTCTGTCTGTCTGTCTGCCTGTCTGAAATAACTCGAACCATTTATAGGTGAAAAACTCCTTCCATACCTTCACCTGAGTCACCTGAAATTTAGTGCCCCCCATGGTGTCACCTTCCAGTCACCTCTAACTCTCTCAGGGGAACTTACCTGTCCCAGAAAAACACATACCAACACTTGCATCACCAGACACAAAACCCACCCAATACATTTATTTCGTCTTGTGCACTCCTACGATACCTGTTACCATGGCATTATATAACTGTTAGCTATCATTTTATATACCCGTTATCATTACTTTACATATCTGCTATCATCATCTATTATTATCTTTTATATACCTGTTATCATTATACCCGTTATCGCTTTATATTACCTGTTATCATTACTGTATACCTGTTATCACCCAGTTATGTTTCCTACGGTTATCCTGAAGCAAGAAGGTGTGGGGAGCCTAGTTGCCTAATTTTCCTTCGTGTTGTAATGATCTGTTATCATTAGTGACTTTCATATCTTAATAACAGTTGTAGTTTGCGATTTCCTTTATATATCTTTCGGGTTTGTGGACAGTTGTTGCGGGTTTATGCTATTTAACTCCCATGCTTTCGTACATATATCCTTTTTTTCCCCTATGCGCGGAACTGCTAATGCCCATAACAATAATACTTCTGAAAGGTGACGACATCTTTCACGGATGACAACACGACGAGGCAAACGTTTACTCCACACAAGGCCACTTAACAAATTTCTACTTCACTCTCAAGATGTAATTAAATAAGATAAAAAATGTAAATATATAAACAAATAAATCTACCCTGTAATGAGTGCTATGTCGGATAAAATTAATAGATTTGAATAAAAACCACAAGACACAACGAACACAAACAACTCACCCACACGATCGCCGTCAACCCTCGACCTTATTTCCCCAACCAATCACATACCTGTAAAAGAGAGAATATATACATTAACAAACACAAACAAACAATAAATATACTAAAAACAAATAAATAAATATAATAAACATAAAATAAAAGCCAAATTTAAACATAATCTAGAATCACTGCCAATTGTAAAACTAATTTGCTCACGTTTTCCTCCACATAAATATTTGGTAAAGTTACGGAGAATTTTTTTATTATGTTTTTATGTGCACAACCTTCGTATATTTTAAGCCTTTTTGATTTTCTGTCTCGGGCTTAAACACGAAAAGAAAGAAAGAAAGAAAGAAAGAAAGTTACGAACGCACCTAAAAACTGAGTTAAACTATTTGGGAGGAGGAGGGGGAAGAGGAGGGGGGCTGTTAAATTACTCACTCACGATCCATACTCCCACACACACTGCTACTGTACTGCTGTCGATGCTGTATTGGGCTCTTCTTCCATTTACTCTTCTTCTTCTTCTCTTTCCTTAAGTATTCTGTTAACTGCGCTGGTCTTGGTAGTCCTGTCGTTGCTACTTACTGCTTCTACTGCTACTTACTACCGTTACTATTATTACTGTTGCTACTTACTAATGCTATGATTACTATTGAACCTACTACTTCCTACCAATATACTATTACTGCTACTTACTACTGTTGCTACTTACTCTACCTATCTACCACTATTATCTACCACAACTACGGCTGCTGCTGCCACTACTACTACTACTACTACCACTACTACTGTTACTACGACCACTATAAGTGGGCAACATGGAACTTCAACGTATTTTGTTGAGAGAGAGAGAGAGAGAGAGAGAGAGAGAGAGAGAGAGAGAGAGAGAGAGAGAGAGAGAACAGCATCTACCTAGTGTTCTCAATTACACAAGTGGTCAACCCTCAATCATCCACCCCGTGTATCCTGCCTAACCCATCCTTATGACGTCAGTGGGGTGTACTCTTTTTTTTAATTCACAGCTTAATGACGTCATAACCCGTATTTCTTTCTAAATGACGTACTAACCCATATTTTCTTCCCCCTTGAGGCCACAACCCGTATTGTCTTCCCCAATAACGTACTAACCCATATATTCTTCAACAATGACGTTATCGTCCGTGTTATCTCGCTTGCTATTACTCAACCAGTACTCCTGAGTTTACTCAAGCCGTTGTTAATTGAATCGTCGGTGTAACATAACCCGGGCCCCAGTGACGGTCTTAAATCTCGTAAATTCTCGGAGATTCACACGTTACATCACACCTCTAACTGGATGGTCTGTTTTCGACTAAATATCTTAAGTTAAGGTAGATTTTAATATAAGATCTTTTGAGAATCATGTCTCAAGGGTAGCAATTCTAAAAATAAACAAATAAATAAATAAATAAGTAAATACATAAATAAGAAAATAAATACATCAATCAATCAATAAATAAAATCGTGCTGTAAGTTTTTCCCGCCTAAAGAGTGATATGAGAATTCAACTTAAGTGAGTGACGTAAAATTTAAGGTGGATTCTCACATGTCTGTACGCTTGGTTTTTTAATGTAATATATGATAGCGTATGTAACTGGTTAATTTATGAAAAAATGGCGTCGAAATTATACCAAGACTATTGAAACTAGATGTGTCCTTATCCCAGTTACGGTTAAAAATATATGTAATCCTACGAACCTTTGGTAATCTTGAGTCAGACGAAGTGAAATCATGAGACCAGGTCGGTGGTGGTAATGTTTAGGTCTGGCCAGGAAGGTGATTAGCATTAATGGCTGATACTGAGGTGATAATACTGACAGACGGAGATAATTATGATCACCTACAAGTACCTGCCAATCGAGTCATGTCATTAGTTTTACCGTTAATGAGTTTGTGTAGGTAAGAACTACTCTCGTTTGTTAACAGGTTAAGTTCAGATATTTTTTCAGGTGTGGTTCGTATTAATCCAGAAATCTTTACAAACATGACTTAGCCGAGGTGTGGTACGTTCTGTATGTATCAGTAACTAAAGATGTTTCCTTGACCTATTCCATTCAAATAAGGCGTCTCTGAAACCGAATTTTTTACATCTCCAGGTGAACCCAGGCGTGAATTTCCCGCCAAAAGTAGCAGCTGTGGTTCAACTCGTGCGGGAAATGACAATCATGGCCAGCACGTCACTAATACGCGCTTCCCCTGACCCGCCACCTGCCAGCCTTGCCACACCACACCTACCAGCCCTGCCACACCACACCTACCAGCCCTGCCACACTCAAGATATTTCCTGGAACTATAGGAAGGTGTCAGAAGAAGTCACGGATAACTTAGGCGCTAGATATTTGTGACAGAATCTTCCTCAATCTTACCTAAAAAGTGTAAGTGGTCCCTCAGGCCATGCAATACTAAGCCTTGGTACGAGAGGAGGCAGTATGGCCCGGCACTGCACTCATCACCTTCACTTCTCCAACTAAAGGGACGTACCATGAGGGTGTCAAGGGCGTGAAGCTAAATATACAGACTACAGTATAATGTGATCCCCTAAACTGTGCTAACAATGAATTACGATTAAAAGAAATGAAAGGTGATGGGATTTTATAATGTGTATCAGTGTGGCGGTGGTATTTTGTTCAGTCGCAATCTACCGGGTGAGATTTTATACAATGGGATACTGCTGAGGCATTTTATCTGATTGGGATTTAATCAGTAGAAAATTGCATAAGGGGATTTTGTCTAATAGGATTTTATCTTAAGTAATTTCAACAAGTGGAAGACAAACTACAAATTCACCAACACACTAACACACAGACTATAACCCTCGCCAACTGCACGCCGCTCAAACAGAAAGATCATTCACTAATTAACTAATGACCGACCACAAGAGAACACTGTATTTCCTCGCTCATAAATCTCATTAAGAAGTTGTACTCACGAGGCAACATTCCGCACCAAGAGACTGTGAATGCATCCATCGCCCAGCCATGATATAACACAAGGGGTATAACCTCGAGCCGCCCCCCCCCCCTCATCTTTCTGTTTGTTTACCGTGGCGCCTCACTCAGAAGGACCTACGTGACCCCCTCCCTTGTCTTGCTATCGTACTCTGACCCTTGACAGTTGTTGTACTTCAGGGCGATATTTTCGTACCTTCCCAGATTGATTTCTTTATCTTCACTCGTTTAAAAGACAAGTTGAGTAAACGTATCAGGGATAGAGAGGGAGATGAAGGAGGATTAAAAATGAGAGATATAAAAAAGTGAGAAGAAACGGGAAAGGTGATCGAGGAGAGGGTAAAAAAAGGGACTGAAGAAGGATTGGCTATATATACATCCATCACGTCTCTTACTAAAACCACAATATCCTGTACAAGAACAAAACTTAAATCAACACCACACAGGACACACTAGATCACGTCTCTTTACATTCCCGTTACACGAGCGCAAAATCAAGGTATCTATGACGTGTTGGTAACGAATTTCTTCCTCCATCACAAAAATCTTCCACCTTTACAGAACCAAACTTTTCACCCGAGTGTATCAAGGAGCCAGCAAGCAGTAAATCACCGACCAGCCATAGGATCCGGGAACTGGGGGTCGGGTAGAAGTGGTGGGAGGAGAGGGATGGCGGGAGGGAGGGAGGAAAGGAGGGAGAGATACGGAGGGAGGAAAGGGGGGAGAGAGACAGAGGGTGGGGGGAGACAGAGGGGGGTGTCACTCTTCCCCCCTCCCCTCCACACACACAAGAAATATAAGGGTGGCAATAATACCTCGTGATGAAGGCGTCCCTGGGGAACCATTCACGCCAGGGAGGTGTTCGCTCTGACCCTCAAACCCCCTGTCATCCACACCTCGGCTACCCGGTTGGCTTTCGGGAGCATCTTAATCTACGTCAGGAAGGTGGTGAAGGCGGAGATTTTAACAGGATGTGAAATGGGGGGTCGTGGGAGACCTTTGAGGGCGTATCTACAGGTGGAGGGACGAGTCTCTGGTTGTTGAATACGGGTGTCTGGGAGCTGGGTGCTGGGGGAAGGTTCTTAGGGGGACTTCCACAAACGTCTACAGCTTTTGGGGAAATTTCTGTAGGTTTAGGTGTGGGTGTGTGTGTGTGTGTGTGTGTGTGCAAGTTTAGGGTTGGATGTGAGTGACGGGTAGTGGTGAGTGTGACGGGTAGTGGCACGTACTAGAGACACACACACACACACACACACACACACACACACACACACACACACACACACACACAGGATAAAAGGTAGGACTAGTAGCAAGATAATGCATCACCACCAACTTGGCTTAAGGAGATCCCCAATTACTCGACCTCTCACAGCGGCGTCACGTTCACTTAGGAGACGCCACCTTCATCTAGGAGACGCCACGTTCACCTAGGAGATGCCACGTTCACCTAGGAGATGCCACGTTCATCTAGGAGACGCAACGTTCACATTGGAGACGCCACGTTCACCTCACATCAACGAAAGAAGTGTAACGGAGAGGAGAAGAATTATTACTTTAATCATTATATTACAACTGCTCTTATTACTTTAAAATTCATTCATAATTAATAAAGAGCAACGAAATTAATAAACAAAAATATGACGTTATGATTTCTTACACAAAATAAATACAATAAAGAGCTCCTTCCCAGACTGGGTGAGATATAAATATAATCCCAATAAGGTAATATAATGCACGGAGAGAGAGTGTTGAGGGAAAACGTGTTATTGTTTACCTTGACAATACCACAACACAGCCCGCGAGTGACGCCAGCCCGCCAGCCAGCCTCATATAATAACTGTCAAGAGCCTGTGGGGTGAGGACGTGTCTAGGTGTGAGTGTCTTGGTCCCAATTTCCCAAGATGTGTCCCGCGACCCAAGATGTATCCCGCGACCCAAAATGTGTCCAGCGACCCAAGATGTGTCCCGCGACCCTCTTAAAACTTCCCGGTGTGACGCTGTTATTCCAGAGATTTCAGATCAGTTGTAAATATATTTTCTACATACAATATTTGGGCAACATGGATATAAAATTACGATAGCCTTAGCCTGGAGTCTGCTGGCCTGTATGATATGTTGTCCATTTTAACAAGTAGTGACGGTCACCTGAGCATGATTATCAGTGACGCTTATAAGGTTAATTTTATTTATGAATTATTATGATCTCTTTTACTAGTCCTGGTAAAAGTATTCCCTTAATATATTAAATGGAACACATAACAGCGTATACTTGTATTACCATGAACAAATTATATAAATTATATACATTAAAAGAAGCCAATCAATTAAATGCTAAGGTTATTATAGGTTAAATTACCTAAATAAGCCCATGTCACTAGATCATTGGTATCCATTTGTTAGCCATAATTAATGCATCTGATTGATTAAACTCTTATTCACAGGTAACATTCTAGCCCCCTGCTCCCTCCTGCTGGGGATGAGTCAGTACACAAGGTCGTCCATGTACTCTTGACTTTCAGTAGTTAGGAGTACCTGTGTGATCATAAACACCCACTTAACCCACTTAAGTTTGGTCACATAACGATGCTAAACCACTACATAGATGCGACAAAATACAGGTAGTACATCGTTTCCAAATTCACCTAGTCACTAATTACAGTACAGGTCACTGAACTATTATTGTTATTTAGGTTTATGAAATTATTTATACAACTAGAATGATTTTCTGGTACTTGTTTACACGTCGATATTTTTCTTACTTGTTGAGTCGTTAAGGCGAGGTTTGCCGTCTCTAACATCACAAACAACACTAATTTCTCTCACGTGTGTTCATCATCCGGAGCCCCAGCACGACCCACGTGCTCTCAAGGCCGCCGACCCATACACACACACCGCATAAAATATCAACACGACCGTAAACTATTGGAATTAAATAGCTTTCTTTTCAAGTCGCCTGTGTTCTCTTATATTTTAGTCAACCATAAGTTAACTGGATGTAATTCGTACCTTTTCGTGTAATATTAAATAAACTACACGAAAAAAATCTAATAATGATAAATAAGTCATTAACAGTACAAATAAGCTACCATGACCTATTGTAAATTATCAGACTTGTGTGGTGTAGTGTGACAGTTTCATCGCTACTGACGGTGGACGTGACGATACATACGGTATAATAAATCTAGGGAGCCATGATGCCCTGCTCCAGAAATCTGATCCTGTTTATATGTTGTTCTAGCACTGAGTAACCTAATTCTTGAAGGTATGACGTCGCCTAGTGTATTGCGTAAAGGCTGGACTTGACGAAGATTTAGAGTTTCAAAATAGCAGAAAGTTTGTCAAAATAGTAAAGTTTATGTCAAGAGAAATTGTATATGGTAGCGGTACAAATGCAACACACGAGATAATATAATAATAAAGTCTTAAGAATTACTCGACATTAGGAGGCGCCTGGCAGTATACAGGAGGGCCATGAATCAACAACATTCACCATCATGCACAATAAACTTAACGTAAATTACAATATATATATCAAATATTACCAAGTCATTTACCCCCATTTTTTCTATATTAAAGGGAAATAAAAGTAAAAATAAATTGTTAGTTATACATTTCCGCCGTAAACGCTATAGAGTAAAATAGTGTTTTTTTTCTATCTCCCTGCAAGAGATTCAATACAGAGTTCCATGCTTGACAACTTCTAGATATTAACCGCCTGCTAAAGGGTTAACATGAACTGTTATAATTCTAAGATTATTTTGAAATATATGAATATACGTCAACAGTACAACCTTGACGTAGACCGCCTCTTATGACGACAAGCACGGACCAGCCACACCCAACGTAATCAAACTAACCGGAACAACTCGTACGTAGGTCAGATGAAATTTCTACGCAGCACACTGCGGCTCACTGCGCATACCAACTATTACCAAATCGGCCTCGTGTGTACGAAGGCCGCTTGCTTTAAACACAAGCTATGACAAACTCTGCTCTAGAAAAAAAAATAAAGTGAGAGCTGGACCAAGTGTTTATACTTCCTCACTATAACTTGCAGTTTCTGATAAAACCTTTATGGTGCTGTCACCAGACTCACCGCGTGGTGTTCCGACTGAACCAAACCTCACGGAATAATCAACAATTTCACTTTTTACAACTTAGTGAAGGTTAATTGAAAGATAATAAGGGTATCCAAAGACGAGTGAAAATTATTTTAATATTAAGTCCAGGTACTGCGAGGCAAACAGCTGTGGATTCTTAATTAACCGTGTTGTCTTATTACAGAACATAATTATCTTAAACACAGTTCACCAATTGGATAAACAGATTACAAAAAAAGTATTATTAATGCCGAAAACATATCAGCCTCTATTACTCCCTACGGTTCCTTTATATAGGACACCCTGCACAGTACCAAGACGACACTCTGCACAGTACCAAGACGACACTCTGCACAGTACCAAGACGCGTGTTGATGTTTCTGAGTAGGACAGTGACGTTGTCCCGCCTACCTGTCTGGCTGGTCAAGGTCAGGTGTACACTATGTGAGGCATAACGAGTAACGACCTACTGACCGAGGTGCTACAGATGACTCTACTGTTTACATAACCTTGACTTATTTTATCTCTCAGTCGATTTGTTTATTCGTGTGAGTAGTAGAAATTAGGAAAAATATATCGGTGATCCAACCCTGATTCGTCAATACTTGCTTCTGAATATTTGTCCCACTACATCACATAATATTATTCACCTTATGATAACCTGAGTAATAATAACATCAGGAAATTTATTATGATAGAAGGTGTGAGATACGGAGGGATTCAGTGTGTGTATGTGTGTGTGGTCAACAGGGCCGACACGCCTGGTCTCCCACACACTACCTCTACAGTACTTGGCTCAAGCAAACATTAAGATATACGTCCCTGGCACATAGTAAATATTACGGCAACGTCATCAATAGTAAATGATGACAAAATAAAAAAAATAACAATAAGTTGTTACTACTTCTACTACTACTACTACTACTACTACTAATAATAATAATAAAACACACCAGCCACTATCATTTGCCTGGTCGTGTGGCAGTGAGTGTGACTGTAGCTGGCACGAGCCGCTGACCCAAGCCTTGATACAGCACCTGTCACTTGTTAAATCATTCCTCTAATTTAGGAGTTTAATATTAATAAGCGTTCTTTTTCAGTAAGAATGTATAATGTATGCGAACAGGTCATGCTAACCCAAATATGAACGTTTATCAATAGTTGTAGATGTTGAATAACTTGGTAATTACAACATCTAAATCAACACAAAATAAAACTTCGAAAAATAACTCATTAAATGCATGGATAACTAAACGAATAAGATGCATAAAGGAATCCAGAATAAATTAATTTTACCGAAGTCAAAGTAAGGTGAAGGTATGAAAGGTATTCGATCTTGCACGTCTTAGTCGACAGGATGTTGGATAACCCACTATCAGCCATTATAGAGTGATTCACCTTCATTCTGGCGATGATAAAGATTTAAGTATCCATGAAGCTCCCCCACGATAACTAATACACGGGATAGCAATCACACCACTTCAACATTTGCTAAGATGTGATAATTCTCTCTCTCTCTCAAAACAAATATCACCTTTAAATTCTAAATCATTATGGTGCGCGTCCGTTGTATTATGCAAGTCATAAACTCCACCAATTACATTGCACTTCATTCACGGTAAATTAGCGAATAAGAATCGTGACTGTTTACCTTGCTGCACCAATGAACGGGTCCGCCTCGGTGTTGCCAACTCGTCAGTGATAGAATTCCTGTAAATAACTGCAAAGACACGCTCCTGACATTTATCATCAGTGTACTATATGACAGAGCCATTGTAAATGTCACAAAAACACAGCGGTACGCATTCTAAGGGGGAAGAGACTATATTTACCAGATACGCAATGTTTTTTTTTTTCACCCAAGACCACGTTCAGTTTTGTCGCAGTTTCCCGTCTGATCTGTTTTGTCGACTTAATTGTAAGACACTGCCTTCAGTACCACGGTGCATATACCACACATATATATTACTCTTAATATGAGATGCCTATATATCCTGGCCCACAGAGGTAAGTCTATCCTGGTCTACAGAGAGGTACAGTTACAGCAAGAGGTCACCTACCAACACAATCTATTGACTTACATAATGCTGACCAGTTTCTCCAGGTTAAGCCCGGTGGTATGGAACTGGACTCTCTCTCTCTCTCTCTCTCTCTCTCTCTCTCTCTCTCTCTTTCTCTCAGACTGAGTGCAACTGAACCTAATAATATTCTCCCCAGCACGTCCTCACGTCTCCCTGTCACGGTGGCTGACGGCACGGTACCAGCAGGAGGGAGGAGACACAGCAGGGGAGAAGAGGTAGGGCGGGAGAGAGGGGGGAGAGGAGGCAGGATAAGGGAGAGGAGAATGGGCAAGGGAGAGGAGGCAGGGCAAGGGAGAGGAGGCAGGGCGAGGGAGAGGAGGCAGGGCAAGGGAGAGGAGGCAGGGCAAGGGAGAGGAGACTGGGCAGGGGTGGAGGCAGTGCAGGGGAGTGGAGGCAAGGCAGGGGGAGAGGAGACAGGGCAGGGTTGAAAATGCAGGAGAGGGGAAAGGGGGGGGAGGAGAGAGAGAATGGGGAGTGAGGGGAGATAAGAGTGAAAGGTTGGGGGACGCAGAGGATAAGGTGTGTGACAGTACACAAGGGGAGGTTATGTCTTTCGGTTCCACAGCTAATGAGAGAGAGAGAGAGTCAAGATATCAACCAAAAGTCACTCATCCAATTCAAGAACAAAGTTCGACTCAAGAAAATTAAACTGAAACTGTCCCAGTAAGTGAAATACTTTATAAACCACCTAAAAAATAAGAAAATGAATAATATAAATGAAAATGCCAAAAATCCAACTGTAAACCGCGCGCCCGTGTGTGTGTGTATGTGCGTGTGTGTGTATGTGCGTGTGTGTGTGTTGTGTGTGTGTGTGTGTGTGTTGTGAGATAACCGAGATCTGTGTTCGGAGCTTCATAACCTTCCCATGGCAACTGAAGCACCCTCCTGAATCTGAACTAACAACAACGAACCTCCCACACATACATGCATACACAAAGAAGGAAAATACAAGCACCTCCATTATGTAGGCGAGGTACAGTATATATACATTCCGAATTATACGAGTCAGTCGAAACCCAAATGGAAACTAAGATGAAAACAACAAGATAATTTACGTCACTGAAAACACAATAACATTCTTAATTATATGTTGGTGAGAATGATTTAAGAGTTCACAATGATGGCAAAGAAACGGATGGGAATGAGTGTAGGAGGAGCTAACAGTGTATGTGGTGGTGTGGGTACAGTGTATGTGGTGGTGTGGGTACAGTGGGTGGTGGTGTGGGTACAGTGGGTAGTGGTGTGGGTACAGTGTGAGGTGGTGGTGGTACAGTGGGTAGTGGTGTGGGTACAGTGGGTGGTGGTGGGGGTACAGTTTGAGTGGTGGTGTGGGTACAGTGTGTGGTGGTGTGGCTACAGTGTGAGTGGTGGTATGGGTACAGTGGGTAGTGGGGTGGGGACAGTGGGTGGTGGTGGGGGTACAGTGGGTAGTGGTGTGGGTGCAGTGTGGTGGTGGGTGGACAGTGTGTGTGGTGTGGCTACAGTGTGGTGGTGGTGTGGGTACAGTGGGTGGTGGTGTGGGTACACAGTGGTATGGGTACAGTGGGTGGTGGTGGGCAGTGTAGTGGTGGTGTGGGGTACAGTGGGTGGTGTGTGGGTACAGTGGGTAGTGGTGTGGGTACAGTGTGAGTGGTGGGTGTGGGTACAGTGGGTGGTGGTGTGGGTACAGTGGGTAGTGGTGTGGGTACAGTGTGAGTGGTGGTGGGGGGTACAGTGTGTGGTGGTGTGGGCTACAGTGTGAGTGGTGGTATGGGTACAGTGGGTAGTGGGGTGGGGACAGTGGGTGGTGGTGGGGGTACAGTGTGTGGTGGTGTGGCTACAGTGTGAGTGGTGGTATGGGTACAGTGGGTAGTGGGGTGGGGACAGTGGGTGGTGGTGGGGGTACAGTTTGAGTGGTGGTGTGGGTACAGTGTGTGGTGGTGTGGCTACAGTGGGTGGTGGTGGTGGTACAGTGTGGTGGTGGTGGGGTACAGTGTGTGGTGGTGTGGCTGGTGTGGTGGTGGTGTGGGTACAGTGGGTGGTGGTGTGGGTGTGGGTGGTGGGGGTGCAGTGTGGTGGTGGTGTGGGTGCAGTGGGTGGTGGTGTGGGTACAGTGGGTGGTGGTATGGGTACAGTGGGTGGTGGTGGGGGTACAGTGTGAGTGGTGGTGTGGGTACAGTGGGTGGTGGTGTGGGTACAGTGGGTGGTGGTGGGGTACAGTGTGGTGGTGGTGTGGGTACAGTGTGGTGGTGGTGTGGGTACAGTGGGTGGTGGTATGGGTACAGTGGGTGGTGGTGGGGGACAGTGTGGTGGTGGTGTGGGTGCAGTGTGTGGTGGTGTGGGTACAGTGGGTGGTGGTGTGGGTACAGTGGGTGGTGGTGGGGTGCAGTGTATGTGGTGGTGTGGGTACAGTGTGGTGGTGGTGTGGGTACAGTGGGTGGTGGTGTGGGGTACAGTGGAGTGGTGTGGGTACAGTGTGGTGGTGGTGGTGGTACAGTGGGTAGTGGTGTGGGTACAGTGGGTGGTGGTGGGGTACAGTTTGGAGTGTGGTGGTGTGGGTACAGTGTGTGGGTGGTGTGGCTACAGGTGTGGTGGTGGTATGGGTACAGTGGGTAGTGGGGTGGGGACAGTGGGTGGTGGTGGGGGTACAGTTTGGTGGTGGTGTGGGTACAGTGTGTGGTGGTGTGGCTACAGTGTGGTGGTGGTGAGGCTACAGTGTGAGTGGTGGTGTGGGTACAGTGTGTGGTGGTGTGGCTACAGTGTGGTGGTGGTGAGGCTACAGTGTGGTGGTGGTGAGGCTACAGTGTGAGTGGTGGTGTGGGTACAGTGTGTGGTGGTGTGGGTACAGTGTGAGGTGGTGGTGAGGCTACAGTGTGAGTGGTGGTGTGGGTACAGTGTGTGTGGTGGTGTGGCTAGTGTGAGTGGTGGTGAGGCTACAGTGTAGTGGTGGTGTGGGTACAGTGTGTGGTGGTGTGGCTACAGTGGGTGGTGGTGGTGGTACAGCCAGCGCTGACGCTGCTGCAGGTCCAAGATTTCCTACTGGTCAGTGAGGATGAACACTCCCATCAACAGGCTCGCCTTCTCCATCACTTGAGTCACGACGACCCTTCTGTGAGACATTACAAATCAGTGCACCTTGGACGATGACGTGAAGTTGCGTGTCCTTTTGTTAGTGGAATGAGACGCTGTGTGGCCCACTGCCTTTTAAACCATCCAGGTACCGCCTCTCCACAGGTCAAGGCTCCTTCCCCGCGAGATTAAGGCCTAGTTATGGTCCAGGCGGTCACCTGCTTCAGCTGCCCCAGCCCACACAACACAGCGTCACCATCACCAACAGCTGCGTGACTAAACCCTTCCTTCTCTGGCTCCACGGACCAGTCCATCGCGACATCCATTTCATCCTCTTGGACACAATCCTCGTCAACAGAGAGACAGACGTGGTCCCAGCGCTTCCTGGTGGGTATCGAACGCCTGGCGCTGGGCTTGTGGTGGATCCACACGGCCTCCCACCTCGGTGAGCAGGTGCCACTCTGGGCGGCCGCTGCAATCTGCTCAGGTATCGTTGGCCTCTATATAGTTGGGGATGCGGACAAAATCCCCACCGAACAAAAAACCCCGAGGACAAAAACCCCGCGGACAAAAAACCCGCGGACAAAAACCCTACCGAACAAAACTTTAAATATATTTTGTTTTATTATTTACTATGAGGGAATTTTGTCCGTATCCCACCCTGCCCTACCCGACCCCACCCCCCCCCTCCTCCTGTTGTCTGCGTGACGAGTCGTTTCTAAGCAGACACACACACATTCCCTAACTCCCACGAGATCTGTGTAGTCTCCTCCCCAAAGATCGGCGGCCCAAGGGTCGTTAATGACGCCCTTGCCTGTTATCTCTGCCTCTTTATGTTACAATGACCAGACACACACACACATTAAGGTCATGTTTCTTGTTCCTACGTGAGGATTATTAACAATGTTGACGTGTAGCTGAATCCCACTTTCCTCCTCCTCCTCGGAAATACAGATACTTTAATTACCTCTGAGGCGTTGGTGAATCTTTTAATACTTGACTGATCAGGAAAATTTTATCTGTTGATCTGTTCCTCGTCCCCCAATCCTGTATACCAGCCTCGGGGGGCGTCTGTGTGCACGTGCTGGGTCCCTCTACTTTCGGCACACAGTTATGTAAATGACTGGTGGTTATTTTGGTGTCAAGTGGCTTCCTCTCCATTGGGTGCCATGACGACTGAAGAAAGTGTGTGTGTGTGTGTGTGTGTGTGTGTGTGTGTGTGTGTGTGTGTGTGTGTGTGTGTGTGTGTGTGTGTGTGATGAACTACAGCCATGAACAATAAACCATACACTAGCTCTACACATATTCACTTCCACTAGATTACAATACATATCCTAAAAAAAACATTAAAATAAAATATAAAATCTATATGCATTCATCAAAAGGCTCAGTCATGTATAAATCTGTCCTCGTCATACAATACCCGGCAGTAATTTTTATACGTAAATAAATAGATTATGTTCACTTATATCTCCTCTCCTCTCATCTTCCCTCCTCCTCTCCTCTCCTTTCCTTTCCTTCTCTCTACCATACCCTTTCCTCTCACCTTCCTTCCATTCTCTTTCCTCTCCTCTCTCTTCCATTATCTTTCCTCTCTTCCCCTCCCTCCCTCCCTCTCCTCTCCTCTTCTCTCCCTACCGTTTCCTCTACCTCCTCCCCCTCCCTCTCCTCTCCTCCCTTACCCTCCCCTTCACCCCTCGCTCTCACTCATAGGTTATAATCAGTCATGAGTGATCCACAATCATTCTACCATATGTGTCACAGTGAGTCACGTGTCATAGTAAGTCATGTATCACTCACCACAACAACAACTACAACTACTACTAATACTACCACCATCATCACCATTACTCTTGCTACTACCATCACAATTACCCCAATAGCCTACACCAACCCTGCAACAACACTGGTCTCTCTCTCTCTCTCTCTCTCTCTCTCTCTCTCTCCGTTTTCAGTCCCTACAGTGTATAACAATCTGACTTAATGAGAGGAGCTATCTTCCGTATTCTCCCTCACTTTCCCCTCACTCTCTCTCCTCTCCCCTCTCTTACTCTGACTCTCTCACTCTTAGTCTCACTCTCTCTCCCCTCACTCTCACTTACTCTCTCTCCCTTCACTCTCCTCACTCCCATGCCAACTCACACGACATAGGCAGCGTCGTGTACAATGACCCCCTCAGGCGAGAGACATGGTTCCTGGCACCCTTGGGAGAGGGAGGTGAGAGAGGAGGTGAAGAGGTTGGTTGAGATGGTTGGGTGAGAGAGAGGGGAGGCATGGTGAGGACAAGGAGGTAATTGATTTGAGAGAATTACTAAGAAGGAAGAGAGGAAAGGAAGATAGAAGGAGGAGGAAAGGAGGGAAGGTAGAAGGGGAGGAGAGGAGGTAGAGAGGAAAAGGAATGAAATTGAATAGAAAAAAATAGAGAGAGATGATGATGATGATGATGAAGTTGGAGAAGACCACAAACCAATAAATAAGAGTGGGAGGAGCAGAAGGATAATTAATGAGTGATTCCAAGGCATGTGTGTGGGTCTCTCTCTCTCTATCTCTCTCTCTCTCTCTCTCGTCCGCTGGCCGACACTTAACTACCGTCGCCCGTAACTACCATCATCCGGCCAGTTTGATGACCAGCGCCTGAGACCGTACGTAGGATCCCAAGAGTCAAAGGAGAGAGAGAGGAAGAAGTAATTAAGTAACTTGTACTAATCACCTGTAATTAGCTGATTCACAAAGCCTAATGCAATCAACAAACTCAAACACTCATTATTCGATTCACCTTTTTTTATGGTATCAGGTGAAACATTAAACCATTACACAGGTGAGCTATCAAGGTTAATTAAGGCTTAAATGAGATATAAAATCAATACTAACAGGTGATACATCAAGTGTTTATACAAGCAGGTGAGCCATTAAGGAGCTAATATACTCACCTGGTACATAAAATCGAAATAAAATTAGTTAATCCATAAAATTCTAATATTTTCACGTAATTAGTTTATACGTTTCAATATTACGTAATCAACTAATAAGGCTAAACATCATTATAATTAGGCGATTCGTTTAAACATCAAATAATTAGGCGCTTCGTTTAAACATCAAATAATTAGGCGCTTCGTTTAAACATCACATAATCAGCTGATATTTGTCAACATCACAGGGCCAATCAGCTGACTCAACAAAACATCTCCCCATATATCACTATAATTACGTGATCTATAAAGACACGAGGTCACTTGATAATAAAAACAGGTCAAAATATATGAAACCAAACGAAGAAAAATTAAAAACAAACAAACAACGACTAAAATAATATACAAGAAATCATACAAAGACAAAGAAAAATACGCGAAAATTATAAAAAACAAAATAAATTACAAAAAATACGAGAAAAAACTAATAAACAAACCATGAAAAGCGAAAACCAAAAAGACAAAAAACTAAACAGCGAAAAAAAAAACTGCAATCGAAGGCCAATGAAATCACGTAACTTTGTAAAAACATCGAAAAATACACAAAAGCACAATAAACAATTACATCCAAGGATCTTTAAGTTAGGTGAGGTGAGGTTAGGTTAGGGTTGGGTAGGTTAGGTTAGGTTAGGTGAGGTTAGGTGAGGTTAGGTGAGGTTAGGTGAGGTTAGGTGAGGTTAGGTTGATTAGGTTAGGTGAGGTGAGGTTGGAGGTGAGGTTAGGTGAGGTGAGGTTAGGTGAGGAGGTGAGGTTAGGTGAGGTTAGGTGAGGTTAGGTTAGGTTAGGTTAGGTGAGGTTAGGTTAGGTTACGTAATTGGCTAATATCTGAGTGAATCATCATCTCAAGAGTCTGACGTGTGTGTTAAGAATATGACACACTAACAATAACTCTTCCACTTCTTCCCGTGATTAACACAGGAAGGGCGAGGAATACTTGACACACACACACACACGTACACACACACACCAGTCTAAGTGTGTGTGTGTGTGTGTGTGTGTGTGTGTGTGTGTGTGTGTGTGTACTTCCATTGTATACATTTATTTTACATGTGTACTCTGTGTTATGTAGTTATGTATAATGTATATTATATAATACGTATAATGTATGCTGCGTACAGTATATAATGACATGGCCGAATTTCACATAAGTTTAAAATACATCAATTTATTTCTCGCCCGACCCTCTGCAGTATATAAACACTTCCGAATACTCAAGCTCGCTGATACATATACAACTATCACCCTAACTATCACCAGTAGGCAGTTATCAATCACCCCTTATCTTACTGAAGGAGAGTACAGCGATGCATAGTGTGAACTTTGACCTCGAGCTGTGATCTTGACTTGAGGAGGAGGCGATAAAGACGTAGAAGGTGTTGATCGTGAAGAGAGAGACTTATACCATAATACATCTAACGTTTCAATGTCTAGAATTACGGTAAGGTTAGCCATCACCACTTGTGTCTACGGTGTCAGGTGAGGTTAGAAGTTAAGTGTTAGGTTAGGTTAGGTTAAGTAAGAGGGTGTTAGGTAAGACGCCTCCCTCCAGCAACGTGAGCCAACAGCCAAGACACGATCAAGTGATTCTGATAAAGTCAGGTGGATGAGACAAGTTAATGTGGGAAGTCAGACGAGTGAGGGATGGTGTGGGTGTTGGCCGGGCCGGTACACCCCCACCACCGCCGCCGCCGCCGTTGTAAGTCTGAGATACAGTTGACTTTTAATAACACTAATTTCATTACTCGGACAAGATGGGAATATCCCTCTTATGTCGCCTAGATGTAAAGTTCATAATTGTGCCCACAGCGTCTATCTTTTGCTCGATCCGGGAGGAGAATAACCCTTCGTCCTCTAGTGTATAAAGGTAATTATGGGGAGGAGAACGAGGGGTCGCAGCGGGGTGATAGCGGCGACAAAAGAGAAGCATTGCAGCCAAAATTCTCCTACTCTCTCCCGCTCCCCCGTCCTAACTGGGTAATGTAAAACGTCCCTAATTCCTTTTTAAGTAATGTCTCGTGATGCCACGCCGGAAGTTGCCACAGCGAATCGTAAACAAAGCGAAACACGTGACAGGTGCACGGAGGTCAGTTTGGGTCATTACGAGGCGAGGGGGGGGGATCAAGATTGGTCATGGTGTGATCGGTAGAGGTCGTCGTCTCATTATTCCGTGTGTTGGGGCTGTGTCGTGTTACAAGAACATAAGAAAATAAGGAGTCTGCAATAGGCCGGTTGGCCTGTGCATGGCAGCTCCTGTCGAGAGTTACTACCACTCTCTATCATCCATGAATCTATCTAGCCTCCTTTTGAAACTTTCCAGAGTTCCGGCACTTACTACAAGTTGCTAAGCTTGTTCCACTCGTCCACCACTATTGTGGTGGTTTCTTCCTATCTCCCTCTAAACCTAAACTTATCCAACTTGAATCCGTTTCTAGGTCCTATCCTGCTCGGATATTATAAGAACTTTATCTATATCCCTTTATTGATTCCTTTCACCCACTTAAATACTTCTATCATATCTCCTCCTCTTCGTCTTTCTAGGGAATGCAAGTTAAGTTTCTTAACCTATCCTGATATGGAAGGTTTCTAAGTCCCGGAATCATTTTTGTCATTCTTCGCTGCACCGACTCTAGTGAATTTATATCCATTCTATAATAGGGGCACGAGAACTGAACCACGCATAATCGAGGTGCGGCCTGACTGGCATAAGATATAGTTGCAATAAGACCTCTGCACTCTTGTTACTTACACTTCTAGATATAAAACCCAATACTCTGTTTGCCTTATTTCGAACATTAACGCACTGTTTTCCAGGCCGTAGGTCCGGGCTTGCAAGTACCCCTAGGTCTCTTTCATAAGTCGACTTCTCTAGGTTGATGTTGTTAAGGCTGTATACATTATAAGTATTTGTTCTTCCAATATTAAGTACGCTGAATTTGCTGGTGTTGAATTTCATTTGCCATTTTTCAGACCACCCCTGCAGTTTATTTAGATCCTCCTGTAATGCATTTGCATCCTGCCCTGAATTAATTTGCCGTCCTATTTTGGTGTCATCCGCAAACTTGTTTATGTCACTGCTGATCCTAGTATCTAGATCGTTTATGTAGATTATGAACAAGAGTGGGCCTAGTACTGACCCTGGGGAACCCACTGGTTACACGGCCCCACCAGATTTAACACCATCACGCTGACCCCTCGTTCTATCGGTGAGCCATGATTTTATCAATTTAAAACTTTCCGTCGATACCATGAACCTTAATTTTTCTCAGAAGCCTCTGATGCGGTACTCTGTCAAATGTTTTGCTAAAGTCTAAGTAAATAACATCGTAATTTTCGTCATTATCTACCTCGAAGACTTTCCTAAAACACGGCAGATTTGTAGACAAGATTTTCCTTTGTAAACCCATGTTGAGAGTCGTAGATTAATTTGCTTTTCTCTAGATGCGATCGGATGCTATCTGCTATAATTGATTCAAGAAATTTCCCCACTACTGACGTCAAACTGATCGGCCGGTAATTTGACGCTGATGCTCTGTCTCCCTTTTTGAATATGGGTACTAATCTGTTCCCTACACTCTTTCAAGACTCGAGGGAAAATTTCATCCGGCCCTGGGATTTTTGATAAGAAGTAGCAGTTCAATGCTTTGCTTATTTCTTCACTGCCATTTATCACTTCTCCCTCCTGACTTTAAAGGCCCAACTTTGTCCTTGACCTTTGTCCTATATACCTGGAAAAATCCCTTGGGATTCGCCTTGGATTCTCTTGCTATTTTGATTTCATAGTCTCTCTTTGCTTTCCTTACATTTTTCTTAACATTCCTAGATAGTTCATTATACCTATTTCTGAGCTGCTCCTCCCTCCCTTTAATTTCTTATATATTCCTTTCTTTATTCCTATGTCATGTTTAAGTTTTCTGGTCATCCACCTTGGCTCATTCTTATTTGACCTAATTTTTCTGTATGGTATATTTTTTCTTGTGCTTTATGTAGTATACTAGTGATGATCAATTGTTGTGTCATCTATGACCTCACCCTTTCCTACTGGGGACTGACGTGACTGTTCCCAGGTGACCTCACCTAGGTACCTTCTTAACCCCTGATAATCCGCCAACCGAAAGTTTGGGACTCTGACCATATTGTCATTGTTTTTCGTTTCCCAATTTAGGGTGAACCTGATTTCTCTGTGATCAGTGTTACCTAGTTCTTCCCCTACTGTGATATCTCTGATAATATTTTCTTTTATTTGTTTATACTAGGTCTAATATATTGTCACATCTAGTAGGTTCTGTAATTAGTTGTTTCCAAAATTGTCTACTGCGTCTAGAAGTCTTCAGATTCATAGTCACCTACAATGTTGTCCCAGTCAATATTTCTGAAGTTGAAATCCCCATAATGCATAGGTTGTTATATTTTGCTGCCCTACTCATTTCCTGCCATATGGGCTGAGCTGCTTCTTTGCCAAGACTTGGGGGCCTGTAAATCACTCCCATAATTAGTTTTTCTCTTCCTTCCGTGATTTCTACCCACACAGACTCGGTTCCTATTTCACCCTTTATTGAATTATTGATACAACATTTTAATGTATCCTTGACGAAGAGTGCCGTCGTCGCCAGCGTCTTAAAATAACGACAAAGGTGACATCGTCTCTTCAGAGTACCGTATACCAGGTGAACTTGTCGTTTTAGGTCATTTGTATAATTATTATACAAGCTAGACGGCCGTCGTTTTAGGTCGTCAGGGTCTTGTGTACTCAGAAACAGTTGTAGGCTGATGGCTAGCGTCTTACCGTCAACTACCTTGTGGTCTATCCATGTGGTCATCATCTTCACTGTTTGGTGGACATATTGTATTCTTCGGGTCACCAACATCAGGGTATAGTATTCCAGTTTTGGGGGGCATGTCACCATCAGGACACAGGGTGGGGCGGGGTCGAGTGACAATCAAAGCACAAGTGTGGGAAGTATGGACGCACCATTACACAGGTAGACAGACTATACATATATCCCCAGGTATCTTTAGACTTTAATGTATCCCACTGCCAGACCTGACCTCGAGGTGGGTCAGCCAGCCACAAGTCATGTACGCCACGGCTCCACCACGGCCCTGTCATGTCGCTATTTATACCTGACACAAGAATACAATATGGCTGCCAATTAATTCATACGAAAATTATCACGATAAATTATTCACCTTCCCGATTATTATCATCTTCAAGTCATATAAATCCGTGGAGCATGTCAGGTGTTACCGCGTGTGTTGTGGCGCCCAGCTGGTCAACCTCACGGTATTCAGGAGTCAAGAATATCTGATAATCAAATATTACACAGAACACGGCCACTCAGGAGGACTATACTGAACACGGCCACTCAAGAGGAAAACACACACACACACTCACACTCGACATGTTGACTCTCCGGCTTCTTTCAGGGCAAATAAGCGGAAAATATCCCAAAAGTAAATAGGACAGATAAGAAGGAGATGGAAAACGGAAATGGAGAGAGAGAGAGAGCCGATGCTAATGAATGTTGGCATCTTTTTTTCTCTCTCTCTCTCTCTCTCTCAGACACACACATTAACTCTTTCTCTGACAGGAATTATGTGCACTCACCATCTCCCTCCCACGCCAAGAGTCACAGAAAGCGTTCATGAGACGTCTTGAGTAGAATATATGACCTTCACCTTATACAGGGCGGAATCTGGTCAGGTCGGTATCTCGTCTTACCTGGAAAGAGAAATCAAGGTTACAAACTGTACTGTGTTGATATGTAGTTTTAGTGTCAATATAATTAATGCCGCAGGGAGGGAGAGAACAAGTTTACATGACTAGTTACCTGTAGACTCCCTCCACCTTTTAGTGGTGGTGGTGGTAGGTGCATGGATTGTGTGTGTGTGTGTGTGTGTGTGTGTGTGTGTGTGTGTGTGTGTGTGTGTGTGTGTGTGTGTGTGTGTGTGTGTGTGTGTGTATGTGTGTGTGTGTGTGTGTGTGTGTGTGTGTTGCGCATTTGCGTGCATGCACTAGTTACAATCACGTGATCAACCACCATTAAATGTTAGTGGTAGTTACAGGACTGCTTGCATGTAGCGAAGCTGTCAGGTCCTTCCCACCCCCCACCAAACCACCCAACCCATTCACATACACACACACACAAAAAACATTGACACCCATAGACCCGACAGACAACGTCCTTGATGAGGCAATAAAACCGAGGGAGAGAATCCCTCCCCATACACCCTGCCATTGTTCCCTTAAGATCAACACATCCAGCAAAACATGGCAGCCACGTAGTCGAGGTCTCCGCTCCGGTTTCTTCAATAAATCTTTCCCTCTTCTCTCTATCCCTCGGTCGGCATCCACCTCTCTTTCTGTCGGCATCCACCTCTCTTTCTGTCGGCATACACCTCTCTCTCTGTCGGCGCCCACTTCCTGTTTATAGTATTACAGAGAATGATAAACGAGAAGTAGAGAAGAGACAGATAGCAATAAGTGTCTGCTTCTGTTTACCTTCGAGGGATCCAGTTTTAATCACAGGTGAGGGTCATGAGCTGTTCTATACTCAGGTGTCTCTCTCTCTCTCTCGTTTGACCTCCGTCCACCTGAAATACCGCTAAAACTGCCCATTGCCAACACACACACACACACACACACAAAAAGAATAAAACACTAAAAAAAAGTCTTACCCTCCCGAGTTGTATTAAATGTCAATGCCATTTTTGTTGTTGTTGTTGTCGTCAGTTGTACTCAATTCTCGACCGTAATACCCAAGAATCTTAAATACTCCCTCGTCATCGAACCCCAAGAGCGAAAAAGCTGACCAAAATCTGACAAAAAATCTGACTAAAAATCTGACTGGCAGGAGTCGGTGTTGTTCTGTCCTCATTCATTGTTATCTACCTTATAACTCTTTGAAGGATGGTAGGATTTTCTTCACAACTTACAACTAACAATAACTAACGCTAATACGTCCTCGTGTGAGTCTAAACCCTGGGAGGAAGGTCGTGAGTGGGATAGAGAGATGGAGGAAAGAGTGGAGTAAAGGTGATGGAAACAGTGGAGCGGGTGACATTTACTTTACGTGCAACTCGAGAATAGTAAATAATGGAGCTCTTATGAATGTTATTGTTAGCGGCGAGATTACTGGTTAACTGGACAATATTAGTGTGTGTGTGAGTGAGAGAGAAAGAGAGAGAGAGAGTGTGTGTTAATGTGTGTGTGTGTGTTAATGGACGTGTTTTAATGTGAGTGCGTGTGCCCAATATGACACTATGATGGCGTCCAATATGGCACTAAGATGGCGACCAATATGACACTAAGACTCTACCATAACTAAATATACATTTTCTTACATAAATTTAGGAAAAATATCACACCTTAGGAATTAATTAACTCAGGGGATACGGATAACAGCATAAGATAACGGGATACGAACCGAAAGGACAACTACAGTCGGGCGAGGTGTTGACTCTTGCTGGTGGGTGGTGGGTAGGGGGGTATGGAGGATAGGGGATAAGGGGGTAAGGGGATAAGGAGGGGTAGGGAGGGGTAAGGGGGATAAAGAGGGGTAGGGATAAGGAGGGTAAAGGGGGTAAAGGGGGGTAGGAGGGAAGAGTAGAACCTATTATCTTTAAAACCTTGACTCCGATCTTTGACAATCGACCTTTTGGGATCTAAAATACATAACAGATTCAGATAAATACCACTATCATGAATATATGTATACCAAGAATACATAGTATAGCTCAAATACATGTATACATATCTTGACCAACCTATTCATGGGATGTCGTTGGCTTCAGTATATTATGGGTCTAAGAATATACTGTAGTCCCGAGTGGGTATATTCATGAATGTAAACAATGACCTTGGTAAGAATATCCACAGTAAGAATATCGAGTCATTATACTAGTTTTTAGTAAGATGCCTCAATAATGAATACAACCTATGAAGTATACTGGCCATAGGGAATATTACCTATAAGTATAACCTATAGTGAGTATTATTTTATAGGGATAGTCTACATTCACATCCTAATCTCATCCATAATCTCACTTCCTTAATCCCTAATCTCGCTTCCTATTTTCGATACAAGAACTCCTCATCGCTAATATTAGACTTTTAATTCGCTATCTAATCTCACTCCCTCGTCTCTATAACAAATGTACTTGATAATCTCACTCCCCGTAAAATACTAATCTCATCTTTTAATTTCACTCCTAAACTCCCTCGCTAATCTCATTCCGCCATGTCCTTAAATATCAGCTGTCTTTTTTCGCCCAATCTCACACCCAAGACCACAACTATTCTCGAGCCTAATCTCACTTCTCTCACCTTCAATTTAGCCCAGATCTCAGTTCAGGCGTGACAGTGATTGTGGTGTGAGTGATTGGGGAGGTGAGGGGGACGGTGAGGGGCGGTGAGGGCGGTGAGGGGGCGGTGAGGGGGACGGTGAGAAGGGGTGAGGGAGGGATGGGGTGGCGGAAGTGCTGGGGTGGGAGACAGAGGGGGAGGTGGGAGAGAGACGAAAGAGGGAGAGAGGTGGGAGACAGTAAGAGCAGGGAGGTAATGGGGTAAAAGTTCAGGGTGTTGGGTGGGTTAGGAGAAGGAGGGAGGGAGAGAGAGGGAGGATATCTGCCAAAAGGGTGAAGCGTTATCCCCAAGAGAATCATCCAACGACACTATAAACTGGCACTGATGAAAACACACACACACACACTCACGGGGTGTGTATTAGACTCACACCTGTCCTGGAATGCCTGTATCACCTGTCACTGTGTGTGTGTGTGTGTGTGTGTGTGTGTGTGTGTGTGTCTGTATTCTGTTGTTCTCCGTACACATCTGACAGATCTCCATCTCTGTCTGTGAGGTTGTCTGTTACTAAAGAACGACTCGATTGTCTATCTGTCTATCTGAGAAGAATCGTTGAGGAGTATCTGATGCCAACACCAAGCAGTCAGTTGATAAAAACAAACTGGCCACCCGCAGTCAGCTGATTATGTCAAAACAAACCCTCCCTCTCGCCCATGGTCCACCCAGGGCTTAAATCCTGAGCAAACAAATTAGATACTTAGACAATACACACACACACATACACTCTAACACACATACACACACACACACTCGCATTACAACACACACACACACACACACACACACACACACATTCTCTCTTCTTTCTCCTCTTCACCACCTTCATAGTTCAGGTTTGATACAACTTTTTTTAATCTACGACTCTCAGGATTGATTATGTTGGGAGAGGAGGAGGAGGAGGCAGGAGGGGAAGAAAGGGGACAGGAGGGGTAAGGAAGGGGGCAGGAGGGGGTAAGGGGGCAGGGAGGGAATAGAAAGGGGGGGCAGGAGGGTAAGAAAGGGGGGGCAGGAGGGGTAAGGAAGAGGGCAGGAGGGGTATGAAGGGGGGAGGGAGGGGTAAGAAAGGGGACAGGAAGGGTAAGAAGGGGGGGGCAGGAGGGGTAGGAATGGGGGGGGAGGGCAGAAGGGGCAGGAGGGGTAAGGAAGGGGGGCAGGAGGGGAAGGGAAGAGGGCAGGAGGGGTAAGGAAGGGGGGAGGAGGGGTAAGGAAGGGGGGCAGGAGGGGTAAGGAAGGGGCAGGAGGGGTAAGGAAGGGGGGGGCAGGAGGGTGGGAAAGAGGAGGCAGGAGGTTTGAGGAAGAGGATGCTGGAGGTGAGGGAAAAGGAAGCGGGCAGGAGGGAAGGAAGAGGACAGTGAAGAGGAATGAGGAGATAGGGAGAAAGAGAAGACAGAGAGAGAAAGGGGGGTAAAAGGGTGATGACGACGAAACGAATGGGGAGAATTAAGAAGGAGAGAGGGAAAGGAAGAAGGGGAAGGTGGAAGGTGGAGATGGGAGAGGGACAAAGGGTTAGGGGGCAGAGAAGGGCCAAGAAGGTGAGAGGAGGGGGCCAGGGATGAAGGAAGGTGGGGTGGGGAGGAACGAAAGACAGGAAGTAGGGGCGTGGGAGGGGATGAGATTGGAGACGAGAGGGGCAGGAAGGTAATGGGTGGAGGTAAGGGAAAGGGGAAGGGAGGAGGGGCAGGAAGGGGGGGAGAGGGCAGGATAAGAAGAGAAGGGAGGTGGGGAAGGGGAAAGGGGGGAGAGGAGAGGGAAAGGAGGGAGAGGATAGGGAAAGGAGGGAGACAGGTGGAGAGGGAAGGGAGAGGAAGAGGGTAGGGAGAGGGGTTAGTGTATTGTGTCAGCATCAGAATCAAACATAATTTCCTCAACCAGCATAAGAGATCCTTCACGCCTCCTCCACACTGAAGGGCCTTACGTGATCCAGGAGGAGGGGGAGGAGGGGGGAGGAGGAGGAGGAAGTTGGAAAGCAGTGTAGAGAGAGAGAGAGAGAGAGAGAGAGAGGCAGAAGGCAAATGATAGGCAGTATGAGAGACGGGGGGCAACACACACACACACACACACATACACACACACACACACACACACACACATATCAAATAAAACCAAGTACAAAATAAGGAAAAAATATATATACAAGAGAAGAATTTTCCTGATGATGAAACGATACAGATTCAACACTAGGAAAGAAAGTACAGGTAAGACTAATTAATTTAAAACACAGGTATACAGGTAGAGTCATGGCCAGGTGGTGAAATATTAAAATAAGTATAAGTACATTATTAGACTTGGTTAAGTATGTCCGTATCTGTACAGTAAAGGAGACCTACTTATAATATATTCGTATAGCGAGGGATTAAGAGCCACCTGCTGAAACACCACACCTGCTAATGCAACACAACACACCTGCTAAACAACACACCTGCTAAAAACAACACACCTGCTAAAAACAACACACTCCAGCTCATTACAATTAAATCAACACAGAGGTCAACACCAGAGCTCAACACAACGAACCAATGAGTAAGAATGTATATATCTTAAGCGTAAAATAACTCCAGCTTAGTCCCAACACACCAAGCTTATGTACTGTATATCAACAGGTGGCGTTCAATAAGACTTAATTAATTACAGGTGAGTTTATACGTGAAATATTAAATAGCTTAAAATGCTCTTTGAGATTTGAATAAACTTTTTTTTAAGATGGTAATTACAATGAAGGAAGAAAATAGTAAGATGAAGGAAGAAAAATAGTAAGATGAAGGAAGAAAATAGTAAGATGAAGGAAGAAAAATAGTAAGATGAAGGAAGAAAAATATTAAGATGAAGGAAGAAAAATAGTAAGATGAAGGAAGAAAAATATTAAGATGAAGGAAGAAAATAGTAAGATGAAGGAAGAAAATACTAAGGTGAAGGAAGGAATATAGTAAGATGAAGGAAGAAAAAAAAAGATGAAGGAAGAAAATAGTAAGATGAAGGAAGAAAAATAGTAAGATGAAGGAAGAAAATAGTAAGATGAAGGAAGAAAAATATTAAGATGAAGGAAGAAAAATAGTAAGATGAAGGAAGAAAAAATATTAAGATGAAGGAAGAAAATAGTAAGATGAAGGAAGAAAATACTAAGGTGAAGGAAGGAATATAGTAAGATGAAGGAAGAAAAAAAAAGATGAAGGAAGAAAAATAGTAAGATGAAGGAAGAAAATACTAAGATGAAGGAAGGAAAATAGTAAGACGAAGGAAGAAATAGTAAGATGAAGGAAGAAATAGTAAGATGAAGGAAGAAATACTAAGATGAAGGAAGAAAATAGTAAGATGAAGGAAGAAAATACTAAGATGAAGGAAGAAAATAGTAAGATGAAGGAAGGAAAATAGTAAGATGAAGGAAGAAAATAGTAAGATGAAGGAAGGAAAATAGTAAGATGAAGGAAGAAAATAGTAAGATGAAGGAAGAAAAATAGTAAGATGAAGGAAGAAAAATAGTAAGATGAAGGAAGAAAATAGCAAGAAGAAGGAAGAAAAATAGTAAGATGAAGGAAGGAAAATTGTAAGATGAAAGAAGAAAAATAGTAAGATGAAGGAAGGAAAATAGTAAGATGAAGGAAGAAAATAGTAAGATGAAGGAAGAAAAATAGCAAGAAGAAGGAAGAAAATAGCAAGAAGAAGGAAGACAAATAGTAAGATAAAGGTAGGAAATAGTAAGATGAAGGAAGAAAATAGTAAGATGAAGGAAGACAAATAGTAAGATACAGGAAGAAAATAGTAAGATGAAGGAAGACAAATAGTAAGATACAGGAAGAAAATAGTAAGATGAAGGAAGACAAATAGTAAGATAAAGGAAGAAAATAGTAAGATGAAGGAAGAAAATAGTAAGATGAAGGGACAAAAAACACCTGACACCTGACACGGTAACTGTAGCTTACATAAAGGGTGATCTGTCATGACACGGCAGTAGAGTGGTGGTGATAAGTGGCACCATATGGCACCCCTCCCACATTCTGGTACCCTCCATCCTCTGGCACCCTCCCACTCTCTGGCACCCCCTCACCCACTGGCACCCCCTCACCCCAGGCACCCTCCCACTCTCTGGCACGCTCACCCACTGGCACCCTCACCCACTGGCACCCTCCTCACCCCTCTGGCACCCCTACCCCTCTGGCACCCCCTTTCCCTCTGGCACCTTTCCCTCTGGCACCCCACCCCTCAGGCACCCCCACCCTCTGCACCCCTCACCCCAGGCACCCTCCTACCTCTGGCACCCTACCCTCTGGCACCCCTCATCTCTGGCACCCCTACCCTCTGGCACCTCACCCCCAGGCACCCTCCTACCCTCTGGCATTTCACCTCTGGCACCCCCTTACCCTCTGGCACCCCCTACCCTCTGGCACCCCTCACCCCCCAGGCACCCTCCTACCCTGGCACCTCCTTACTCCTCTGGCACCCCCTTACCTCTGGCACCTCCCATCATAATTCCCTCATCTCTGGCACCCCTCAGACTTTACTCTGTAATCCATTTGCGCTACTACCACAGGATGAGTATGGAGTGTACAATAAATTGGTTGCTGTAAGTGGCAAAAGTAAAAAAAGCACCCCTTCCTCTGGCACTCTCCCCTATCCTCTGGCACCCACTAACTCCCCTGGCACCCCCGACCCACTGGCACTTTCACCACGGCTCTGTTACCCACCACCACATGTACGGTAACATAACGCCACTCAACTATGCTAACTTTGCCCACTTCTATATCTAAAACGAATTCTCACACACACACACACACACACACACAAACACACACACACACACACAAACACACACACACACACACACACACACACACACACACTTTCATTGTTCGACCTTTCGCTATTTCTACACTTCCAAAAAAATCGCCTTTACACGACCGTCCTGCCAACGTAACTCAACCCAGCCTTGTCAGATTAACAACCCTTCACAAATACCCATATTAGTCGCCCACTACACTAACTACATTCATTATCTTACAAATATTTACAAATTAGAGCAACTTCCACTTATATTATTACGCAATATTAAAAGAGAAAGATGAAATAAATTAAGTTCAATAAAATACATCCTATGGTTTTAATACTGAATCTAACAAGTACTCTATATATAAATAAGATGCCAGACATGTATATGTTTTAAGATTAGTTGTGGATATTTATGTGTTAATGTCAGATGTAGGTTAAAGCGACACAATTACCTAAACCTTCATTAAATACTCCAAACCCATTTTTTATTAACGTGTCCCTCAATAAATCTTGCGAGTGAGGATCTTAGTAGGTGTGAATAAAGAGATAAAATGACCTGAAACAACTGAAAATATTCCGCGCACGTCAATGTAAACAAACTCTCATAATTATGTGGAGCAACTATGTCCTCACTGATCGGTCAAACGGGAAGGTCGGGGAGCTGGGAGGTGACACGATTTCTGTCTCAGGATAAACAAGAATATACTGAGAGAATAGAGCTTCCTTCATCCTAGGGAAACATAAGTAGGGTGTGAAAGGTGGCCGGCCGCAACTTGGGTAAACGTCACATTGGCACTTGCGACACCCATCTTGGCACTGTGTCTATGTGTGCCACCAGCAATACACCAAATAAACATACAGGACATCAACCGGTCTGAAGTACACCTTATACTGCCCATGTCCTTCTGGGAGTATGATGGGGAATATGTAATGTCACCACGGACAACGGCGGACGGCTGAGAAGGATCTATCTGGACTTGATTTGTTACCTGCATTTACACCTGTACATTTATCTATACCTGTGTCCGTATTTACACCTGTACCTGTATCGATTTTACCTGTAACTGCATCTATTAAACCTGTATCTGATCTACACTTGTACCTGTAACCTCCCATCGCCGACACACACAACAACAATGGCAGATAAATTGTCTAAGTATTGCCCATAAGTGACAAGGCCGATATTCTTAACACCGAGACGCTAAAGTAAATAACTCCTGATAAACACACAACCAATTCTTCCACAAATAAATAACAAATATTATTAACTCTTGCATCAAACGGCTCACATTTTCCGGATAACTGATGACGTCATTGGAGTTATGGAAGGAAACAGGTGATCAGAATACAAGTCCCTTAATTAAATACTAAATTAGTTTTCCTTTTCGTGTTTTAATGAGATTTTTACACGTACATAAAAAATTAGGCCAAGTGATGATAATCTTTTATTCAGCGGAGATTTTTGTTTTATTGGGGGGGGGGGTTGGATTTTGTTCAGGTATTTACGAATTCTATAAAAGGCCTCAAGAAAAACACCAACACGAGGTAAGAGTGATGTTGACCTTTAGGAAAAAAAAATCCCAATAATCAGCGAAACTGATGAAAGTAACGAGGAATGTGGCGAGTGAGACACACACACACACACACACACACACACACACACACACACACACTTCAAACCGAAAACAAATTCAACCCAACTTAACCTAACCTAACCTATCATCGTTAACCTTGATGTAGTTACCATAAAAAACTGGTTATTTAAAATTCTTCTCAGCCAAAATTAAAAAAATTCCCTCATACTTGCCAAATGCATAATATCAGTGAGATCAGAAAAGGCGGAAACTCCCCTTGTACTGTATACCATAAATACTCCAGAAGTGACGTCTATTGGGAGAGGTCAGAGAAAAATAGAGAGAGAGAGAGAGAGAGAGAGAGAGAGAGAGAGAGAGAGAGAGAGAGAGAGCGCAGCCTGGTACGGAAAGGGGGGGTGGTGAGTGGGAGGTACGTTACATGTTGGGCATTGGAGGGAAGGAGAATGAGGGAGGAGAGAATGAAGAGGAAGGGAGGGAGGGAAGGAGGGTGGGAGGGAGAGGAAGAGAGTAGTGGCGGGAGAGAATGGAAAAAATGAATGAAGAAATAAAAGATGAACGAACAAGAAGAATGAAAGGACGAAAAGAGTGAATAAATGAAAGAAAAACAACAAGTGAAATGTGGAAGCGTGAAGAACAAAAACAACAAAACAACAACAAAAACAACAGCAGAGCAACAACGGGAGAGGAACGACTGTCTCCTTTCTAGCCAGATTCCCCCAGTGTTGACATAATGACTTGTTGCATCATTGTTGAGGCACAAATTTTCCTAGATAGCTCTGACTGTAGGGGATGACGTCACAACTTTCAATAACACTTGTTGCAGTTTGAAAGGTACAGGTGTGACTCCGTGTGTGTGTGTGTGTGTGTGTGCGTGTGTGGGTGTTACACATGAAATACATACATCCATATATACGACTCCTCAGGTGTTTTTCTTAAGAGGTATTTCCACAATTTTGTAGGTTAAGGTACGCCACACACACACACACTAAGGGGGGTATTTCCTAAAGATTCATTCAATAAGTGGTGATGGCAGACGTAATATAGCAATGAAAACGGAAGTGATGTGGACGCAGGGGAGACTGATGTAATCTTAACCCAGTATAACATGTCTCCTCAACACTCACCCAGTTCATGCCCCTTCCTTCCTTTTTCCTCACTCCCTTCCTTCCCTCTCTTCCTTCCTTCCTCCCTCCCTCCCTACGCGCCCACCAACACCTTACTTACCTGTACACTTCAACACCAAGCGTCGCCACACAATGTTGACAAGCCGTCGGATGGGGGGGGGTAGGAAAGACGAGGAGGAGGAGTAGAAAAGGGAGAGAAATGGAAGGGGTAAAGTGAAGAATACGAATGGAGGTCCGGGAAGGGGATTATAAAGCGATTATATATATATATATATATATATATATATATATATATATATATATATATATATATGCAAGTAAATCACTGTAGGTGCGCGTGATCTAGGTATATGCTGATAACCACAAGGAAAGAAGAAAACACGAAGTTCCTGTGTAATCTCATATATATGTATATATATATATATATATATATATATATATATATATATATATATATATATATATATATATATATATATATATATATATATATATATATATATATATATATATATATATATATATATACATATATATGTACAGAGAGAGAGAGAGTACTACTACAAAAACAACAAATAATAATAATAATTATGTATAATAATAATAATAATAATAATAATAATAATAATAATAATTAATAAATAATAAATAATAATAATAAATAATAATAATAATAATAATAATAATAATAATAATAATAATAATAATAATAATAATAATAAAAATAATAATAAATAATAAAATAATAATAATAATAATAATAATAATAATAATAATAATAATAATAATAATAAAAATAATCATTAGTGCCAACGTCTTCTGAGCTTGGGTGACCCTGAGTCGACCTTTTCAATCACCACCGAGATACTGACTGACAGGCATCACTTGACACCCACTGACACTCTCCAAAATGTGTCTGTCTGTCTTTCTGTCTGTCATAAACATTATCAAATTCAAGTGGTATAAAATCATTCCTTGAACGTTCAGGATGGCAGTTTGTGACATCTTTAAATCTAGCAACTGACTTCGCTAAATCTGAAATCTGACTTCCCTTAAATGTTCCACTTGGCGTCCCTAAATAGACCACCTGACTCACCTGGCACCCTAAATGTAGTCCGGTGTGGCACTGTCAGAGGCACTAATGGGAGTCAAGGGTGTGTAGAAGCTGTAGTCTAGCGGGAGTGCCAAGACAGTGCCTCTATCTGTCGTGTCAACCAAGATGGCATCACGAAACAGTTGAGGGAGAGAGTTACATGGGTACTCAGGGAGGAGAAGGAGGGAGGGAGGAGAGAGTGGGGTAAGGTAGAGAGGGAGGGAAAGAGGGAGGAGGGAGAGGGAGAGAGTGGGGTGAGTTGAGGGAGGAAGGCAGGGGAGGGAATAGGGTGAGGTGAGGGAAGGAGAGAGAGGAAGGGGAGATTAGGTATTGAAGGAGAGAGAGAGAGAGAGAGAGAGAGAGAGAGAGAGAGAGAGAGAGAGAGAGAGAGAGAGAGAGAGAGAGAGAGAGAGAGAGAGAGAGAGAGAACAACCATGAACACATCCACCATTCACACCCAACCGGCTCCACACACCACCCACCCACACACCACATCCACCCACACACACACCACCCACTCCACACACCACACATCCACCCACACACCCACCACAACTACATCCACCCACACACACAACACCCACCCACACACACCACCCACTCCACACACACCACATCCACCCACACATCACCCACTCCACACACACCACCACCCACACACCACCCACACACACACCACATCCACCCACACACACCACCCACTCCACACACACCACCCACCCACACACCCACATCCACCCACACACACCACCCACTCCACACACCACATCCACTCCACACACACCACCCACTCCACACACACCACATCCACTCCACACACACCACCCACTCCACACACACCACATCCACTCCACACACACCACCCACTCCACACACCACCCACTCCACACACCACCCACGTTAGCTCACCGTATCAAAAGGCTTATATAATATTATGAAAATTTTTGTCCGCATATATGATTTTTTTTTATTCAATCTATCGTTCTTATTCTGGGTAACTCTCCAAGGTCATTGTTGGCCACCGTCACCAGTTTTATCATGGGGAGGGAGTGGGGGGAGATGGGGAGGGGGGAGATGGTGGGGGAGAGGTGGTGAAGGTGGGGGAGAGGTGGTGAAGGTAGGTGGAGGAGAGAAGGTGGGGATGTGGAGGTGGTGAGAAAGAGGGGACGTGGGTAAAGAGAGGAGGATAGTGGGGAAAGACGGGGAAGGAATAAATGAGGAGCAGTGGGGAGGATAGCAAATGGGAGAAGGTGGATGGGACGGATGGAGTGGAAGAGAAAGAGACAACCGGAGTGGGGAATATACTATAGGAAGAAGGGGAAAGAAGAGAAAAAAAGGTAAGCGAGGAAAAGGGACGGAAAAGGAAAGAGCAGTGAGAGAAAAAGGAGTGAGGAGAAAAGGAAACACAAAGACTGGAAAGACCTCCCCTCCCCCCAGTCACTTCCTGGAACCTACCTGACGTCGATCTCTGGGGGGCTACCAAAGGCTCCCCTCCCACCTCTCCATACACCTTCCGCAACTGAACCTGTGGCCAAAACTTCCTTCCCAGGGGACCCCAAATGACGACCTCATCAATCGCCCCTGAGCCCCCCTGTTGCTGTCTGTATCTCCCGCACGCCATGCCATCATGCACCACCCCCCTCCCACACACACAACACAAGATCAAGTACTCTCCTGAAGACTCTTGAACAACCAGCCGACGACACGATCAACTGGGACGCTTGATGTTTGTGTCCCACGTCACTGAAATACTGAATTACATCCCCTCAATAATGGGTCAAGTCCTGTCTGAAGATCTGAAAACTTGTACTTATTCTCTTTTGGTTCTTAGGGCAGCTGGTTGCAACACGGGGAAAAACCTCCGATACCTTATATTGACACTCTGGCATTCCTTCAGACCTCCACCCTCCCTCCCTCCCTCCCTCGTTGTCTTAAGTCACCCCGATGCCCTCCTTTCCTGGCCTGACTGACCCGTTAAGGCTTTGTTTTCTTGAGCGTGATAGATGGATTGTTTTTCTTTTTCTTTAAGTATTTCTCATTCTATTCGTTGTCGGGCGTACGATCAACACCCCAAACTCCCTCTACTCCCCCTCTCCTTCCCCTTCCTCCTCTTCTCCCCTTCCCCTACCCCTTTCTCTCCCCAACTACCCATCCTCTCCCCCCTCCCTCAGCATTTAACTTTGCTATGATATAATTATTGGTTTTCCTGAGTTTATTTTTCACTTAATTTTCTCTGGCTATATTTTGCCTGTTAAGTTGTGTTATCTTTCCAGTGGTGAGAAATACCGCCTCTGTTGTATCTCTCACCTCTTCTATCTCTCACCTCCTGTTGTATCTCTCACCTCTGTTGTTCCAGTCAGCCCAGTGTAAGTGGTGTTAAGTGTCCCCAGGTAACAGTGATTGGTAACTGTGTGTATGTGAGCGGCAATGACCTTTCCCGCCGGGTAGCTGCTACTGTACTTTCACTGGAGGTAGGAATTTCAAATAGCTCTCTAAGTTCAACCTAAACTAACTGGATCTAACTTAAATTAAATCTAACCTTACTTAACCTAGCTTGATCTAACTTAAATGTAACTTAATCTAACTTATATTAAACTTAACTTAAGAATCTAACCAAATCTAACCTATGTATTTTGATCTAATTTCACCGAACCCATTGTAACTGAACCTAATCTGACTTAACATAGTATAACCTAACCTAACCTAAGCTAACCTAACTTAACCTAACCGAATCTAACTTTACCAAACCTACCTTAACAGAAGCATAACTTAACCTAAACCCAACCTATCTCAACCCTAACCTAACCCTAACAGTACAAGAACTTGACCCAGTAACCTTAACATACACGGAAGTACTCCACCTCACAGAGTACAAGAACCTCACTGAGTACTATCCCCCGGGTCATACAAAAGGTTTAACTGCTCGTCCCATCGTGTTAATAGCCCAGGTAGTGTGTGTGTTAAGCTCACTCAAGGTCACCTGTCTTTATCGTTCCCACGCTCTTAATTGCTTTCTCAACTATTTGGACTTGAATACCTGCTTCCCTTACAGTACTGCCACCCGCCTGCTTGTCATACTTCTGATTTTATGATCTACCTGCTAATGTTTTGATCGACCTGCTTCCTGTCTACCTACTTTTATGATCTACCTGATAATGTTGTGATCCACCTGCTTCCTGTCTACTTACTTTTATGATCTACCTGCTTCCCGTCTAACTGCTGCTGTTACCTACCTGTTTTTGTGGTCTACCTGCTCCTATCTCTACTCTCCTTTCTCCCTGCTGAATTAAATACCTGCTTCCCTTACACCTTCCCTCCTGCTTCTATCTCTGCTCTCCTCTTCTTTCTCTCTCCTCCTTGCTCGAATGGAAGGGTAGGCAAGGTATGGAGAGATGGGGGAGTGAGGGAGAATGAGTATGGGAGGGAGAGGTGAATGACTATGGTGAGGGAGAAGGACGGAGTGAGTGAGGGAGAGGGAGTGAGTGGGTAGGTGGAGATATCAACGACAAAAAACTCTCCCCACCACACCTCGTCGGCTGCCCCAGGTAAGAGGTTCGCCCAATTAACCTTAGACTAGGGGAGAAAGTGTAGAGGCGAGGCGAGCTGTGGTTGGGTACGGCCCTCTTTGTACGGCTGGCGAAACGTCCATTGGCGGAGATTTGGCGTGCATCAGTGGGGATTTGGCGTCAGTCAGTGCTGGCGCCCCTACGGCTGACCTGACGTCCGTAGGGTTGACCTAGCGTCGCGTCCGTAAGATAGCAGGTTGATGTCTTTGAACCCACTGACACAAGAGCGCCAACTTGACCTACTTGTAGGAGCACGTGACACTAACGAGACACTCACACCTGTGCCAAAACCACCCCTACCTAACCCACCTACCCGTGTACCTGACCCACCCATCCCTGGTACCCGACCCGCCCGACTCACGCCCACCCGACACACCCATCCAATCCATCCACCCTAGTACCCACTCTGCTTACCCCATGTGCCCGACCCGCCCGAATCACTTTTAAACTTTCACGACCGGGTGTTACGTAGGTTCGGGTCGCGGGTGTGGGTGATCGCTGGGGTGTGGAAGGTCACGCCCGAACAGGTTTGAAGGGCGTGGTTAAATGCGTTTTTTGTGTGGGTGTGAACGGAGCCGAAACACTTTCCTTCTCGCGCGTGTGTTGCGTAACTGAATACGTCACCACTTATGACGTCATCATCTGGAGGGCCCAATCATTTCGAAGTTCTGGCCTCAATCTCGATGTAAGGATAAAAGTGGGAGATAACTAGCCTTGATAATGGGGTAGTGGCGCAGGTGGTGACAGTAGTGGCAAGGGTAGTGGCCACGCACGGATAACCACTTAAACACACACGAACACACAAGCGCATTCCAGGTTTTCTTACGTATATTTTTGCCATTCAGGAAGAGGAGGAGGAGGAGGAAGTGGAAAGATTGAGGAGGTGGAGAAGGAAAGGAGGGGTAATATGGGGAGGTAGATATTAAGATAGGAGGAGTAGAAGGAAGAGGAGTATTATTGTTGTTGTTGTCATTGTTGTTGTTACTACTGTTGTTGCTGCTATTATAACATCCATTGGTATTGTGGTTAATGCTAATATTATTATTGTCCTTAATGCTAAAACAAATGCCGTTATTACCATTGTTGTTATTGACGTTATTTCTTTACTTAACTTATTGTTCTTGTTCATCCTGTAATTATTATTATTTGTTATTCTCACTTGTTTTTGATGTTATTGAACCTTGTTATGTGTTAACTGGTGTTCTTCATGACGCGGAGGGTTAGGAAAGTGACGGTGGATGGGAAAATGACGGTGGATTGGGAAGTGACGGTGGGTTGGGAAGTGACGGTGGGTTGGTAAAGTGACGGTGGGTTGGGAAAGTGACGGTGGATTGAGAAAGTAGCGATGGGTTGGGAAAGTGACGGTGGATTTGGATGTGACGGTGGGTTGGGGAAGTGACGGTGGGCTGGGGAAGTGACGGTGGGTTGGGAAGCGACGGTGGTTGGTAAAGTGACGGTGGATTGGGAAGTATTGGTGATTGGGAAGTGACGGTGGATTGGGCGACGGTGGCTGAAGTGACGGTGGGTTGGTAAAGTGACGGGGTTGGGAAAGGACGGTGATTGAGAAAGTAGCGATGTGGTTGGGAAAGTGACGGTGGATTTGGATGTGACGGTGGGGTTGGGGAAGTGACGGTACAGAAAAACACGGTGGTTGGGAAAAGTGACAGGATGAAACACATTGATCAGAAGGTGATTACTGAGTGTTCTGATCTACCGTCACTTTCGCAGTTCTTGTTACTTCCCAGCTATTGTCAAAACGATCCACTGTCTCCTTCCGATATACTGTAATATCCTATTTACTCTCACCAAGCCTATGACAGTAGATGGAAAAGTGACAGTAAGTGGAGATTAACAGTAGACAGGGAAGTGGCAGTAGATATATGAATGAAAGTAGGAAAGAAAGTACCAGGAGATAAAAATTAACAGTAGATGATAAAACACGGTTGACAGGAAAGTGACAGGAGACGGGAAAGTGACGGGGGTGAGAGGAAGGGGATTACGAGGAGGGGACAATGCACTTTAAGGTCCGAGGGAGGAGGAGGAGGAGGAGGAGGAGAGAGGAGAGGAGGATGATAGTGTAGCTGGGCTCACACGCACTGGAGGAAAGTAACTCGACCCCGCTTTAGGGAGAAAACACACACACACACACACACACACACACACACACACACACACACACACACACACACACACACACACACACGCACGCACACACACACGCACACACACACGAACACACATATAGATCGACGTGTTAATAATCCACTAATTACTGTCTATTTGTACTAACTTACAACAAACAAATAACATAAGAAGGGAGGAAACTGCAGCGGGCCTATTGGCCCATACTGGGCGGTCCCGCTTACACCCAACCCCTATTGCTCATATAAGCATCCAACCTATGTTTGAAGCTATTCAGCGTATTCGAGTTAATGATGATATTTGGTAACTTGTTCCATTCATCCACTACTCTGTTTCCAAACCAGTGTTTACCTATTTCAAGCCTAAATCTAAATTTGTCTAATTTAAAACCATTGTTACGAGTTCGCTCCTGGTTGGATAGTTTGAGTACCTTTGTAATGTCCCCTTTGTTTAGCCCTGACTTCCACTTATACACCTCTATCAGGTCGCCCCTCACTCTACGTCTCTCGAGGGAGTGCAAATTAAGATGCTTTAACCTGTCTCTATACTCAAGGTTCCTAATGCCCGGGATTAGTCTTGTCATTCTCCTCTGAATTCTTTCCAATGATTCTATATCCATTCTGTAATACGGTGACCAGAACTGAACTGCGTAATCCAGGTGTGGTCTCACAAGAGCAAGATACAGTTTTAGGATGACCTCGCTAGTCTTGTAACTAACACTCCTTTGTATGAACCCAAGTACTTTATTAGCCTTGTTACGAGCAAAAACACATTGTTTACTTGGCTTAAGGTTCCTACTTATCATTACTCCTAAATCTCTCTCGCAGTCGGATTTCTCTATGGCATCGTTGTTCATCTGGTATCTGGTTTCCCTGTTTACATCTCCTATACTGAGTACTTTACATTTGTCCACGTTGAATTTCATCTGCCATTTTTCAGACCATTCGAAAAATTTGTTTAGATCTTCCTGTAGTTTTGCAGAGTCCTCGTCAGATTTAATAACACGTCCTATTTTAGTGTCATCAGCAAATTTACTTATGTTGCTGTCTATGCCGATATCTATGTCGTTTATGTATATAATAAATAATAATGGTCCAAGTACTGAGCCTTGGGGAACTCCACTTGTGACGTTGCTCCAATGGGACTTAGTGCTGTTAATGCTCACTCGCTGTTTCCTGTCCTGTAACCACGCCCTAATCCATTTAAGGATGTTACCTTTGATGCCATGTGCTTCTACCTTTCTAATTAGTCTTTCGTGGGGGACTCTGTCAAAGGCTTTGCTAAAGTCGAGATATACCACATCATAATTGTGCCCCTCGTCCACCGATTCGAAAACTGATGAAAAGAATGTTAATAGATTAGTTAGACAAGAACGTCCGCTTGTGAAGCCATGCTGGGAATCATTGATCAACTTGTGCTTCTCCAGGTGATTTCGAATAGAGTTTGAAATGATTGCTTCCAGTAATTTGCCTACTATTGATGTTAGACTGATTGGGCGGTAGTTAGAGGATAGTGATCTATCCCCCTTCTTGAAAATCGGTATTACATTCGCTATCCTCCAGGATTCTGGTACTACACCTGTTTTTAAGGACATGTTAACAACTTTGCTAAGGGCATACTAAGCTCTTCCTTACATTCCTTTAATACTCTGGCAAATATCTCATCGGGACCAGGTGACATATTAGGCTATAGTTTGTCTATTTGCTAACTAACATCGTTACTAGTCACTACTATCTCGCTTAATTTGTTTTCTTCACTATCTCTGAATAGAGTCGGTGCCTCGGGTATCATGTTTAAATTTTCGGTGGTGAAAACTGTTGAATAATATTTATTCAGATTATTGCTCATTTCTCCGTCGTTATCAGTTAGCTCGCCGGTATCTGAAAGTATTGGTCGAATCTTTTCTCGTGTTTTAGTTTGATACATTAGGTAGAATCCTTTGGGGTTTGTCTTCGCCTCCCTTGCTATCCTTACCTCATTATTCCTCTTGGCTTTCCTTATCTCGGTCTTAACCCTGCTCGCCAATATCTTATAATAATCGTGGAGGTAAATTTCGCCACGCTTTATCCTTCTACCTATAGCCTTCCTTTGGCCAATGATGTTCTTTAAATATTTAGTTATCCATTCAGGGTCATTGTTGTCTGATCTGCGTTTTTTGTATGGTATGTTCTGCCTTTGTGAATTAAGTAACTCATTATTTAAATTGTCGTGGAACTCGGCAATCTCAGATCTCGTCATCAGGTCGGAGTCATCTGTCAGATTCACGGCCAAGAGTGACAGCCCCTCTCTCAGCTGCCTCTTTAAACTGTCAAAGTTTGCCCTTCTGAAATCTGGCACTTTAGTGGAATTTTCCTTACGTCTGCCCTGAAAATCTAACTGGAATTTAATTTCTTTGTGATCACTGTTTGCAAGTTCGTTCCCTACCTCGACATTGCTAATGAGGTTTTCTCGGTTATATGTTGACTTAGGAAACAGTCCTGGATCGTCTCGAGAAAATCCTGTGATTCTGAGTTACCCGTAAGGTCAGTCCAATCTATTTGGCCAAGGTTAAAGTCGCCTACTATACAGACTTTGTTGTGTATGGAAGCCCTGCGCATTTCATCCCAGATAAGTCGCTCATTGACTCTCTCACGATTGGGAGGTCTATATATTACTCCTGTGATTAATTTTTCCCTACCGTCGCTTAATTCTATCCAAATTGTTTCTGTATTCCGCTCAGTTTTTATTTCCTTATTTATTTCACACTTCAGATTATCCCTAATATAGATTGCTACTCCGCCTCCTTTCCTGGTCTGCCTATCGGTATGGAACAATTTGTAACCCGCAATTTGGTATTCGACGGGCAACTCACGGTACATACCAAGGCCCTAATATCATCCATTTTGTTTCTCATACTTCTACTGTTCGCGTAGTAGACATTTAAGTTAGTCGTGTTCTGAGTCCTCCCTTTACCGCGTTTAGTTTTAAACTCCCTGTTTAATTTAGTTTTGTCATCATTCCTAACACTATTTCCCTGTAATCTTTTACTTTGTTTACCCGCTCCCACTGTAGTTTCCCCCACCCCCGTGCCCATATGTTCCCCTAGCAGTTTAAAGACTTCGATATCCTTTGAACTGCCCCCTCTAGAGACCCAGCCAGGGTTGCCACCCCATCCCGAGACAGGTGCACCCCATCCCTAGCATAAAGGTCCCTTCTGCCGTAGAAGCTGTCCCAGTTGTCAATGAATAGGACCGATATTGACTTGGAATACCGTCAAGACGGTCTTGACACCAACGGCCCTTGACAACCATTCACTGCCAACTCTCCTTCTAGGCAGGACACCGCATATGATAGGGATCCCTCCCTTAGACCTAATACGATCTATAGCTGCCTTGAACTTATCAAGAAGCTCCTCGCTCCTGCACTGAGGCAGATAATGGGTTTGTTCCCATTGCCAGACAAGATATTGTCCATCCTGTCAATTATATCCCCCACCCCAACTCCTGGCAAACACACCCTCATCCTATTTTTGTTTTTACCACAAAAGGCCCTGTCCAAGTACCTTACCTGTGAGTCACCAACAATTTAATCAACCTCAAACACATGAACAAGTGGTAAATTACAACATTAAAATACACTTAAATCAACTCCCTCCCCCTCCCCCACACCCCACTTAAGTATCAACTAATCCTCATTAAAGTACACTTAATCCTCCTCAGGTTCAGGTTTATCCAGATTAAGGAGAAGACAAACAATTAGCGGCAGTGGTCGTCGTCAACCTTCAACCATGAATATTCCGGGTCAGCTGCGACACTCACCTCCACCTAGGTAAAAGTGAGGTGTTTCTTCGCTAATTAATGTATGCAGGTGCAGGTTCTCTCCAAGCCTACCTCCTCTCTCTCTCTCTCTCTCTCTCTCTTGGTATAGTTTTTGTAATATTTCGTCGTGATCTATTTAGTTTGTCTTAGATATTTGGGTTTATGTATCACTTAGAACACACACACACACACACACACACACACATCCGAGAAATGATCACAGACTGCCTTAAAGGAATCATTATTAATTTATAGTCATTTATAGCATCCCTGAGCCCTTAACAAAAACCTCATTAATATAAAGTGTGAACCCCAGAAGATATACAATCAAGACAAACATGGTCATAGAAACTATCCCTCACACCCGAGTTACATTATCAGTCACGTCAGGGAAGGCGTATAAGGAACCATCTTGCCAGTATGTGTGACGTGAAGTTCCGAGGACAACTGACAGATAAAGATGATTTAATAGTCTTTATAATCACAGACAGACCGACAGACAGACAGACATCGCAGTGACAACCCTAAGTTATTATCAGGATATATTATCATTTGCGATAAAATACAAAAGAAACAACAAAACTAGATGATTAAGAAGAACATTTGGTAACTTGTGTGTGTGTGTGTGTGTGTGTGTGTGTGTGTGTGTGTGTGTGTGTGTGTGTGTGTGTGTGTGTGTGAGTGTGAGTATGTGTGTGTGTGTGTGTGTGTGTGTGTGTGTGTGTGTGTGTGTGTGGTATATGTGTGTGTGTGTGTGTGTGTGTGTGTGTGTTTGTGTGTGTGTGTGTGTGTGTATTCACCTATAAAGTTATTCCTTTAGTTTATATATACTATTATAAACACGTGTGTGTGTGTGTGTGTATTCACCTATAAAGTTATTCCTTCAGTTTATATATACTATTATAAACAAGTGTGTGTGTGTGTGTGTGTGTGTGTGTGTGTGTAATAATAATAATAATAATAATTAACGGTTTATTGAAAGAGCTTTGCTTGAAGGCTGAAAATATACAGTTACATATTTGGGGAATGGGTTTCGAATTACAAATAATATACAAGTAACATAAGTGACACAAATAAGATATATAATAACTAGATGGGGAAAAACTCAAACTACAGTTCATTTCAACATAGTGACAGTGTAAGGAGCAGTGTTTACTGGGAGTGAATACACTGGTTTATTACAAGTTATTGATAATTTTTACAATGGTTGGGACTGGGCTGTTCTTATAGCGATCAGTTCGTGCACGTATGGGCTGGATGCGGTTGTGGTGTCGAACAGCAATTCTCGGACAGGGGATCTCAGGTGGTAGTAGGAGCCGGTGTCGGGGATGGTGTAGAAGCTTCTTACCAAATTTGCAGATGAGGTCGTGGTGATGGTCAGTGAGAGTCGAAAGGGTCAGTGTGTTGAGCGCTTCTTGATATGTGGAGTAGGAAGGGGAGAGAATAATCTTGCATGCCCTCTTTTGCACTTTTTCTAGGTGTTTACGTTGTGTGGCATTTAGGGAGGAAGACCAGGTGGGGGAGGCATAGGTGAGCTTGGGAAGTATGAATGTTGTGTAAACACTGAGGAGCTCGTGTGCAGGAACTCCGAGGGACTTGAGTCGGCGGAGGAGGTGGAGACGGAAACTGGAGGATTTGACAACTTCACTGACGTGTGGTTTCCAATTTAGTTTGTTGTCTATGGTGACGCCGAGGAGCTTCGTGGAATCTACAACCTGGAGTGTGTTCGGACCTAGAGTAATGGAAGGAGGTGGGACAATGTCGGAGGAGAGGTTGATGTGCTAACCATGGTCTTGGTATGGTTGATGGTGACATGGTTGTTGGTGGCCCAGTTTTGGAGACTGTTCAATAAATCCTGAAGGGCGGTATAGTTGGGAGCAGAATTGTTGACGCTGATCCCAATGGTGGAGTCGTCGACATATTTCCAGCGAGCAGGGGTTTCTCTTAGGGCATCATTGATGAGCATAAGGAAGCAGAGTGGTCCCATCTTGGTGCCTTGGGGGACGCCACAGGTGAGTGACTGAAAGGTGGAGACAGCCCCTCGGAAGCGTACAGCTTGGCGTCGGTCACTGAGGAAGTCTGTAAGCCATGGTATAAGACTTCTCCGAAGCCCGAGGTCAATAGCTTTGTTGATGATTATATTGTGGTCGACTAGGTCGAACGCTTTAGTGAAATCAATGAAGGCGACAGCTACAGACGTTTATCGTTTCTCGAGATGGCGGTATATGTAATCGAGAAAGCTGACAAGACAGTGAGGTGGAGGAAGTTTTCATGTTGCCAAATTGCTGAGGGTCTACGACTCCTGCAATATCAGCATAAGCCCAGTCGAACACAAAACTTTCACAGATTAGGCTGGGTATTGGGGTGATTGCAATAGGTCGTAGCTGATTTAAGGATTGTGGGCTGGTTGACTTGGGCACTGGTGATACATAAGAGGTCTTCCAGTCAGCTGGGCATCTGGCTTGACTGAGAGAAGCATTGATGATGGAGCATAGGGGTTTAGCAAGCTCCGGGGAGAACTCCTTGAAAAGTTTCATTGGTAAGTCAGTGTGTGTGTGTGTATGTGTGTGTGTATTCACCTATAAAGTTATTCCTTCAGTTTATATATACTATTATAAACACGTGTGTGTGTGTGTGTGTGTGTGTGTGTGTGTGTGTGTGTAAATAACATTTTTTACACCAATATTCGCCAAACCTTTCTGTATTTTTTCGCCAAATTTCACGTTATTTTTTTCGTCCACGATTCACTTGCCAATAGTCTCCTAACTTTCCAATCGCGCCGTTGTAGACTCGCCATCTCCCGGTCCTCGTTTCCTCATAAAATCTCTTGCATATCCCTTTATATAACTAATAAGTAACAAATTTACCAAATAACTGATATAAAATAACGTCCTTCAAACACTGTATAAATTTCTCGCCAAAGGTATATAGCTTCCCATTAAAAAATCACATCATATCTTTCCTGCCAAAAATCACATTATTATTCCAGCCAAAACCCACATAATTATCTTTCCTGCCAAAACCCACATAATTATTCTTTCCCGCCAAAAACCACATATCCTTCCCGCCAAAACTAACAAAAAACGAGTCATGGGCAAAAAGGTGTCGACGTCATTTCCCCGTCAAAGACAAACATCTGACGGGCCAGGAAAATGGTTGACTGTCACTCTCTCTTCCCGCGAACCATTCTGCTCGATTCTTTTGGCAAACAACAGTGTTCCCGCGGCGACGAGAGACGGATAACTGTGTCAATAACACCATCTCTAGACGTGTGTTAAAAAAAAAATAATACGTAAAATAAGTTGAAGAGACCGTCTTGTACCCACGTGAAGTTTACCATCAACACCAAGCCTTCTCATGACTCCTCTCGTCCTACGCACTTCTCAAAATTCACCAAGCATTAACATACCTACACTCACCCTCTTCTAGCCTCAAGTATTTTAAGTATAGCACTGTTGTTTGTGATAGATAGATGTAAAGCCTTTTTCAATTCGCCAATATAGGGAAGATCCAAGGTGAGGTGAAGGTGTTTGGCAGCTTATGGACTTGGTTTATGGGAAAATATTCGGGTAATTGTAAAGTTTAGTGTTTTTTTTTTATTCTTTGGTGGGGGGGGGTAATATATGTATTTTAAACACAATTGAATCATTCCTGAGTGCATTTTGACTCAGGTATCCTATTTGCTATTTTGAAGAGGAAAAAAATTAAGGTACGGTAATAGTTCACAAGTGTGTCGCCGTCTCCTGTGACCCTCGCCGAGAATTTCCTAACAAAATATTTCTCCCCAGTATATTTTGGTTGTTGTTCCGGTGGAGTTTAGGTACAATTAAGTGTGTTTGTTAAGTTAGGTTAGGTTAGGTTAGGTTAGGATGCATTACATATTTGTAGAGAAAATTTTAGAATAGAAGAAGAAGAAGAAGAAGAAGAAGAAGAAGAAGAAGAAGAAGAAGAAGAGTTCGTCCTCTATGTAACTCGAGACAATGATCTTTCACCAAATAATCTTCAACTTAAGATAAAGACGAAATAAGATATGATAAACATTTCCCCAAAGTCTTCTTATTTCTAGCTTGAGTTACCACGTGCACTACCACCACAACTACCACCACAATTACCACACCACCACTATTGCAATCACCACAAATATCACAGCAACACTACCACAATTACCACCACTACCCCTTCACAATTACCACACCACTACTACTGCAACCACCATAACTACACCACTACCCCACAACCACCACAGCTACCACACTAACTCTACCGCAACCACCACAGCTACCACACTAACTCTACCGCAACCACCACAACTACCACACTAACTCTACCCCAACCACCACAACTACCCACTACCCCACAACCACCACAGCTACCACACTAACTCTACCGTAACCACCACAACTACCACATCACTACTACTGCAACCACCACAACTATCACAACACTACCACAACTATTACACCACCACAACACAACTACCACAACTCTACCACAGTTCTGTAAAAATTTATATTATATTACAGTATTAATTCAGGGTTATTATTGACTTATAAACAGAGGGGGTATTGTCTTCCTCCTCTTTCGTCTTCTTCCTCCTCATCGTCATTTGCATCTTCTCCCTCCTCCCCTTCCTTTGTTTCTTCGTTTCTTCATCTTCGTCTCTTTTTTCTTCACTTTCCTTTCTTCTTTTTTCTTTAATATTCTTCTTCTTCTTTACATTTTCTTGTATTTTCCCGCTCCTCTTTTTTTCCCTTTACTCTATTCCCACTCTTCGCCATCTACTTCTTTCTCTCTTTTTTCACTTCCATCTCACTTCACAGTCTCATTTTAACTATGAACCCCTAAACTGAACCTAATACAACAATTCAGATGGTTCAGAGATTTGTTCCTGAACTCACGTGAACACTTTTAAGGTCCAGTTCAGAGGTTCACTGTTAACGTAAGACTGAATCTGACCCCAGAGAAAAATATTTATAAACATCTTCATAACACACAGACATAAGCAACAAGCACTGAACCCCCCAGATAAAACCCTTAGAATAAATCAACATTGAACCCCCAGATAAAATCCGTTAGAATAAATCAACATTGAACCTCCCAGATAAAACCCCTTAGAATAAATCAACATTGAACCCCAGATAAAATCCCTTAGAATAAATCAACATTGAACCTCCCAGATAAAACCCTTAGAAGAAATAAACACTGAACCCCCAGATAAAACCCCTTAGAATAAACCATTAACATTGAACCCCCCAGATAAAACCCCTTAGAATAAATCAACATTGAACCCCCAGATAAAACCCCTTACAAGCATTATCATCATCAGCCAAACGACGGAAAGAGAACCTGTGACACACTTATCTATTAGAGGCGGCGGCAGCCATTATCACACGGGCCATAAACATCTAAGATCCATTACTCATTTAACACTTTATCTGAGACGAAAACCCATATCTGTTCTTAAACAGGCACGGGGGTGAGGGGGGGCGGGATCTTACTCAACAGGCAAGGGGGTGAGGGGGCGGGCTTTTACTCAACAGGCACGGGGGTGAAGGGGGGGGGGGCTCTACTCAACAGGCACGGGGGGACGGGCTCACTCAACAAGCACGGGGGTGAGGGGGGGGGCTCTACTCAACAGGCACAGGGGGGGTGGGGCGGCTCATCAACAGGCACGGGGGGTGAGGGGGAGGGAGAGGGGCTCTACTCAACAGGCACGGGGGGGGGGGGGTGAGGGGGGCGGGCTCTTACTCACAGGCACGGGGGGTGAGGGGGGGGGGGGAGAGGGGCTCTACTCAACAGGCACGGGGAGGGGGGGGGTGAGGGTCGGGGCCTTACTCAACAGGCACGGGGGGTGGGGGAGGGGAGGGCTCTAATTAACAGGCACGGGAGGGGTGAGGGGTCAGGCTCATCAACAGGCACGGGGGTGAGGGGGAGGGGGGAGGGGCTCTACTCAACAGGCACGGAGGGGGGGGAGGGAGCCTACTCAACAGGCACGGGGGGTGGGAGGGGAGAGGGGCTTACTCAACAGGCACGGGGTGAGGGGGCCTACTCACAGGCACGGGGGGTGAGGGAGGAGAGGGGCTTGCTCAACAGGCACGGGGGTGAGGGGGGCCTACTCAACAGGCACGGAGGGGTGAGGGAGGGTGAGGGGGGAGGGAAGAGGTGAGAGAGGGGGGAGGGTCAGAAGAGGGGAGAGGAGCAGCTAAAGATCAGTATATGGTAATATTCCTCACACCTGCCGAGGAATATTGTGGGAATTTGTTGTGTTAATGATCTTATTCAACAGGTGAGGTATACAGCACAGGTAGCACTACAACAACAACAACAAACACAACACCTAGAGTCTTTAAACGTGTAGTCTAGGTTTATACATATATTGAGTTGTTGTTGTTGTGGTTGTTATAGTGGATTAATGCGCTTCTTCAACAACAACAACAACAACAATGATAAAAAATACATACACAGCATACATTGATGAGAAGAAATACATACACAATAGTTACTATACAAATGGCTCACATACTATACACAACACCTAACAGATGTATGTTTTATTCAGGTTATTATTTACACATCAACACAGTCATACATCAGTAGACACCACAACGACTCATACATGAAGAGTGGATGACGTAAACATGACGTAAACATGAGTGTATTGTTATATGAAACGTAATTTATTGTTCCGTCTGATAAATTTTAGATAACAAACATGATTATATATGGCGATTATCCTCACTGAAATTTACGATTATATATATAAATAGAGACCAAAAAAATGCATTTAATGCCAACTTTATGATAACTAAGTCCTCTTAAGTGTACAGGGTGTAAAGTGCTGCTTTACACTGTATTTCTTTTGCACTACACTGTCTCTCCCAATGGCTCTGAAAACAATGGAGGAATTGGTGCTTGTGAGGAGAGTGACAGTCCTTAATAGGTTAGGTTAGGTTAGGTTACGTGAGGAATATTTTACGGTTCAAACCTTTCATTATCATATAAACTTTCACTTTCAGCCAAGGGAGGAACTAGTGGGGGGGAGAGGAGGTAGGAGGGAGGGAAGGAAAGGGAGGAGGGGAAAGGGAAGGAGGGAGGTAGTGGAAAGGGATGGAGAAAGGAGGAGGGGGGAAAGGAGGAGGGGGAAGGAGGAGGGGGAGGGAGGACTAAAATTTCCCCCTGTCTCTTCTCACTGCGGTCCTCACTTCCGGTAATGGTTGAAAGTTATATTTAAAAAAATTTATTATCATTTACATTGTTTAAATTATCTTCATATTATCTCCTTTACTTTTGTGAGGCAACAGGAAAAATGCAGTTTAGAGGAGGGGAGAGGAAGGGGGAGGAGGAGGAAGGAGGAGGGGAGGGAAGGAGGGAGGAGAGGAAGAAGAGGGGGTAAGGAAGGAGAAGAAAGAGAGAAGAAGGAAGCATAAGAAGAGGAAGAGGAAGAAAAAGAGGGGAAAGAGGAAAATGAGGCGTTTTCTACGGTATGAGAGCACATAACTACCACAACACGTCATTCACATAAGGATGAGTTAGTGGTATTATGTTCTCTAAGACACAACGAACACACTTGAGCTCCTAAAACAAACCAACATGACTTCATAAAACACACAATACTAAAACAATGGGTTTAGTTATGTTGTTCTTGTTTTAACACATTACGAAAGTAAATGTGTCAGTGGGTAGTTAAGTTACCTGAGTGTCGATACCCTGTGATGTGGTCTGGTGGTGTGGTCTAATGACTTCTGGTGTGATGTGGTCTGGTGGTGTGGTGTGGTCTGGTGGTGTGGTCTAATGACTTCTGGTGTGATGTGGTCTGGTGAATTGAATGTTTGTTTGTTTTTTTTTGCCGCGGACTGCAGCTAGTTTAATATGCACCCTATAATCATCCTGTGAGCAAGAGCGTAAAGAGATTGCAGAGTAGAGGCCACAAAAGTGTTTATCACACCCCAGTGATAAGGATATTATGGTATTAAGTGTTACAGAGTATTTCCAGTACATTGTCGGATCATAGAAAATTTTCGTGGATCACCTGAAGAATCATCGCCCCAGCTTATTTCACCAAACGATTAAACCACCTTGAAACTATTTTGGGAGGATGAGGTTAGGTTAGGTTAGGTTAGGATATGTTAGGTTAGATTTAGGTTAGGAGAGAATAGGTTTAGGTTAGGTTAAGTTAGGTTAGGGTGGTTTAATCGTTAGGTGAAATAAGCTGGGGCGATGATTCTTCAGGTGATCCATTTTCGTAGGTACTAGTTGCGAAGTGTGGATACAGCCTTAGTGTATCAGCTATCTTGTCACCAGAGATAAAGCGCTGTACCATTTCATACACAGTGTGCTTGGATCTGTCCCTAAAAGGTTCTATTTTGTCACGGTCTAAGACGTAGTGTTGGAGTGTGTGGCCATATGTCTGGCCACACACTTTACATTTAGTTTTGTTCACATCTGCCTGAGGGGCATACTGCCAGAGGTACTTAGATCCTAACCTTATTCTAGCGGTTACGACATCTTGTAGACTGGTGTGGGTTTAGCAGGGTGTGGTGTGGTGTGGTCTAGTGAGGTCTGGTGTGGTTTGATGTGGTCTAGTGAGGTCTGGTGTGGCTGGTATGGTCTAGTGAGGTCTGATATGGTCTGGTGTGGTCGAGTGAGGTATGGTGTGGTATGGTGTGGTCTAGTGAGGTCTGATATGGTCTAGTGTGGTCTAGTGAGGTCTGGTATGGTATGGTCTGGTATGATGTGGTCTAGTGAGGTATGGTCTGGTGAGGTCTGATATGGTCTGGTGTGGTCGAGTGAGGTCTTGTGTGGTCTGGCGTGGTCTAGTGTGGTCTGGTGGGTCTTGTGTGGTCTGGTATGGGCTAGTGTGGTCTGGTATGGTGTGGTGTGGTGTGGTGTGGTGTGGTGTGGTGTGGTCTTACTCCTCCCCATCATTATCTCATTTACCATTTATCTGATTACACGTTGTTCTCTCGGCTGCCTGAACTGTCACTGTAAGTCATGAGTGTTTACCTTAATGGTCACGCTCAGGTGCCCAATTTAGTGACGGAAAGAGAGAACAACAACAACAACAACACAGAAGAAAGAAAGAAAGGAGGAGACGAAGAGGGAGAAGGACGACGACGACAACAAGAAAGAAGAAAAGATGAAGAAGGAAGGAGAAAAAATAGAGAAATGAGGAGGGGGGGCGAAGAACAATAGACAAGAAAGAAGAAGAAGAGACAAGGAAGAAGAAAGAAGAAGAAGAAGAAGCTGATTACACCAAGGAGAATTTATAATCAAAAGTTTGTATTCTAGCAAGGCACACGGCAGGTCACCACATATACATACATGCATACGTACATACCTACAGTGGTCTGAGGAGCCCTGGACGTGTGAAGGTCTCTGTTTTGGCCCTAAGGTCTGGCTATGACGTTACTTGTTATATAATAAATGTAGAGAGAGAGAGAGAGAGAGAGACCCTCACTCTAAATGACACACACACACATACACACACTAATTAAACTTCTCTGGCATTCAAAGTAAAAATACCTGTACTTATTAAATACTACAGCCTTAACTCAGCTCCAGTACAGCCACATTATTCACTATATACCAAACATACTGTGTTCAATAACGTAAAATAGTGACGTACTGTATACCTACTAATGAATGACTTTTATCAGTGTCAGTTCATATCGCTCAGGTGTGATTCGCTGGTGTTAGTTGTTTTTATTATTTACCGGATTATTGGTGATCACTTGTTAACGTATGAGAGGATGTAACTATTGGTAGGTAATTCTCCTCTCCCCCGCCGCCCTCCCCGCCTTAGGCAGAGTTACCCCCACCTCCCTACCCCCTTCCCATACCGCGATCTACCCCTCCTTCCAACCTCTCCCCATATTGTGAGTTACCCCTCCTCCTTCCTCCTCCCATCGCCCCTCCCATACAGTGAGTTCCCCTTCCCTCACCATAGGTGAGTACCCCCCCCTTCCCATACACGCCCCTCCCATACCACGTCACGGCGAAAGATTTACGTCACAGCAGAGTCCAGAAGGCCATAACTCTCGCTAATAACGAGAGAATATACCGAACTGGTTATAGATCTTCTCGTGATGTAACAATACGCCAAATTGGGTTAAAATTTGCAGTTATTTGTAAGAGTTATCGTGTTGACAGCTCCTAGGCGCATGGACGGACGGAGAAGACAGACAAGATATGGACGTAGGAGACGGAGGGAGGAGAAGACATAATGGAGGGAGGAGAAGATGGAGGGAGGAGACGGGTGGAGGAAAAGACGGAGGGAGGAGACGGAGGGAGGAAAAAACGGAGGAGGGAAGGAAAGAAGGAGGGAGGAGAAGACGGAAGAAGAATAACGGAGGGAGGAGAAGACGGAGGGAGGAGAAGACGGAGGGAGGAGGAGAAGAAGGCAGGGAGGAGGAGAAGAAGGAGGGAGGAGCCACATGAAAGGAAAACACATTCCCTACGCCTCCTCTCCCAGTCCCCGACCAATCACGCAGTCAAGGTGGTAACTTCATGTCCGAGGTTCGGTAAGGGTAGAGCCTCACACCTCGTCTACTGCGTGTGTAAGGTGAGGACAGGAGCTATAGTGGTGTGACGTGTGCTGTATATCTAGTCGTTATTATTATTACTATTATTATATTATTATTATTATTTTATTATTATTATTATTATTATTATTATTATTATTATTATTATTATTATTATTATTATTATTATGTATATTTCTCCCGCACTTACCTTAACACTTCCCATCCACAATCTTTACCCAACTCAAGAGGTGACTGAACTCCCTTGCACCAAACGGCCCTTTATGAAATGAACTCAAGAGTACAGACAAAGAGACAGACAAACAGACAAAAAGGAAGAACGAGACTATTGTAATTCCTCCCTCCGAGTCTCACCTTACTTAAACGAAAGATCAGATGAGTAATGGAGAAAAAAATAATTAAGAGGTGAACTCAGGTGTGTTTACGTGGAGAGTTGAGGTTACCTGTTGAGAGGCGGGTCAGGTGGGCAGGGTAAATAAACAGTGTATCGCTGAGGTATACCTGTTGAGATGGTGGTGTGGGGGACGAGAGGGGCGTAACACAATAATGACTGTCTTTGGGGGAGGGATGGTGAGGTAATGGGAGGGAGGAAAGGGGGTGGAAGGGAGGAGAAGGGGGTGGAAGGGGGAGAGAGGAAGTGGAAGGGAGGGGGAGGAGAGGAAGTGTAAGAGGGGGCAAACGTGTTGGGAGGAGAGGGTGTTGAGTGGATGGGGAATATCGTTGTCGTATTGGAGAGAGTCGTTGGAACACACACACACACACACACACACACACACACACACACACACACACACACTGTATAAACGTATATTGACGAATGTAAAGGATTGAAAACAGATTTACAGATTTACACTTGTAGAGAGTCGTACTTACAACATTAGTGAGGTCCTTGTATCTAGGAGCTGCCCCTTACCTGTAATTAAACAAACACGTGTTACAGGTGATGATCATGGCAATATTTAGTTTTATGGCAGTAAAAATATCAGACATATTCTCAGACAACTTTATATATATATATATATATATATATATATATATATATATATATATATATATATATATATATATATAGAAGAGAAGAGAGAGAGAGAGAGAGAGAGAGAGGCTCTATCTCCTCTCCTCCTCCTCCTTCAATAATAGTACTATTACTACAACTATTAATTTTATTACTACTAACTATTATTATTACTACTAACCACTATTAATATTACTGTTATACTATTACTACCAGCTACTACTACAACTATTACTACAAACTACTACTACCACTGCTAGACACTATTACTACTGCCACCACCACTTCTGTACCACCATCAACAATTCTCACAAAACTACATCCCCTAACAAAAACACTACAAAACTACAAAAAATACACCGGATATATTTCTTGCAACTACATCCCTTCATTAAAGTATTCGATCCAACATTAATAATATACACAGGGACCCGAACACCCCGAACGCCCCCTCCTCCCACGTCCGGGTACCTGACGCCTGTGTATATTCCAACAGTCGCTTGAATACCTCACACCACAACAAGACCATGGACATGAATGACTCACCACGTACCAGTCTTCCTCTTCACGTATAGAAGACGCTTGTATCACAGTCACCAAAGATTCATGGCGCTTTAATCGATTCTAAACGGAGATTCAGACGTTTGAATAGATTTTAAACTGAATCGGCCGTTTAGATAGATTTTTAAACTAATTCAGACGTTTACATAAGAACATAAGAACATAAGAATGGAGGAAACTGCAGCGGGCCTATTGGCCCAGACTGGGCAGTCCCGTTTACACCCAACCCCTATTGCTCATATAAGCATCCAACCTATGTTTGAAGCTATTCAGCGTATTCGAGTTAATGATGATATTCGGTAACTTGTTCCATTCATCTCTGTTCCAAACCAGTGTTTACCTATTTCCGGCCTAAATCTAAATTTGTCTAATTTAAAACCATTGTTACGAGTTCGCTCCTGGTTGGATAGTTTGAGTATCTTTGTAATGTCCCCTTTGTTTGCCCTGCCTTCCACTTATACACCTCTATCAGGTCGCCCTCCTCTATGTCTCTCGAGGAGTGCAAATTAAGATGCTTTAACCTGTCTCTCTATACTCAAGGTTCCTAATGCCGGGATTAGTCTTGTCATTCTCCTCTGAATTCTTTCCAAGGATTTTATATCCATTCTGTAATACGGTGACCAGAACTGAACTGTAATCAGGTGTGGTCTCACAAGAGCAAGATACAGTTTAGGATGACCTCGCTAGTCTTGTAACTAACACTCCTTTGTATGAACAGTACTTTATTAGCCTTGGTAAGAGCAAAACCACATTGTTTACTTGGCTTAAGGTTCCTACTTATCATTACTCTAAATCTCTCTCGCAGTCGGATTTCTCTATGGCATCGTTGTTCATCTGGTATCTGGTTTCCCTGTTTACATCTCCTACACTGGTACTACATTTGTCAACGTTGAATTTCATCTGCCATTTTTCAGACCATTCGAAAAATTTGTTTAGATCTTCCTGTAGTTTTGTCTGGTCCTCGTCAGATTTAATAACACGTCCTATTTTAGTGTCATCAGCAAATTTACTTATGTTGCTGTCTATGCCGATATCTATGTCGTTTATGTATATAATAAATAATAATGGTCCAAGTACTGAGCCTTGGGGAACTCCACTTGTGACGTTGCTCCAATGGGACTTAGTGCCGTTAATGCTCACTCATGCTCACTCGCTGTTTCCTGTCCTGTAACCACGCCCTAATCCATTTAAGGATGTTACCTTTTATGCCATGAGCTTCTACCTTTCTAACTAGTCTTTCGTGGGGGACTCTGTCGAAGGCTTTGCTAAAGTCGAGATATACCACATCATAATTGTGCCCCTCGTCCACCGATTCGAAAACTGATGTAAGAATGTTAATAGATTAGTTAGACAAGAACGTCCGCTTGTGAAGCCATGCTGGGAATCATTGATCAATCGGTGCTTCTCCATGTGATTTCGAATAGAGTTTGAAATGATTGCTTCCAGTAATTTGCCTACTATTGATGTTAGACTGATTGGGCGGTAGTTTAGATAGATTTTAAACGATGATTCAGACGTTTGGACAGATTTTAAACGATGATTCAGACGTTAAGACAGATTCCAAGCCAAGATTCAGATGTTAGACAGATTCTCAAAGATTCATACATTTAAGATTAATACGACCAACTGATTCTTAAAAGAGTCGTTCATAGTACACGATAAAAAGAGATTCTCTATACACAGTTAACAGATTCACAGTGATTCACACGATTATGATTCACAAACACACATACAGAACACACACACAAAATAATCTTACAATATATTCCTGTTACATATTTTTCCCTCTAACTCTCAAAACGTGAAAGTAAACGGACCCAGTTAAGGTGAATTCCCTGGTAGCAATTTTCTTCATAATTTTCCATCACGTTCTTTGTGTTGCGATTTGAGCGAACCATCCGTACGTGTTCATTTATGGAGGAAATTGTTAGGTTAGGTTAAGTTAGGTTTGAGCTGCATGGATTAGCTAGTCCCAATCACACTGACCTTTCTCTATACCTATCTTAGCACTGTCTTGCCCCATCCCGTCGTCCACAAGAAAATAAATATCCTCAAAAACAAAACAATGTTTACAGACAGCTGACCAAGTGGAGGTAAAGCAACACACTGAAACACGCACTGAAAGCTTACTGTAGTCACGTGATATTTTAAGCTGTGTGCAAGATGCCTGGAACGATAACACAGTCCTCTTGCCAATAACAAGATAAGGACGACTGAAACGATATATAATACTTTCTTGCCCCGACAGTCACCACCACCACCACCATAAGGCCCCCAAAAAAAAATAAATAAATAAATAAATAAAAATGAAACTAAATAAATAAAATCGAGGACGACCACAATGATAGCATGACCTTCCCCTCGACGATCACCGTAACAGTGTGAGGCGGCCGCTACCTCCCCCCTCCCACCAACTCTCAGGTTTGTTAATAAGGTTTTATGTTCACACCAGAAGCCACTTGACACCCCAGCGCTTGACACTCGACACTCGACTTTCCAGCATTTGACACTCCAGCACTTGACACATGAGATCTCAGCACCAGACTCTTGATATTCCAGTACTTGACACCTGACACTCAAACACTTAAAAATCCAACACTTGACACACACATTTTACATCAGCTCTCATCACCTGACACTAGTACTTGACGCTACAACTTGACACTGGCGTTTAACTCATAAACACTTAATAATTGACTCTTAACCACTCAACCACTTAATCCTGACACGAAACTCATGACACCTGACACTAGAGCCCTTATACTTTCACACATGACACCTGACACTGGATCCCTTCACACCTGACACTAGATCCCTTCACACCTGACACTAGATCCTTTCACCTGACACTAGATCCCTTCACACCTGACACTGGTTCCCATCACACCTGACACCGGATCTCATCACACATGACACCCGACACTAGATCCCTTATACCTCCACACATGACACCTGACACTATGAACTGGCTACAAGTTGGGTATATCTTTTGTTCCTCGGCTGGAGTGCCACTTGATAATGACCTGAATCATCAACCTGGATCCGGGAGTCTTAAAAAGGGCTCGTATGTTCAATAATATTCTCCCTTAAATAACAGGAACCGATTCACTCCTTGTTGACCTCACAGTATCGTCAGTATTATCCACTGGTGTTTTAGGTATTTTCTGTCGACTTTTTGATGTTATACTTTGTCATGTCTGTCTCTCTCTCTCTCTCTCTCTCTCTCTCTCTCTCTCTCTCTCTCTCTCTCTCTCTCTCTCTCTCTGTCTGTCCGCCTCTCTCTCCTTCTTACTCTCATTCTGCCTGTCTCTTTCTCTTGTTTACTGTCTCGAAAAATAAAGGCTATATTATCGACACTATATAAAGGGTTACCAGAGAGAGAATCATCCAACTCAGACTAAGGCAACATTCTCAAAGGACCATTAACTTAAATTACTTCCCCTTTAACAGGTAATATAAGAACATAACTGAGTCACTCAATACGTGGCATCACATGGAAAGATTCCCAAAGACTCGGGAGTTTAATCGTCACCGTGAACTGGAAACGACAGAATGATATCAATTAGTTCTCATAGTTGACGGAAGAGGGCGACGAAATTATACTGAGGCTCTACCATAATTGGGCGTATTCTCTTCTTCATTTCTCACGGGGTAGGGGAAACAGGGGTATGGGAGAGGGGAGGGGGAGAGGGGAGAAGGGAAGGAGGCGGGGTAGAGGGGGAGGAGGAGGGAAAAGAGAAGGAAGGGGAGAGAACCTACGAATTTTTTAGAATAAACTCCTCCTCTTGAATCCGGATACCCTCATTGTGGCACGAATTTTAGTGGTGACCATCTACAGTCTCGGCCCTCATCACTGGCCTCTCACAGCGACGCCTTCCTCATTTTTGGTGACGGGTTTTATTGAATTTCTCTCATTTCTTTGGTTTAATGGCGGTTTATGATCCGTCTCTCCCGTTAACGCCCATCTGAATGAACCAATCTTGTGTCTGACTAATGCTGAGTACGCGCCACGAGTCTCCCGGGAGATGCTCACATGTAAAGTTTGAGAGGATGTGATGTTAACGTGTGGGGCCAGGGGGGGTGTTTTTCTTAGTTTCCTAGACGGTTTGTTGTCTGCGGCACAAACTGATGTAGTAGAGGATGGCTTTTAAGACCGTGGCTGGCCGTTCAAGCAACTAAAACTAAGACTCAGAGAATGGTACTTAAAGACCCTGGCAGTTGGCTTCAAGTCCTTAAAACTAAGTTGAAGTTTCAAAAACAAGGACCAAGCGAATGGTACTCAAAGCCCCGGAGAGATGAAACACTTGAAGACTTCGTGGACCCAGCAATCGATTCCTAGTATCTGATCCAAGTGCCTCGACACCACTAGAAATACAGTACTGTATATATTGTATATGTTACGTTTATTTTTTTTTGCAAAATAACTTACAAACAGACAACCTAAACTAACCTAACCTTATGGTTAGGTTAAGTGAGAGGTTAGGTTAGGTTAGGTTAGGATGGTTCGTGTAGATTGATGCACAGTTAAGTGGTCCTGTTCTTTGTTTTTTTAACTTTGGTTAGCCTGTTTGTAAGTTATTTCGCAAAATTACCGGCTACATGCCTGTAATTTCGCAAAATAATCGATTTTGCAAAAAAAAAAAAAAACGTAACATTTACACCACAGCTTAACACAGCGCTGCCAAACGAGTCTCCAGGCAACCTCGAAAACGTAAACACAGAAATACGTAAAATTTCAAGTTCAAGGAGAAGAAAAAAAAGCCTTCGAAAGGGAAGGAGAGTTGTTAACAGAGCTTCAAACACAAAGACAGAATGCTGTAGTTTCATGCACAGACAGAAAGACAAACTAAAATGAATGTTAACAGTGCTCTGAGACTGTAAGTTAACTTGAACGCTTTCATAGCACAACAATACAGTCTTATTAAAGCTGGTGCCTGGCTTCTGCTAACTGGGTGTTCCTGTAGTTTTAAATGGCAGTTTGTTTATATATTGTTGTAGCTTTTAAGATGGTGGAAGGGGAGCAGTGCTGGAGCATAGCTGTGGCACTCACTCGCCCACCACAACACACACAAACACTACACACCCAACACAAACACCACGCCACCAACTCACACAAACACTACACACCCAATACAAACAAACACACACACACACACAGAACCACCACATCACACACACCACGCCACTAAGCACATACAAACACCACACCCCCATACACAGACACACCACACCCTCCACACACACCCCCTCCCCAACACCACACCACTTTACAGACACACCACACCCCCACACACCACACCCCCTCCCCAACACACCAAACACCACACCCCCTCCCCAACACACAGCACCACCCCTACACACAAACACTACCTCCACACACAAACACACCACACCCCCCACACACAAACAACCCCCAACACACACCACACCCCCACACACCACAACCCCACACACACAAACACACCCACACACACAAACCCCACACCACACCCCCACACACACAAACCACACCACCCCCCACACACACACACACACACCACCCCACACACAACACACCCACACACACCCATACAACACCCTACACACAAACACCCCCCCCCACACACACACAAAAACACACCGCACCCCCACACATACAATACCTACACAAACATCACACACAACACCAACACAGCTGTCACAAGTTAGGTTTACGTTAGGTTAAATTTATTTCGGTAAGCTGAGAAAGTTTTTAGTTAGTCAATGTTTTGGTTAAGTTTTTCCCTCTTAACAGACGAGCTTTTGTATCCAGCTCCTATTGACTTCCGTTGATTCGCCCTACTGTGCTGTCCGCCTTGCCTGACCTTGCTGCTGGAGGTTTTTTGAAGGATGTTTTTTTTTAATATGAGGATGTTTACGTGTTTTTATTTGTGCATGATAATTTTTTTTCAGCTTTGTGATGTGATATTTTGTGTGTGTGTGTGTGTGTGTGTGTGTGTGTGTGTGTGTGTGTCTACCCTCACTGATAACACACACACACCAGCACAGTTTCGGATTACAGCCTGTTAACAACGCCTCTCTCACTCTAGTCCTGACGATATTACTAACCGCTGTATGTTGTTTTATGCACGTGAACCTCCAGCCTCAGCGAGTCTATGTGCCGTGTAAATGCTTCTTAACCCAATCAGAGACCTTCACCTTAAATCTTTATTATTTAGTATGACTGATTAATAACCTAAGTTAACCTAACCTAACCAAGCCTAAGCCAAGGACTCTCTCTCTCGTCTAATATAGCCTACTGTAGATATCTCTATCATTGAGAGAGAGAGAGAGAGAGAGAGAGAGATGTATACCTCCCACACTCGTCCGTCTATCTGTTAATCTCTCAGTTTGACAGTCATATATACCACTTCCTCCCTCCCTCCTTCCTCTCCACCCCACATTTCCCCAGCTACCAGTGAGAGGTGCACGACCCAGTGACCACACCTGTAACCTACCTCCGTCTTGATAACCACTCATCTGCCCCCACTCACCTCACCTCACCTGTCCTTCTCACCTCATCTCACCAACCCCACTCACTTCGCCTCACCTACACCACTCATTTCACTTGCAACACCATTTCAACTGCCAAACTCACCTCAGTGTGAGGAGTACCTCAGTGTGATGAGTCTCTCAATGTGAGGACTTTCAGTGTGAGGAGTCTCTCAGTGTGAGGAGTCTCTCTCAGTGTGAGGAGTGTCTCTCAGTGTGAGGAGTGCCTCAGTGTGAGGAGCCTCTCTCTCAGTGTGAGGAGTGTCTCTCAGTGTGAGGAATGCCTCAGTGTGAGGAGCCTCTCTCTCAGTGTGAGGAGTGTCTCACTGTGAGGACTCTCTCAGTGTGATGAGTGTCTCTCAGTGTGAGGAGTGCCTCAGTGTGAGGAGCCTCTCTCTCAGTGTGAGGAGTGTCTCTCAGTGTGAGGAATGCCTCAGTGTGAGGAGCCTCTCTCTCAGTGTGAGGAGTGTCTCACTGTGAGTGTGTGAGGTGTCTCTGTGAGTGTGTACCAGTGTGAGGACTCTCTCCAGTGTGAGGAGTGTCTCTCAGTGTGAGGTGTCTCAGTGTGAGAGTGTCTCTCAGTGTGAGAGTCTCTCTCAGTGAGTGTCTCTCCAGTGTGAGAGTGTCTCCTCTCAGTGTGAGTGTCTCTCAGTGAGAGTGTCTCTCAGTGTGAGGTGTATCTCCCAGTGTGAGAGTGTCTCTCAGTGTGAGAGTGTCTCTCAGTGCGATTTGTGTCTCTCAGTGTGAGGTGTCTCTCAGTGAGTGTCTCAGTAATGATCCTCCTCTGACCTGGCCTGACCGCAGACCTTAATGATCTGAATTAAATGTGCAGATGTGCCTAATTCTGGAGGCTTGAGAGGAGGGTTGGGGAGGGAGAGAGGTGTGAGGAAGAGAGGGAGGAGGAGGCAGGAGGAGGTGTGCCGGGGAGGAGAAGGGCAGTGGGGAGGAGGGGGGGATGTATGGAGGGGCTGTGCATACAACCTTACACCACAGAAGAGCTTGACAGGAAACAGATATGGAAATCGACTCGAAACTTGGTGCTGTGTGTGTGTGTGTGTGTGTGTGTGTGTGTGTGTATCAGTTATAGGTCAAAGGTCATAATTAAGAGATTGGGTCACAATAGGTCAATGATTTCACTATAATTTTGGGAGCCATAAATTTGATTTCGTATTTTTTCTTCTGCTTCTTCCCTCTCACTTCTTCTCCTCTCTCCCTCTCATCTTTCCTCCTATCTCCCTCTCATCTCTCTTTCTGTTTCTCTTTCTTTCAACCCTCCTCCTCCTCCTCTCCTTCTCATCTTTCTTCCTTCCTTCCATCCATATATCCACCTCCCATCTTTTCACCCTCTCGCTACTCCTTCCTTCTCTCCTTCCCTTCTCGCTCTCTCCCTCTTTTCCTATCCTCGCTTCCCTCTCTTCCTCTCCATAACCCACCTTTCCTCTCCTACCTCTCTATAACTTTCCCTCCATCACCCTATCCCTCCCTCCCTCTCTATAACCCTCCTTCCCTCACACCCTAACCTTCCTTCCTTCTCACTTAATCTTCCCTCCCTCTCTATAACCTTCCCTCACCCTAACCATCCCTCCTTCACCCAAACCCTCCTTTCTTTTCCTCTCTCTAACCCTCTTTCCCTCTCCCTAACCCTCCCTCCTTCCCTCTCTTTAACCCTCCCTCCTTTCCTCTCTTTAACCCTCCCTCCTTCCCTCTCCCTCATCCACTCACAACCTCCATTATACTCTAAAGGCAGTAAAAAAAAAAAGCTTTTCCTTTTCACATTTAACATCTGCTAATAGTGCTTAATAGACCTCCACCCCATTCACTATTATCAACCTATATATATTTACCCATTTATTTGCCTATTTATTGACTTATATTTTTCACCTGTGTATTTACCTATTTTACCTGTGTATTAATTAGTTCGTTTATTAATCCTTTTCATTATTTATGTTAATTATAATTTATTTTCTATGTACATTTCTATTTATTGATTCCTATTCTAATCTTCTATGATGAATCAATCTATACAATCATGCTATTTATATGACCAATCTATTTCTTTATTTTATTCATTTATATATTTATCATTCCCTCTTATTCGTCCTTCATTAAGTTTCTCGTTTATCGCTTCCTTCACTCACGTCTTTATTACGGTCTACTCTTATTACCCATATTTTTTTCATTTCTTGTTGCCATTTAATCGTCATCATCATCATTATTTGCGTCATTTCCTGCTGGTCTGAACCAAGGGTAAGTAGTGCTTGTGAGGTGACCTGCTGTGTTGTTGTTGTTGTTGTTGTTGTTGCTGTTGGTGGTGGTGGTGGTGGTGGTGGTGTTGTTGTTGTTGTTGTTGCTGTTGGTGGTGGTGGTGTTGGTCTTGTATATCCTACAGTTGTTCTTATTGTTGTGTTGTTGTCATTTTTGATGTCGTCGTTCTATAGTTGTCGTTGTCGTTGTTGTTTTTGTTGTGAGGTGTGTGGCTCCCTGTCTCTAACACTTACAGTAGACGGACGTTATTGTCTTCTGATAATTATTTGTCATTATTGTTATTATCCTCTCACTCTCTCCCTCCCCTCTCATACAACTCTCACTCTCTTCCTCCCATCTCATACAACTCTCACTCTCATACAACTCTCACTCTCCTCCCTCTCATACAACTCTCACTCCCTCCCCTCTCATACAACTCTCACTCCCTCCCCTCTCATACAACTCTCACTCCCTCCCCTCTTATACAACTCTCACTCCCTCCGTCTCATATCAACTCTCACTCCCCCCCTTCTCCTACAACTCTCACTCCCCCTCCTCTCCTCCCATCCCTCCTCCTCTCACTCTCCCCTCTCATACAACTCTCACTCTCCTCCCTCTCATACAACTCTCACTCCCTCCCCTCTCATACAACTCTCACTCTCTTCCTCCCATCTCACTCCCTCTCTCTCTCATACAACTCTCGCTCCCCTCCTCTCTCATACAACTCTCACTCTCTCCTCCCCTCTCTTACAACTCTCGCTCCTTCCCTCTTTTACCAAGTAGTGGGATATCATCTGTTAGCATCACACTACAGTGGCAAGGCGCTGATGGAGCACACACACACACACACACACACACACACACACGTTATAACTACCACCTATAGCCTTCACCTGGCTGATGTTGGGTGGGCGCAGACTTGTAGGACACACGTACACGAGAGAGAGAGAGAGAGAGAGAGAGAGAGAGAGAGAGAGAGAGAGAGAGAGAGAGAACGCAAGTGGTCCCCCTCCCCTCTCCCCCAGAAGGGCCGACTACTGCCACAAGAGCCAGTCGCCAAACACCAGTAATGATCAGGTCCCACAGCTGAATGAGGAGGAGGAGGAGGAGGGGGAGAGAAGGAGGCAACAACGACCCCCCTCCTTTCCCTCCCACTCCCTACCTTCCTCCTCCTCCTCCTCCTCCAGGTGAATGCGGGGACGACCTCGACGACCCCCTCGTGCAGGTGGAGCACCAATTGGCGGCGACGCTCACCCCGTCTAATGAACCGCGACCTCTCCTTCCTCTAATTCACATGAAAGACGTCTTTTACGGCCGCCCTGAAAGCTGGAGCATCAAGACCTACCTGCCCGCGTGATGATTACGACCACCACCACCACCACGACTACCCACTCTCACCACGACCACCACTATAACCACTACCCCCTATTACCACCACCACGATAGCCCCCAACATCACGACCACCATTACAACCACCACCACCACAACCCCTCTATTCCCATCACCACCACGACTACGACGACCACCACCACAACCACCTCGAACTTAACCATCCCTACCACGACCACCTGTACTCTGATACTACCATGACATTTACACACACACACACACACACACACACACACACACACACACACACACACACATGATTGCAAAGATACACATATCTTCTCTACGCTTAGCACTACATCAACTTACAAAGACACAATCAGCGTCACACGCTCACAAACACAAACACGCTTCCTGAATTTAAAGCGAATTTGCATCTTTCAGGTCGGCATGTAAAAGGAAAAGTTATCCTTGTAAATTCATAACATATACAGAGCAAAATCCCTAACTCTATCTGAACTAACTTTGTCGCTAACTAGTGCTGCGTCCTAGCCTGTGTGTGTGTATGTGTGTGTGTGTGTGTGTGGAGGCGCGAGAGTGCTTGGTTATGTGCCTGAATAAATATGAATCCTCTTCGGGAAGGGATGAGTCGAGTACTTGGCTTCATCAAAACCCTGAGAACATCTCGAGACACTTTTTTCCCGAAACTGCTTTAATCCTGTGAACCAACTCGTATTATCTGTCTCTCTATCTCGACCTCCTTAAGAGACAGTCCCCACCACCGCCGCCCACAGGAGCACCTCGGTCGCTGGGTGGTCTGGATTTACTCTTAAAGATGCTGTGTGTAATCAGTAATCCCGCAATAACCGAGGATTTGCCAGTTCCCCCGGGTCGGTCGTGTCTGTGGGGGACCGGAGCTTCGAAGCGTTGGTGGTCGAGGCAGGCCATTCCCGATCTCTTGAAGCAAATCGGCTTAGGCTTCACGGCCCAGGGAAGTCGACTGGGGGACACGGCGAGGGAACTGTGTGTGTGTGTGTGTGTGTGTGTGTGTGTGTGTGTGAGAGAGAGAGGGGTGGAGGTGGTCCCCCACACACACTCCAAACTTCACTTCAGTCTTTAACTCGTTCTCAAGACTCAACTCCTTCTCAACTCTCTCACTCTCTCTTTCATCTCTTCACCCCTTTCCCTCCTCCTAATCAAGTGCTTCCTCTCTCTCTCTCTCTCTCTCTCTCTCTCTCTCTCTCTCTCTCTCTCTCTCGTTATTGAAAGCTGTATGTGCCACCCATCCTGCTACTATCTTCCACTCAATCACCCACCCACCTATCATCACCGCCCAACTGTACCACCTCAAATCCACCCACTACCACCATCAACCACCACCCATAATTACCCACGACCGACCGCCACAAATGATCCACCCACCATCACCTTCTCACCAACACCCTCCCCATCCCACCCACCCGTCACTCTCACCGCCCAATTATCACACCCTTATCACACCTCTCGCTTAACCCCCTAATCCAATGCCGCCCAGCCACCCCCTAGGAGTTCTAAAACATCCCTTAGCCACCTAGGACGCCCATCAGTCACCCTGTCCGCCCATCTGTAACGCCGAACGCCCATCCGTAACGCCGAACGTCCATCCGAACTACTCACTCGTCATGAGGGTCACGTATGAGTGCGGAGGAGTGACGGCCCCTAACTTTAACCTGTCCAACCCCGTCCACCTCTAACCTGTCTCCCTCACGCCCTCCTCTCTCACGCCCTCCTCCACCACGCCCTCCCCCTGCCCCACGCCCTCCACGCCTCCAAGTTTGTCTCTGTGCCTCTCCCTCCCCTCCTCCATGCCCCCCCACCCCCTCCTCCTCTACGCCTCCAATCACCTCATTAACCGAAGCATCAATATACTCCTCCATCTCCCCGAGCCTCTCCATTCATCCCCTTAGTAATCCATTCCCACACCAACCACTATCACCACCATCACCACTATCACCACCATCACCACTATCACCACCACCCAATCATTCACTACCATTACTACCATCCCCACCACCACTACAACCATCTCTACCACCCAATCACGCACTACTATTACTACCAGCCCTACAACCACAACTACCACCACACCATTAACTACGGCAACTACCCCCATCAACCACCCTCATCCCCTCCCCCGCTTCAAACCACCCCAACCAAACAACCAAACTACCCCTTAGCAATACATTCCCCATTACCTCATCCCCCCCCCTATTTAACCATTTAATCCCCTTACCTCCTAAAGAAAAGGGGAAATGGGATGGGAGGGAAAGTTGGGGAGAATGGGGATGGAAAGGGGGAGAAGGGGGAGGAAGAAGAGAGAGGGGAGAGAAAAAAAGAGGGAGGGGAACTGAGGGAGAGAAGTAGAGGAATGAGAAGGTAAGGAGGAGAGGGAAGGAAGATGGAAGGGAAGAAGGATAAGGAGGGGGGGGCAAGGAAAGGTGGAAGAGGAAAGGGAGTAGGAGAGGGAGGAGTTATGAGGGTGAAGCGAGAGAAGGAAAGGGAGAAGGATGAGAGGGAGAAGGAGAGATGGTAGGGAGAAAAAGAAGGATAAGAGGGTAGAAAGGAAAATGAAGAAGGGAAAGAGGAGATGGAAGGGAGAGGAGGAGCGGGAGAAGGGTAAGAAGGGGAAAAGAGTAAGAGGGAAGAGGAAGAAGGGGAGAACAGGAAGAAGGGAGAAGAGGAGAGAAGAGGAAGAAGGGGAGAAAGGTAAGAGGGAAGAGGGGAAGAGGAGAGAAGAGGAAGAAGGGGAGAAAGGTACGAGGGAAGAGGAAGAGGGGAAGAGGAAGAAGGGGAGCAAGGTAAGAGGGGAGAGGAAGAGGAAGAGGGGAGAAGAGGAAGGGAAGAAGAGGAAGAGGGGAGAAAAGTAAGAGGGGAGAAGAGGAAGAGGGAAGAAAAGGAAGAAGGAAGAGGCCAGAAAATCCCCTCTTGATCCCCTTGACATGGAGGGAACCTTTGTTGAGTTAACTATTTACATTACCTCCCCTCCCTCCTCCCCACTCCTCACCTCCCCACTTCTTCCCTCCTTCCTCCCCAAAATACTGATACATCCCCTCCCCAACCCACTCATACACTCACTCTCTTCAATCCTCCTCAACCCACTGATACATCCCCTCCCCAACCCACTCATACACTCACTCTCTTCAATCCTCCTCAACTTACCGATACACCCCATCCCCACCCCCCAAGTCTCTCCTTCCCACTTTACTTCCCCAAACCAACCCACTCCTCCCTCCTCTTCCCATCCCATCCCCAACCCTCCCTCCCATCCCCAACCCTTCCTTTCTCCCCAACTCACCCCCTCCTTAGTGACTGTGTTTGTCAATCTGTCTGCCTGATTGGTTGTCTAAGTGATCTATCTCGTTTTCTCTGTCTCTCTTTTTCTGTTTTTATGTGTGTGTGTGTGTGTGTGTGTGTGTGTGTGTGTGTGTGTGTGTGTGTGTGTGTGTGTGTGCGTGTGTGTGTTTGTGTGTGCAGGTGGAAGGGAGTAGTGGAAGAGAAGAGGAGGTGGAGGAAGGTGGGTAATGTAGGGGAAGTGGTTAGAGGTGGAACTGGTCTAGCCAACAAAGACAGCTGGTAGAGCCAACAAAGACAGCTGGTAGAGCCAACAAAGACAGCTGGTAGAGCCAACAAAGACAGCTGGTACAGACAACAAAGACAACTGGTAGAGGCAACAAAGACAGCTGGAAACGAATCAACAAAATGCCTCACAACTCCCCACATTTTCCGCCCATGACCAATTTGTGCCAATCTCCGGCTTCTGGATAATCCTACCTCGCTAAACCCACGGTTTACCCACGGTATATCTGCAGCTCACCCACGAGCTATACCCACGAGATACAGTACACCCAAGGTACACACACGGTACAACTCACTATAAACCCACAGTACATTCATTACAATGTGAATCTACAGGTACAACTCACGCTACAACCATGGTGCAGTCATGGTACAAATCGCGCTACATTGTACATTTATGATCCAGTAATGGTACACTTATGGTACACAACAGCACAGTCTCGGTACACCTATGGTACACTACAGTACAGTCTCGGTACACCTATGATGGTCATGAAATATTCGCGGTACACATTCGGTATACCCACGCTACACTCATGGTACCGATAGCGTATAAGGGGAGTTCCTATGCTGAAAAGTAGATGTATGCAGGGTAAAACCTGAGTACACACACACACACACACACACACACACACACGCACAAACAAACAAACACACACACACACACACACACACACACACATCCCCTCCAGCTGGTGCAGTCTGCCAAACTCCTGGGTGTAACTATAGACAACAAACTGGACTGGAAGGCCCATGTAAATAACACAGTCAAGGCAGCCTCGTACCGACTCTACATGCTACGACTACTGAGGTCACTTGGGACACCCACGCCAGAGCTGAGGACCATCTACAACGCCTTTATTCTCCCCAAACTGACGTATGCGTCACCAGCCTGGTCGTCTTCTCGCAACTCCACCCAATAACGACGGCTAGAGAAGGTACAGAAAAGGGCCTGCAGAATCATGCTCGGCGCAGAATACTCCGGCTACATCAATGCTCTCTCCACCCTGGAAATGCCATCCCTCAGTGACCTCCATCACCAAGCATTGGAAAGGTTTGGCAGCCAACTAATGCACCACCCTCGTCATCGCCACCTCCTGCCACCGGCAGCCCCCCACCCACCTCGCGCAGTCCGCCACTACAACAAAATTCAGCCCATAAGAGCCGGCACCGATATATATAAGAATAGCACCATCCCATCTATTGTTAAAATAATAAACAACTCCTGATTTATGTACTGTACAGCCCTGTAAATGTATTCAATGCATATTATGTCATTATGTCTAAATCAAATGTAAGTCTGTATATTTTCAGCCACCGGCTGCAACTCTATTAATAAACCGTTTATTATTATTATTATTATTTTTATTATTATTATTATTATTATTACACACACACACACACAGACAGACAAAAATTTATTCAGGGGCACGACCATCCCTGATCTCTACAGCATCTTCACCACGAAGGAAGGGGGGAAGAAGAGGAAAGGACAGGAGGGAAAAGAGGAAGGAGAGGAGGGAAGAGAATCAAGGAGAGGAGGGAAGAGAGGAGGAGGAACACCATCAAGGGACAATAATGAACACTTCTTAACATACCCTTTTCACCCTTTGAATTTTAATCAACAATGACACTAAACGATGATAATAATAATAATAATAATAATAATATAAGCCACGTAATCCAACATTCCTCAGAGATAAATGTATTACACACACCCGAGTCATAGGTACAAAATCGACGCCATAGTGGCCGCCATTGCTACTCCCTACAGTAAGGTTAACAACAGCTGAACCAGTCTTAGTGTTCGTCTTCGCAACAACGTTTCAGTAACAACAACAAAATTAAATAATAATAAATAAATATTTTTTGTATTTCCTCCAAAGTCGAGTCTTATGGGAGTCTTTTGTATTCAGATGAGTCTATGGTGCCCCAGGTGAGTGTTGTATAGGAGTTTTGTATAGCATCAGAACGTCCGGACACATAGAAACAAGCTGCTATACACGGATACGTAACATACCTCGACTGTGGGCACTGACTAGAATATCAAGTAATACTGTAGGTTCGACAATGCCCCGATGCACATTAATTGATTCGGTGGGTAAAGGAGAGTACGGCGTTACCAAGACACAAGAAGCCCCTGGACGCCTTAAGATACGTGAGTGTTTTGCTGTGGAGGACGACCAGTAGCGTCCTTAAATGGTGAGCTGGAATTGGTTTACTGTCTTCTACGCCTACCCAACCCACGCGACCAATCCCTGTCTCTCTTCTCGTTTCCCAACCCACGTGACCCACCCCTGTCTCCCCAACCCACTTCACCCAACCCTGTCTCTATCTGCCCCCCCCCTCCCTTCCTCAAACCCATCTCACCCACCTCTGCTCCCGTTTCACCGTGCCTCTAGGTAACCCCAAGGTAGGGTGTGGTGTAGGTGAGGTAAAGTAGTCCCCAGAGAGCAGGTAAGCAGGACGGTCTCACCTGTCACACAACAACGACTCCCACAAGGACATTAACTATATCACCTGTGTTTTTTAATTAACTTGTTTTCACGTTCCATTTCAGTTTGTTTTTAAACATTATATCTTGTTTTTATTCCAGATACAAAAGTATTTAATAATCTTATTGGTGTAGTGAGCGATGCCACGTTGTTTAATATTGAATAAAAGAAAAACATCGTTCCGTAATTCATAAAAAAATTGGTTTGCTTATGTCGATCAGCTGATCATTTGGAGGGAAAACTATACCCCAAGTTAATATTGACCACTGATTACGTTATTATTACGATCAACAGAACGAAAATTAACAAAATGTTTGACGGTAAACAAAGAAAATCACACGAAACTAAAAATGTAGACAAATTAAAATAAATATATATTTTTCACTCTAGAAGATCTAATCATAGACCGCGTAACGAAGGTCATAGACTGAGGAAGACGACAAAGAAGACGACGAAGACGACGACGAAGATTATGTAACGGTGCCCGACGGGACTAAAAGGTCAGGACGCCACGGAACTTGGACTTATCTGATGGTAGACGGCAGGGCTGAGGTTGGTGTTGTGTAAGTGCGTCCTGCCACGCCTAGTCGAAACTAGTTGAGCGGGTAACGTGCCTAACATTATTATTATTATTATTATATTTATTATTATTACTGTTTAGGTGAAAAGCTAGATCCGTGGAGAGAGATAATTTCTCTCTCTCTCTCTCTCTCTCTCCTTTCGTCCACCACCCACAGCTTTAACATTTTACGTCGCCAAATATCTAATTTGCGTTGCTGAAAGAACTTGTTCGAGGGAGTAATTGGCGATATAGTCTAGTTTGAGTGTGCGCATTTGGCGATATGTGCGGCCTGAGCATTTGGCGATATAGTCTAGTTTGAGTGTGCGCATTTGGCGATATGTGCGGCCTGAGCATTTGGCGATAAGTGCAGTGTGAGCATTTGGCGATATGTATGGTGTGAGAATTTGGCGATATGTGCGGTGTGAGCATTTGGCGATATGTGTGGTGTGAGCATTTGGCGGCATGTGCGGTGTGAGCATTTGGCATCTATTCATTCTGTGCGCAGTTGGTGATTTTTTTGTTACGGTTTCTCATTTACTATTTTGTATCATGTTTACGTTTTGTGTCAGTATTTTACCATTTTTTCTTGTTATGTGGTGTGTGTGTGTGTGTGTGTGTACTTGGTAGGAAAACAAATGCGCATCGCCTGATCTCGTTTATAAGGGATTAAAACGGATTATACTTATTTTACCCCAAACACTCTTATTAATGTTGTTCGATCGTCACTTGTTTTATTTGTGTGTTTATCGTTTTGTTTTTGTTTCTTGCCTTATACTTTTTTTTTTACAAATATATGAAGTAAGGAAGAGTTCGAGGGAGGGTGATTACGAAAAGGAAGAGGAGGAGGAGAGATAAAAATAGGTAAAAATAAGAAATGGATTAATTAGAAGAAAAGGAGGAAGGAAAAATAGAGTATCGAAGGAAGATGATGATTAAGAAGAAGAAGAAGAAGAAGAAGAAGAAGAAGAAGAAGAGAATACCAGTATATGTAAGGGCAAGATGAAAACGAAGAAGGAAGAAGAGCAGGCAAGGAAGAGGAGGAGGAGGGAAGAGAAATAACAGGCGTCATCATCACTCTCAGTCACCCCACCTTCAACTAGACAGCACTCAACCCTCATCTTGTCCTCCCCATCCCACTCCCCTGTCCCCACCCCAGGAGGGAGGGAGGAGAGAAGGGGGTGAGAGGGAGGAGGGAGGAGGGAGAGAGATGGGAGAAGGTGACTGGGAGGAAGGGGAGTGGGGCCGAAGGAGATGAGAGAGAAGGGTGAGAGGAAGAAGGGAGAGGAGTGAGAAGGGAGAAGAGTCAGAGGAAGAAGGAAGAAGAGCGAAGGAAGAAGGAGAAGGAGTGAGGGTGAGAAGGTAAGAAGTAGGAAGGGAGAAGAGGGGAGAAGTGAGAGGCAGGGAGAAGGGCTGAGGTCTTCACTGCCTCTCACAAACGATGTTCCTGGATACCTCACGCTGCCCGCAGGCTCTTCCCTCCATTCACGCAGTCCCGCAGCCCTACCTTCCACCCTGAAGCCTAATACCATCCCCAACCCCTAACACTTTCTAAACCTTCCCTTCAGGTCCACTCCACCCCCGCAGCCCCTTCCCCTCTTCCTGCCAGCTCACCTCCAGGTAGCTCTACTAATATTCTCTAAAACTTTACTTATTTTCAGAACCTAACTAATCCCTCCTAACTAATCGTGCCACCCGACTCCTGCCCCACCAATAACTTGTGCCGCTACCACCACCATCACCACCACTACTACTACTACTACCACTACCACCATCGCCACTATCGTCATTTCTATTATTAAATTCACCGCAACTACCACCATCATTACCACTATCACCATACAACTACCACCATCATTACCACTATCACCATACAACTACCACCATCATTACCAATAACACCATACAACTACCACCATCATTACCACTATCACCATACAACTACCACCATCATTACCATCACCATACAACTACCACACACCACTATCACCATACAACTACCACCATCATTACCTCTATCACCATACAACTACCACCATCATTACCAATAACACCATACAACTACCACCATCATTACCACTATCACCATACAACTACCACCATCATTACCACTATCACCATACAACTACCACCATCATTACCTCTATCACCATACAACTACCACCATCATTACCTCTATCACTATGCCACCATTATCACTATTATCTACAGTGAGAGACAGTGATTGGATATTCAATGTCGTCCTTACTTAATCCAGACCAAAGTTTACCAGTTTCATCTTCCCTCCACACTCACTGCCCTCTCACCCTCCACACTCACTGCCCTCTCACCCTCCACACTCACTGCCCTCTCACCCTCCACCTCACTGCCTCGCCCTTCACACTCACCGCCCCTCTCTCACCCTCCACACTCACTGCCCTCACCCTCCACACTCACTCACCCTCTCACCACACTCACTGCCCTCTCACCTCCACACTCACTGCCCTCTCACCCTCCACACTCACTGCCTCTCGCCCTTCACACTCACTGCCCTCTCACCCTCCACCTCACCGCCCCACCCTCCACACTCACTCACTCTCACACCCTCCACACTCACTGCCCTCACCTCCACACCTCACTACCCTCTCACCCTCCACACTCACTGCCCTCTCACCCTCCACACTCACTCACCCTTCACCCCACACCACTGCCCTCTCACCTCCACACTCACTCACCCTCTCACCCTCCACACTCACGCCCTCTCACCCTCCACACTCACTCACCCTCTCACCCTCCACACTCACTGCCCCTCTCACCCTCCACACTCACTCACCTCCTCTCACCCTCCCACACTCACCCTCCTCCCTCCACACTCACCTGCCCTCTCTCTCACCCTCCACACCTACCGCCCTCCTCACCTCCACACCCCACTGCCCTTCACCTCCACACTCACTGCCCTCTCACCCCTCCACACTCACTACCCTCCCCACCCTCCACACACCACCGCCCCTCACCCTCCACACCTCCACGCCCTCTCACCTCCACACTCACCGCCTTTCGCCCTTCACCTCACTACCCTCTCCACCCTCCACACTCACTGCCCTCACCCTCCACACTCACTGCCCCTCTCACCCTCCACACTCACTGCCTTCTCCCCTTCACACCTCACTACCCTTCACCTCCACACTCACTGCCCTCTCACCCTCCACACTCACTGCCCTCTCACCTCCACACTCACCGCCCTCCTCACCTCCACACTCACTGCCCTCTCACCTCCACACTCACTGCCCCTCTCACCCTCCACACTCCCTCCACCGCCCTCTCACACCCTCCACACCTACTCACCCTCTCACCCTCCACACCGCCCCTCTCACCCTCCACACCACTGCCCCTCACCTCCACACCACTGCTCCTCACCCTCCACACCACTACCCTCTCACCCTCCACACTCACTGCCCCTCTCACCTCCACACACTCACCGCCCTCTCACCTCCACACTCACCGCCCTCCCCTCCACACTCACTACCCCTCTCACCCTCCACACTCACTTCCTCTCCCTTCACCTCCACACTCACTGCCCTCACCCTCCACACTCACTTCCTGCCCTCTCACCCTCCACACTCACTACCCTCTCACCCTCCACACTCACTTACCTCTCTCACCCTCCACACTCACTCACCCTCTCACCTCCACACACCTCACTACCCTCACCCTCCACACTCACTACCCTCTCACCCTCCACACCTCACTACCCTCTCACACTTCCACACTCACTACCCTTCCTCACCTCCACACTCACTGCCCTCTCACCCCTCCACACTTCACTGCCCTTCACCTCCACACTCACTCGCCCCTTCTCACCTTCCACACTACTTCCTCCTACCTCCACACTCACTCCCTCTACCCCTCCACACTCACTGCCCTCTCACCCTCCACACTCCTGCCCCTCACCCTCCACACTCACTGCCCTCTCACCTCCACACTCACTGCCCTCTCACCCTCCACACTCACCGCCCTCACCTCCCCACCTCCACTGCCCTCTCACCCTCCACACACTCACTACCCTCTCACCTCCACACTCACTGCCCTCTCACCTCCACACCACTGCCCCCTCTCCCACCCCTCCACACTCACCGCCCTCTCACCCTCCACACTCACTGCCCTCTCACCCTCCACACTCACTGCCCCCACCTCCACACCGCCCTCTCACCCTCCACACTCCCCGCCCTCACCCTCCACACACTCACTCACCCTCACCCTCCACACTCACTACCCTCTCACCCTCCACACCACTCACCCTCACTCCACACTCACTACCCTCTCACCTCCACACTCACTCACCCTCACCCTCCACACTCACTCACCCCTCTCACCTCCACACTCTCACTACCCTCTCACCCTCCACACCCCATCCCCTCTCACCCTCCACACTCATCAGCCCTCTCACCCTCCACACTCACTGCCCTCTCACCTCCACACTCACTACCCCTTCACCCTCCACACTCACTCCTCCTCCTCACCTCCACACCTCCACTGCTCCCCACCCTCCACACCTCCACCTCGCCTCACCTCCACACCTCTACCCTCCTCACCCCTCCACACCTCACCTCCCTCTCTCACCCCTCCACACTCCTCACCACCCTCCTCACCCTCCACACTCACTCACCCTCCCACCTCCACACTCACTACCCTCTCACCTCCACACCTCACCGCCCTCTCACCCTCCACACACTCACTGCCCTCTCACCTCCAACACTCACTGCCCTCTCTCCTCTCCACACTCACTGCCCTCTCACCTCCACACTCCACTCGCCCTCTCACCTCCACACCACCACCTCTCACTCTCCACACTTCACTCTCCTCTCTCATATTTCTCCCCATTCCAAACCGGTCTTCCTTCCCTATTTTTCCCATCCCTTTACGCCTCCCTTCCCCTTTCACCTCACCCGCCAACCCGTCCTCCCTCACCTCTCACCTTATTCTACCCCTATCCGCTCTCTCACTTCCTCTCTTCCTACCCATCACCTCTTCCCTCTTCCCTCTCCTTAGATCACTATTCTCCCTCTTCTACCTCTCCCTCCTCTTTCAACCCCGCCCATCACTTAGCCCGTCGTAGTAGACAGGGGCGTGTGTCGTTCTCACCTCCACCTCCACCCGCCAGACCACGACACAATGAACCCCCCACCCCTTCGGTGTTTAAATGTCATTCTTAACTACCCAACCAAGGTGTTTAATGACCCAGGTAACACGAGGCCTCCTCAATATGGGCGTATGAGAACAGTGATGGAGTATACCTGAACCTTACTAGCTGAATGCTCTGTCTGTCTGTCTGTCTGTCTATACCCCATACTTCCTACACCCTTACTTAGGTTATATTTCCCTTACTACACTAGGGTCTATTTACGTCATTATTATCTATAAAAAAGTTAATTTTATACAATACAGATTTTACATAAGCACAAACGCGCACAACCACGCACGCAGGCATGCACGCACACACACACACACACACACACACACACACACACACACACACACACACACACACTGATGTGTCTAAGGAGAAATGTGTTTTAAGAGCTTTATATCCTGTCGAGTTAATCTGACAGCTGAAGCATCCCAGACAACTATCATCACCACTATTTCTGTCAACCACCATCAACTACCACCACCACCACTATTACTACCACCACTACATCTATCACTACCACCACCATTATTACCACCACTACATCCATCACTACCACCACCACCACCACCACCACCACCACCACCATCATCATCACTACCACCACCACCACCATCAACTTGCTTCACTCTTGTCTATTTTCTCTTCATTGTGTATTATGTTTGAGCACCTCACGTCAGATTGGCGCCTACCTTGTGCTTTATGGTGAGATAGTGAGTGCGTGGCGATATGACTGAGTGTGTGGTTACATGACAGTGTGGTGACATAACAGTGAGTGTGTGATGACATGACTGAGTGCGTGGTGACATGACAGTGAGTGTGTGGTGACATGACTGAGTGGTGACATGACTGTGAGTGTGGTGATATGACTGGAGTGTGGTGACATGAGGCAGGGACTACACACCGCTCACACCACCTCACCATGAGTATACCGTTATTGGTGTAGTGGCCTTGTGTACGTCCTGCCCAGGGCATATACCCAGCCTCGCCCACCACACCTTATACGAGTACGTGTATCTGAGGCTCTATCTCTATATATCTCAGGGCATCTGTCTATATATCTCAGGGCATCTGTCTATATATCTCAGGGCATCTGTCTATATATCTCAGGGCATCTGTCTATATATCTCAGGGCATCTGTCTATACATTTATCTAATATACCAAAGTGTATTTATCCATTTATCTATCTATTTATCTATCTATTTATCTGATATACCAAAGAGTATCTATCTATCTATCTATCTATCTATATCAGTGTGTCTATCTATCAACCAATCAAGTCCCTTCTATTCCTCACACACACACACACACACACACACACACACACACACACACACACACACACACACACACAAAGCATCACTGTGTACGCTTCACCTTTTTCGAAACCTTCCCTAGAGAACCCCCCTGAAACTCACCATGAACCCCAGAGATAATTATAAGAACACCACTGAATCGTTTAGAACACCACTGAAACCTTTTAGAACACCACTGTAACCTTTTAGAACACCACTTAAACCTTTTAGAACACCACTGAAACCTTTAGAACACCACTAAACCTTTAGAACACCACTTAAATCTTAGAACACCACTGAAACCTTTAGAACACCACTGAAACCTTTTAGAACACCACTTAAACCTTTTAGAACACCACTTAAACCTCTAGAACACCACTGAAACCTTTTAGAACACCACTGAAACCTTTAGAACACTACTGAAACCTTTTAGAACACCACTGAAACCTTTAGAACACCACTGAAACCTTTTATAGCACCACTTAAACCATTAGAACACCACTAAAACTGTAGAACACCACTGAAACCTTAGAACACCACTGAAACCTTTTAGAACACCACTTAAACCTTTAGAACACCACTGAAACCTTTGGATCACCACTGAAACCTTTGGAACACCACTGAAACCTTTAGAATTCCGTATTACGTATTTCCAAGGTCTCTCGCTAACCTCTCTCGAAGACCTCCCAGATGCCCTCCCGTCCTCCGCTCCAGAGAGACACCAAAGACAGATGTCCCTCAAGTTCTCTTTAGGTGACGCTGTTATACCCACAGCCCTAGATGCCCTAAGAGATGCCAAGAAGAGAGTCCATCCACAGAGACACGGGTGAACCTGCAACATGTGCCAAGGCTGCAACATGTGCCGGTGTTGCCCGCCCTGCCAGCCAATACCCCGGGGTACGTTGTGTAAAGAGACGTCGAGAACACCGAATATCACTAGGTAAGCACCACCTTCTCCCTCAGTTCATTCCACGTAATCTCACAAAATGTTAAGATGCTCAGGTGAACTTCATAAGCTTCAAGGTACTGGGATGACTTAATGCCTTGCTTAAAAGGACATGAGGTGATCTTCAGTGTTGGCAGGTGGTTTAGGTGGCAAGGTGAACCCCAAGCAAGTTATAGTATATCAGGACGACGTAAAACACCTTGATAGGAACCCATCTAATTATTCTCATTTCATTAGGTCGGTAAAGTCTTGTACAGTAAACAGGTGAAAACGGTCATGAGACACAACATCTGGCGGCGGTTTGTGCTCTCCTGCCACGCCACTGTCACCGGCGTTATGTAAGACTCGGTATGAGTACAAGGTCTTCAACACCCAAACAAGGAAGTCCATCACTCTTCAACAAAGTTCTTGAGGTCGAAGGTCATAGATGTATAAGGCCGGAATAGCGCCGTCAGTATGCACACTCCGGTGTTCTGGTAGAGGGTGTACGCAGGTAAGGATCGTATGAGTGGTGTACTGCCTGGAGGATAGAGTATGTGCTGGGCGCCGGTTTGCCCACTTGGTGATGTAAGGAACGTTACGCTGTGCTCGCATTCCTCTGACCTCAACACATTGTTATAGTTTTCCTCTATTGTAAACTAAACAAAGCTTATTACGGCTCCCGCTTCTCGAAACCATCAGTTTAAAGCCTCTGTGACGTTGTACAGTAGATGAATGGATTTTCCACTTAGGTGACTCACTAATTAATTGATAGTGAAAAGGAAGGCTGGTATCGGGAAGGCACCAGTGAGCGCCGGGCTGGTGACCCCCTCAGCTACAAGGAGTGGTCACTACCTCCCGTCCCATCAATTATTAAAACACGCTGCATCTACGTTCATGATCAAGGTCTGCTGCACGTTAGATTAGGTTAGGTCCTCCTCATATCGACAGTGTCCAGATCTCAGTCACCACTGTGCTTGTGCTGGCAATGGTAGCGGAGTGTCCTCGTTTAGTGAGAGAGCGACTCCCATAATGCTGCTGAGGAGACAATATCACCTCCTCCCTCCTCCTCCTCCTCTCCCCTGCTGGACATGGTACAGCACCACGGTGAGAGGACATAATCCTAAGTTAACAGGTGAAGAAACCTGGCCGTTATATGATACCATCCACTCGCAGTCAGATCCTTTGGCTGGCGCTTCCTTTCCCGACACACTCCCCTTCCCTTCATCCTCCAGACACTCCCCTTCCCTTCATCCTCCATACACTCCCCTTCCCTTCACCCTCCAGACACTCCCCTTCCCTTCACCCTCCAGACACTCCCCTTCCCCTGCAGACGCTTTCCTTCCCCTTCCCTCAGACATTTCCCTTCCTCCCTCCTCCCTCCTTCCTTCTCTCCCTTCCTCTACGTGACGCACATTAGTTGTGTGTGCCCCTGCCTCTTTAACCTCTCCTCGTGGGGCAATTATTTAAAACCAGGTGCTTGTGTGGTGGTCGTCCATTTCCCTCCACTCCACCCCTCCCTCCATTCATCAATCTCCCTCCTCCTTCCCTTTCCCCTGCCCCTCCTCTCTCTCCCCCCGTTCCCCTCCCCCTTACATTTTGCCCTCCACCCCTCCTCCCTCTCCTGCCAGTGATCTTCCACAGTTAGGGACAACACAATCCTTCTAGTGTAAAAGAATATGTTGGCTTCTTCGACACACACACACACACACACACACACACACACACACACACACACACACACACACACACACACACACACACACACACACACACACACACACACACACACACACACACACACACAAACACACACACACACACACAGTAATTATTTTTAACTTGTTTACATGTGGTTCAAGAATGATACTATTATTTACAACTTGCCTATTATTATTTCGATTTTTATTGTTTATCTTTTTTTCAAAAGACCATCGTGTTAACTTTTTGTCAACCCTCTTTTTTCAAGCAATTTTTGGGGTGGAATGTTAGAGTAATTTTCCCAGAGCTAATAACAGAATACCTGTTATCATCTTATTATTATTATTATTATTATTATTATTATTATTATTATTATTATTGTTATTATTATTATTATTAGAAGAAGCTACACATACCACCTGATGTTTACAAAGTCACTATTAATATCATCACTATTGTTATCGTCACTATACATCATCACCATCCTCATACCAGTCTTCTCTTACCTCACCTCCTGTCTACAATTCTTTCTCACCTCTCCTCACCCTCCACCTCTCCCTCACCCCTCCACCTCTCCCCACCTCTCCCTCACCTCCCCTCTCCCCCATCCCTCCTTCACCCCCTCCCACCTCTCCCTCACCCCTCCACCTCTCCCCCTCTCCCCTCGCCCCCTCCACCTCTCCCCCCATCCCTCCTTCACCCCTCCCACCTCTCCCCTCACCCCTCCACCTCTCCCCACCTCTCCCCTCACCCCCTCCCCTTCTCCCCCACCCTCCTTCACCCCTCCACCTCTCCCCTCACCCCTCCCACCTCTCCCCTCCCCTCCCACCTCTCCCTCACCCCTCCCACCCTATCCCTCCCCCTCTCCCCCCACCTCTCCCCTCCACCCTCCCACCCTCTCCCCATCCCTCCTTCACCCCTCCACCTCTCCCTCACCCCTCACCTCTCCCCCATCCCTCCTTCACCCCTCCACCTCCCTCACCCCTCCACCTCACCTTCCACCTCTCCCTCACCCCTCCCACCTCTCCCTCACCCTTCCCACCTCTCCCTCACCCCTCCACCTCTCCCCACCTCTCCCTCTCCACCCTTCCCACCTCTCCCCTCACCCTTCCCACCTCTCCCCCCCACCTCTCCCCTCACCCCTCCCACCTCTCCCTCACCCCCTCCCTCACCCCTTCCCACCTCTCCCTCACCCCCTCCACCTCTCCCCCACCTCTCCCTCACCCGTCACCTCTCCCTCACCCCTCCCACCTCTCCCCCCACCTCTCCCCTCCCCTTCCACCTCTCCCTCACCCCTTCCCACCTCTCCCCCCACCTCTCCCTCACCCTTCCACCTCTCCCTCACCCTCCACCTCTCTCCCCTCCCTTCCACCTCTCCCATCTTTCCTTTACCCTCTCTCCCCCATCCTCCTTCACCCCCTCCCACCTCTCCCCTCACCCCTCCACCTCTCTCCCCATCCTCCTTCACCCCTCCACCTCTCCCTCCCCTCCACCTCCTCCCTCACCCCTCCCTCCCCACCTTTCACCTCTCCCCTCCACCCTCCCACCTCTCCCTCACCCCTCCACCTCTCCCCACCTCTCCCTCACCCTTCCACCTTTCCTCACCCCTCCCACCTCTCCCTCTCTCCTTCACCCCTCCACCTCTCCCCCACCTCTCCCACCTCTCCCCACCTCTCCCCCCACCTCTCCCTCACCCCTTCCCTCCCTCCTCACCCTTCCAACTCTCCCTCACCCCTCCACCTCTCCCCTAACTCTCCCCTCACCCTCCCACCTCTCCCCCACCTCTCCCTCACCCTCCCACCTCTCCCCCATCCCTCCTTCACCTCTCCCCCTCTCCCTCACCCCTTCCTCTCCCTCATCCTCCTTCACTCCTCCCTCTCCCCTCACCCTCCACCTCTCCCCTCACCCTCCCACCTCTCCCTCACCCCTCCACCTCTCCCTCACCCTTCCCACCTCTCCCTCACCCCTCCCTCCTCCCTCACCCTTCCCACCTCTCCCTCACCCTTCCACCTCTCCCTCACCCCTCAACTTCTTTCCCCCATTACGTTACATTAAACCGTTCCTGTAACCAGTCACTTTATTTTGTAAAGCGACGAGCGAATGTCCTGTGTGTGTGTGTGTGTGTGTGTGTGTGTGTGTGTGTGTGTGTGTGAGGTGTGCTGGAGGTAGGCGTGTGTACCAGTGGGAAGTGTGGGCGCAGGCATGTGTGCATTGTGTGAATGGATGAAGGCTGATAAGACAATTTATGAATTCTTCGTCCTCCTTCCCTCCTCCTCTCCCCCCTCCCCTCTCTCCTCTCCTTCCTCCTCTCCTTCTCCTCCCCCTCTCTCCTCCTCCTTCCTCTTCTCCCCCCTCTCTCCTCCTCCTTCATACACTAACTGCCCAACTCCACCACTACCTCCGGTCTCTGGGGTCTTCACTAAAGAGGTTCCCGGGTCTGGTTTTCGGTCTCTGGTCTAATTTTCGGTCTTCAATGTGGTCTTAGGTGCCTGGTACGTGTTTTGGTCTGTGCACTGGTCTTGGGTGTGTAGATACAACTCTTACATACCTCATCCACCCCCCTCCTCCTCCTCCATCCTCCTCCATCCTCCTCCTCCTCCTCCCTCCCTCCCTCCCTCCCCTCCTCCTCCTGGTGCACGTGCAAACTCACTCTGTCTCTCTCTCTCCTCCTACAACCTCTTCCTCCTCCTACAACTTCTTCCTCTCCTCCTACAACTTCTTCCTCTCTTCCTACAACTTCTTCCTCTCCTCCTACAACCTTTTCCTCTCTTCCTACAACCTCTTCCTCTCCTCCTACAACCTCTTCCTCTCCTCCTACAACCCCTTCCTCTCCTCCTACAACCTCTTCCTCTCCTCCTACAACCTTTCCCTCTCCTCCTACAACCTCTTCGTCTCCTCCTACAACCTCTTCCTCTCTTCCCTACAACCTCTTCCTCTCCTCCTACAACCCCTTCCTCTCCTCCTACAACCTCTTCTCTCCTCTCCCCAACCTTTCCCCTCTCCTCCCACAACCTCTTCGTCTCCTCCTACAACCCCTTCTCTCCTCCTACAACCTCTTCCTCCTCCTACAACCTTTCCCTCTCCTCCACAACCTCTTCCTCCTCCTACAACCTCTTCCTCTCTTCCTACAACTCTTCTTCTCCTCCCTCCTTCTCTCCTCCTATCTTCGTCTCCTCCTACAACCTCTTCCTCTCTTCCTACAACCTCTTCTTCTCTTCCTACAACCTCTTCCTCTCCTCCTACAACCTCTTCCTCTCCTCCTACAACCTCTTCCTCTCCTCCTACAACCTCTTCCTCTCCTCCTACAACCTCTTCGTCTCCTCCCTACAACCTCTTCCTCTCTTCCCTACAACCTCTTCCTCTCCTCCTACAACCTCTTCCTCTCCTCCTACAACCTCTTCCTCTCCTCCTACAACTTCTTCTTCTTCTCCTACAACCTCTTCCTCTCCTACAACCTCTTCGTCTCCTCCTACAACCTCTTCCCTCTCCTCCTACAACCTCTTCGTCTCCTCCTACAACCTCTTCCTCTCCTCCTACAACCTCTCCCTCTCCTCCTACAACTTCTTCCTCTCCTCCCTACTTCCTTCCTCTCCTCTACAACTTCTTCCTCTCTTCCTACAACCCCTTCCTCTCCTCCTACAACCTCTTCCTCTCCTCCTCCTGCAACCCCTTCCTCTCCTCCTACAACCCCTTCCTCTCCTCCTAACCTCTTCCTCTCCTCCACCAGCCCCTTCCTCTCCTCCTACAACCCCTTCCTCTCCTCCTACCCCTTCCTCTCCTCCTACAACTTCTTCCTCTCTTCCTACAACTTCTTCCTCTCTTCCTACAACTTCTTCCTCCTCTCCTACAACCCCTTCCTCTCCTCCTACAACTTCTTCCTCTCTTCCTACAACCCTTCCTCTCTTCCTACAACCCCTTCCCTCCTCCTACAACTTCTTCCTCTCTTCCCTACAACCTCTTCCTCTCCTCCACCCTCCCTCTCCTCCTACAACCTTCCTCTCTCCCACAACCCCTTCTTTCCTCCTACAAACTCTGTATTCGTCAGCTTACCTCCATCTCGTCTGTCCTCACCCTAGTCGTCACTATCACATACCTGCAGGAAGAATGGTCGTAAGTATGGGTCGTAGGGCAGGTCGTGAGTGAGGTCGTAGGGGTGGGTCATCAAGTGGGTAGTAGGTGTAGGTCATAGGGATGGGTCGTAAGGGTGGGTGGTAGGAGTGGGTCGTAAGTGGATAGTGAGGGTAGGTCGTAAATGGGTCGTAAGTATGGAGTCGTAAGGTGGGTCGTAAGGAGTGGGCCGTAGGGGTTTGTCGTAAAGTGGGTCGTAAGGGTGGGTCGTGAAATTAGTGTAAGTGTGGAGTCGTAAGGGTAGGTTGTAGGAGTGGGTGATAAGTTAGATCGGAACTGTGAGTCGTACATGGAGGTCGTAAAGTGAAACAAGATACCCCTCCGAGGAACGACCTCTTAGCAATCAATGGACCACCAATCCCTCCCCCTTCCCTTCCTTATCGTTGGGATCCTCCCTCCCCTCAGCCCTTTCCTTCTCAAGCACATAGGGGAAGGGGAGGAAGGGAGGAGGAGGAGGAGGGAGGAAAGGATGAAGGAAGGGGGAGGAGGAAAGGAAGAAGGAAGGGAGGAGGAAGGAAGGAGGGGGAAGGAGGGAAGGAGGAAGGAGGAGACGAGGATAAGAAAGGCAGACAGACGCCCCAAGAGCCAGTTATCGCGGTGGAAGGCGCAGAGTTGGTTGTGGTGGTGATAGTGGAGGTTGTTGGTGTTAGTGCGGGGTGGTGGTGATAGTGGGGGTGGTGGTGATAGTGGGTGGTGGTGGTGCAGGGGTGGTGGTGATAGTGGGGCTGGTGGTGATAGTGGTGGTGGTGGAGGTGGGGTGGTGGTGATAGTGGGGGTGGTGGTGATGGTGGGGGTGGTGGTGATAGTGGTGGTGGTGTTAGTTGAGGTGGTGGTGATGAGTGGAGGTGGTGGTGATAGTGGCGGGTGGTGGTGATGGTGGGGTGGTGGTGATGGTGGTGGTGGTGTTAGTGCGGGGTGGTGGTGATGGTGGAGGTGGTGGTGATAGTGGGGTTGGTGGTGTTAGTGCGGTGGTGGTGATAGTGGAGGTGGTGGTGATAGTGGGGGGTTGGTGGTGTTAGTGCGGGGTGGGTGGTGATGAGTGGAGGTGGTGGTGATAGTGGGGGTTGGTGGTGTTGGTGCGGGGTGGTGGTGATGGTGGGTGGTGGTGATAGTGGAGGTGTGGTGGTGATAGTGGGGGTTGGTGGTGTTAGTGCGGGGTTGGTGGTGATGGTGGAGGTGGTGGTGATAGTGGAGGTGGTGGTGTTAGTGCAGGGTGGTGGTGATGGTGGAGGTGGTGGTGATGGTGGGGGTGGTGGTGTTAGTGCGGGTGGTGGTGATGGTGAGATTGGTGGGTGATAGTGGGGGGTGGTGGTGTTGAGTGGGGGGTGGTGGTGGTGTGGTTGGGGTGGTGATGGTGGGGTGGTGGTGATAGTGGAGGTGGTGGTGTTGGTTAGGTGGTGGTGATGGTGGAGGTGGTGGTGATAGTGGCGGGTGGTGGTGATAGTGGGGTGGGTGGTGATGGTGGGGTGGTGAGGTGATAGTGGAGGTGGTGGTGTTAGTTGGGAGTTGGTGGTGATGGTGGAGTTGGTGGTGATAGTGGGGGTGGTGGTGATGGTGGGGGTTGGTGGTGATGGTGGAGGTGGTGGTGATAGTGGCGGGTGGTGGTGATAGTGGAGGTGGTGGTGATAGTGGGGGTTGGTGGTGTTAGTGCGGGTGGTGGTGATAGTGGCGGGTGGTGGTGGTGATGGTGGAGGTGGTGGTGATGGTGGAGGTGGTGGTGTTAGTGCGGGGTGGTGGTGATGAGTGGGGCTGGTGGTGATGGTGGAGGGTGGTGGTGTTAGTGCGGGTTGGTGGTGATAGTGGGGGCTGGTGGTGATAGTGGGGGGTGGTTGGAAGTGATTCATCTGTTGATTATTCTGGTCTCGAATTATGATAACGATGTGGGAGGTAGGGAGAGGGAGAGGAGAGGTTAGGGGGAGGGTTAATGGGGGGTGAATGAGGTAAGTTGAGTTAGGGGGGACCTCTACCTTCTTCTCTACCCCTCCTCCTTCTCTACCCTTATCATACAACACATTAACATAAATTACCATGGCAGTGATTAATATTTTACCGTCAGAACACGATCCTTCCTGTCTGTCTGTCTGTCTGTCTGTCTGTCTGTGTGTCTGTCTGTGTGTCTGTCTGTGTCTGTCTGTCTGTCCCTTTGTTCCACCCTGACACATTCCATCTTATATCACATTACTGTATATCATAAATAATGTAAATAAACCTAAATAAATTAATATAAAGGTACAGTAACTCAGATGATACTAGATGTTATGTAATACTTCCTTGAGATAAATGTACAGTATATAACAGGTGCCGCTTCAGGGTTCAGGCTCTAGTCTCAGCTAATTTAATGTGGTTCTTATTGTTCACTCTATTTTTTTTTAGGTTAGGTTAGGTTAGGTTAGGTTAGGTTAGGTTAGGTTAAATACACTGTTTCTATATCACTATCCTCCTCCTCCTCCTCCTCCTCCTCCAGCACCACCTCCCTTATACCCTCTCTTCTTCCTCTTCGTCTCTCTCTTACCTCCATCCTTTCCTTACCTTCTCCCTCCTCTTCGTGGTGGTGATGGTGTTAATGGGTGTGATGGTGATGGTGATGCCGGTGGTGATGGTGAATGTGGTGATGGTGGTGACGGTGGTGGTGGTGGTGGTAGTGTGTGTGTGTGTGTGTGTGTGTGTGTGTGTGTGTGTGTGTGTGTGTGTGTGTGTGTGTGTGTGTGTGTGTGTGTGTGTCGTCATCATGAACCGTGGTGGGTAGGAATGAAACACAACACCAACAGAAAATCTAATTTAAAGTTCTCGTATCGTGGAACGGAAACGCACCTTGTCTCCTCTCTCCTCCTCTGTATCAGCCCCAGGGAGGAGATGGAGGGCGGAAGGAGAGTAAGGAGATAGGGTGTTTAAGGGTAAGGGAGGTGGGGTGTTGAAGGGATGGGAAGGTAAGGGGTTTGAAGGAAGGAGGGTAAGGGGTATTTGAAGGAAGGAGGGAGAGTTAGATCAGTACAAGAGGAGAGGGAGGATATTGATGGGAAGGGAGAGGAAGAAAGGGCAGAAGAGGAGGTTAGGTTAAGTGAGAAACAGAATGTAAGGAGGAAGGGGGGGGGTGAGGAGAAAGGAGAAAGAGGGAGAAGGAAAAAAGGGAGCAAGAGACACTTTTACATGTAACTGAATCATTGACTAAGTTCGTAATCTCTGAAACGAACAAAATTATACTTACAATGTAGTGAGTTCGTGGCCCTAGTCAACATTACAATTTAGCCCACTTAGCTGTGTTTTAAGCTTATATCGTTAGCTCTTAGATCTACTGTAGGTGCAATGCGTTAGGTGTGACCATTTCGAGAATCAACAAATGACAATCGGGGACAAACTCCTTCAGGACGAGCGGGAAATTTCGAAGCCTGAAATATTGGCGAGAACCAGTGTGTACATGTCGACTACGAACGTTAAGGTAAATCAGGTTTTTTCCTCTCCAGCCATTTCCTTTATGCCGCCGTCTATTTTCAGACATGTCACTGTATAAAGGCGGCTTTTATGCGCACACAGAGGAAGGAAGACCGCCCATCGCTGCCGCTGGTGTAAAATACTGCTCATGTACTAACCAATCGGGATCAGCTGGGCCTGCTATGTCTATTTGGGCGGGAAATCCAATGGCTGAAAGGTTCTGGAAAAGACCAGTTTGGCTGGCAACATTTCCGAGTTGTACGATGATATTTTACAATTAAAATTTTTTAAAGTTCTTATGACAAACGAACTCAGCAGGCCGTAAACAGTTCTACAGAGTTAAATTATTTTCGATGAATAACATTATCTCTACAGTGACCTAAATTGAATCATTCGTACACTGTATCTCTTATCTCTACAATATTTCATTAGTGATCCTCTTTATCCTACAAGTCTATAGTTGGTTTCGTTAATTCTACAGTATCTTACAGTGAGAAAACCTCTACATCTCATGGTGCAATAAGGAGCTATATATTTAAGCGTTACCATACTGTGATAAAAACCCAAATTGAAAAACAGAAAACAAAAAAGTTACACTGAACATCAACAAAGATATATTTTTTACTGTAACAACAACAGCAACAACAACAACAACATCAACAAAGATATATTTTTACAACAACAACATAACAAGATATATCAACAACAACAACATCATCAACAAAGATATATTTTACACAACAACAACAACATTGACTCTAAACTACAAAACAAAAATATTCTACACCAAAAGCAAGATTTATTCTTCCGAAGAAGATAATACAATATGTAACTCAATTCTCCTCAAATTATACAATATGTAACTCAATTTTTTGTTTTCAAATAACACAATATGTAACTCAATTCTCTCAAATAATAATATGCAACTCAATTCTTCAAATAATACAATATATAAACTCACTCCTCATAAGTAAAAAAAAAATGTTTGATTCAGTGGGACCAAAAACAAATCCTTGCAGCTCAACAAGACACGAGGATATAATAACAAAAAAGCCAACTCATCCAACAAAAAAGCGGAATTCTCTCTCTCTCTCTCTCTAAGTTACAAGACAGTTGACTCAATTAACAAGACTTACTCAATAAAGACTATACAAATAAGGTAAAAACAAAAAAATCAGAAACCTACTCAACAAGCAGCCAAACTCAATCTCTTCTATCACTGTCACAAAATAAAGTTGACTCTGATTTATATTTGATTCAACAAAGATCTTACTCCCCAAAAAGTAAAAAGATCTAACTCTATCCAACAATAAAAGCTCACAGAGAAGTCTTTTGAAAGTGTTATTGTCACGAAGCCTCGGAAGACCTCATGATGCTTCCTGTCCGTCTGTCCGTCCTGTCCGTCCGTCCTGTCCACCTGTCCGTTTCCTCGTCCACCTGCTCGTCCGTCCGCCCGTCTGTCTGCCTGTCCGTCGTCCGTCCGCTCGTTCTCGTCCGCCCACCTGTCCATCCGTCCGTTTGCCCGACCACCTGGTTCGTCCGTCCGCCCGTCTGTCTGCTCGTCCGTCAGTCCGTCCGCTCGTTTCCTCGTCCGCCCACCTGTCCATCCGTCCGTTTGCCCGTCCACCTGTCTGTCCGTCCGCCTGTCCGTCTGTTTGTCCATCCACATTGTCCGTCCGTCCGTCCGCCTTGGCAAGAGGAAGAGACTGGTTCCGGAAGAAGAGTTCCTTACTAAAACATAACTATTTCTTTATTTTTCTTTCGTCCAGTTTATCATATATTTTTTATTATCTCTTTCTGTCTGTTTGTCTGTCCCTTCTTCTTTCTCTTGGCTTGTCTGACTTTCTCTCTTTACCTGTACATCTCTCTCTCTCTCTCTCTGCCTATTACTCTGTCATTCTCTTTCACTCTCCCTCTCCGTCCGTTTGTCTTTCTCTTTCATTATTTGTCTTTTTTCTGTCTGTCTGTCTGTCTCCCCAGATGTGAAGGTTTAATCCATCGGTTTTCTCCTATGTGGTTTCAATTCCAACCTTGTTGCTTCAATTGTGATTATGTTATATTTTGGAAGCTTCTTCGATGATTATTTTGCATTCGAAGCTTCAACTATGAATTATCTTATTATAAAGCTTCAATTTTGAGATGGGGGAACTGATTTACTGATACTGCAAAAGCTTCAATTGAGAAAAAGCTTTGCTCTTAGGTAATACTACAAGGTTCAGTGTGGATCTGACTATTCATGCTGGGGTAGATTATGTGGAGCTTAAAATTTGAAAGTGCCATTATTTGCTTGTTGTGGTGTTTCTACAAAGCTTCAACCTTGAGGATATTAGTTTTACCTGTTTAAAGCTTCATGTGATCAACGTCCCATGCTGGATAATTATACTTTGGTGAGGCTTCAGTTTAATTCCATTTCACTTCTCAGGAAGGCTTCTATTACACTGTCTTGAGATTTACTTTAAGCTTCAGTTCCGAGTTTAAGCTTCATATTTGGTGGTATCAGTTTGTAGGTATGAATTTATTTCTCTGTGTGAAGGTTTGAGTGGGTCAGTACTTGTGGGGCTTCGGTGAAATTTTAAAGATCTTTCCAAATTTTTTCAATAAGAGTATGTAATTGAAGCTTTTTTTGTCTTCAGTAGTTTATTGGTCACATCGAAGCTTTTAGTCACACTGTGGTTTTTTTCTACTAAAGCGTTTTTGGTCTCACTGGCTTTTTTAATTACTTTTTGGATTTGAGGTGAGTTCCTCCTGGGGTGATCCTTGGTTCTGGTGTCTCATTCCAATAATTGGTATTTGTCCCCCACCACTAACACACCTGCAAGAGACCACTATTAACACACCTGCAGGAGCCCACCACTAACACACCTGCAGGAGACCACCAGTAACACATCTGCAAGAGACCACCATTACCTTGCAGGAGCCCACCATTAACACACCTGCAAGAGAGACCCACTAACACACCTGCAGCCCACCACTGACACACCTGTAAGAGACCCTCACTAACACACCTGCAAGAGACCCCCAGCTGCTCAACACAAGGGCGACTGTAACACGCAGAGACTCTACTAGCTAATACAACACTTAACTAATGAACTAATCTCACTAAACAGGCTAATTACTCTCACCTGAACTATTAATTAACCTCCCCTCAATAATTAATTACTTTAACATAAGCAGCTAATTGCTATTAATCTCAACAACTAATCATTAACCACAAACAACTTATTACTATAACTAAAACAACTATATAATTACTAACATTCAAACAATAATTTATTACTATCACCTTAACAACTAATTGCAATGACCTTAACAACTATATAATTATTACGTGTTAAACAATTAATTACCATCACTCAAGTAATGAATCACAACCACACAACACTGTAATAATAAAAATCAATTACAACCTCGTCAACAACCTGTACCACACTTAATTATAACCTAACTAATGATAATAATCACCTCCACCACAACAACAATAATAATAATAACAACAACAACAACAACTATGGTATTCCATCACTAATCACAACTCTCCAATTACAACCACGAATCTCCTTCAACAACCAGAACTCTAGCCACAATTCTCAAACGACAACCACAACTCTCTAACAACACCCACGATTCTCCTTCAACAACCACAAGATCTACAACCACTAAATTTGGTCCAGGAGGAGCCACCCAGTCTGCTATTGTAGACAAGTTTTACGTCTTTACAACCTGTTCTTTCTCCCGACAAATCAGCCCCAGCCACCTCTGTCACCCTATTGGTCGAACGCGCCGCTAACTTTACCTCCTCTTCAATATCTGTCACCCTATTGGTCAGACGAATCGCTAACTTTACCTCCTCTTCAATAACTGTCAACCTATTGGTCAGATGAGTTGCTAACTTTACCTCCTTTTCAATATCTGCCACCCTATTGGTCAGATGATTCGCTAACTTTATCTCCTCTTCAATATCTGTCACCCTATTGGTCAGATGAGTCGCTAACTTTTCCTCCTCTTCAATATCTGTCACCCTATTGGTCGAAAATGTCACTAACGTTGTTTCCTCCTCAATATCTGTCACCCTATTGGTCGAAAACGTCACTAACATTATTTCCTCCTCAATATCTGTCACCCTATTGCTCGGACGCCCCAAACACCTCATCCATCACCCAACACTCGGCACCTCAGGATATCACCGCCTTCCCCCCTCCCAAAAAAACAACAAACCTCAACACCCATTATCCTAAACTGGTCCATCGCGTCGCCACCTTCAGCGCCCTCGTCAACACCACCGACTCGGACCATCAACACCGCCACGACCCGCCATCCTCGCCGCTTGATCTGGACCGACCATACATTCATGACTGTATCTTCGGGTCTCTGGGGGTGAAAGACGAGGAGGCCCCAGGACACCCCCTCTAAAATAAAACAATAGAGGTCGGGACGTTTCTTGTGGCAGTATTTTACCGGTGAGTGTCGGGGAGAGAGAGAGAGAGAGAGGTTGTGGGTACGTGTTATTCAAGGTTGCGATTCACATGTATACAAAACAACTTCGTTCATTTCGTAAACTTTAATCTACTTATCTTTTATTTTGAATATTATCTTATCTTTTGAAGGAAGATTATCCCTTTTTTGGCACACACACCGCTAACACACACACACACACACACACACACACACACACACACACACAGTTACTTTTGAGGTGAGATGTGACACCCAAGGACTTTACAGTAAACATGAACCTGCCAGGGACATGAAAACCCCGTTAGGACACTCCCGTGGCCTAGATATTCGGCAGTACAAGTCTCACTAAGGTAGACGCAGGCGGTGAGGACAACTACTGCAGGTAATTTATATAGTAAGTCTTCCCTTCGTCTGCCCTCGTTTTGGTTTAATAGACGGAAGTTATATGGAATAAAACAGTGTGTGTGTGTGTGTGTGTGTGTGTGTGTGTGTGACAGCAGCTATTTCTGCCAGTATAGTCAAAGCAGTATGAACAACTCTATTAATTTTGTAACATTATTGATACATGATATATCAACACACAATACTAATACCAAAAAAACTTGGAGACAGTGAGACAAGACATAAAATTGCATCAAGTGAATATTTTCCTTCCACGTAAGTTTTTCCCTCACCCACCCTACAACAGTAACTTAAGGAGGGGGAAGAAAGTACAGTATATTAAACTTGTCGCCAACTTTAATCCCCCCTCCCCCACCAAGACATATCGTAAGAGGGCAATGACGCAATGGTTTGTTTACTGTCGACGTAGATAACACAAAACAAAAACAAAATAAATAACAATTAGAAACAAAATAAATAAAGAAAACAAGAAATTGGTCTTTCATAATAATAAATAGTTTTTAAGGGGGAAATAATATGATTGAAGAAGAAAAGAAAGAAGAAGAAATAAGAAAAACAGAAATAAGAAATAAGAAATGGCTTGCGATGTACTTTTTACTCAACTTCTTCACGTAGTCAATGGTTTATCTCTTTTTCTCTACACATATATTTCTATCCCTACCGTTTATCAAGTTTAATATTTCCTTCCATCCCGTTTCCATTCTCTATTGTCTATTTTTCCTCTTCTTCTTCTCTCTTTCTTCCTGCTTTCTGTGCCGCCAATATCCTTACTTTATTACAAGGAGATATCTATTTCCTTCCCTGTTTTTTTCGAGGATATGTCTCTCAGTTGGTGTAGGGGAGAAGGGTGGACGGGAGGGAGGGATAGGAAAGGGAGGAGAGGTAGAGAGAATGAGAAAAGAAAAGGATGAGGGGAAAAAAAAAGACGGAAACGGAGGATGAAAGAGAGAGAGAGAGAGAGAGAGAGAAGAAGGGAAAGGGGAGGTGAGGGTGAGAGCAAGGTGAGGGAGAGAGGGCCAGGTGAGGGGGAGAGACAGAAAGGAGGTGAGAGAAAAAAGAGAGGGAGTAGGGAAAGGAGAGGTGAGAGAGAGAGAGAGAGCAGGGGGCAGCGACAAACTCCGGAATCTGCATTGGACTGGAAAATAGCACTCGGGGATCTGTTTCCATGTGAGTTTTGTTGTGTCATCAACCACTTATTCTCGTGAATGGGGAGGGTGGAGGGCGGGGTGGGGTGGGTGGGTGTGTGTGTGTGTAGGTCAGGCAAAGGGAGAGGGAGGGTGGGGAGGGTGAGTGGTGGAGGGCGGAGGGGTGAGGGTGTGAGGGGGATAAATAGGTGGAGGGAGGAGGGAGAAGTGGGAGAGGGGGAGGGTGGAGGGTGGAGGGTGGAGGGCGGGAGTGGGTGGAGGGGTGTGAGGGGTGGAGGATGTGAGTGGGTGAGGGTGGAGAATAGAGGGGAGGGGGGAGGGTGGAGGATGTGAGGGTGGAGGGTATGAATGGGTGGAGGGTGTGAGTGGTGGAGTGATGAGTGGGTGGAGGGTGAGGGGAGGGGGAGAGGGAGGGTGAAGGTGAGTGGGGTGGAAGGTGTGAGGGTGGAAGGGGAGGGGTGGAAGGTGAGGGTGTGAGTGGGTGGAAGGTGTGAGGGTGGAGGATGGAGTGGGTGAGGTGATAGGGGAGGGGGAGGGTAAAGGTATATATGGGCGAAGGAAGCGCTTGATCGCCAGTAGATTGAGAGGGAAAGATAAAAAAAGAGAGAGAGACAAAAAGAGAGACTCAAAGACAGAGAGAGAGAGAGAGGGGGGGGACTTGAGAGACAGAACAGAGACAGAGGAACTAATGGGACAGAGACAGAGAGAGGGACTTTAGAAGGACAGACAGACACACAGGGGGCGACAAAAGAGAAGCGGCAGAGTGAAGGAGTGAGGAAGAGGAAGAGGAAGTGATCAGGTGAAGCAGGAGGAGACAGGAAGGCTCTCAATAAGTGTTGGTCAGGTGGAAGATATATATATACTCTCTCTCTTTCTCTCTCTCTCTCTCTCTCTCTCTCTCAACTATCCGTCCAAGCCACTATTGTTAGACCTCAAACAACACCACCTTAATAGTTATTTGTCAACGAAAACAAAGAGAATCCGAATCTATATTACGAACGAATAACATAACTAAGAATAAAATCCGGATTCTTTATTACGAACGAAAAACAAATAAAACGTTACTTTATTACGAACCAACAACAAAACAAACACCAAATTCGGATCTTTATTACGAACGAACAAAAAAACCCGTTTCATTATTACGAACCAACAAGAAAACAAACGCAAAATCCAGATCTTTATTACGAACGAACAACGAAATAACATGATAAATTACTTTACATGAACACTGACAAAAAAAATTACTAGTGAATAAGTTTATATTTTTATTCACTAAAATTAATTACAGCGATTTTTTCTTCTGATTTTTACTGAAACTTTGAGTGAAAGGGGACGATGAATGGTGGTGCAGTAGTTATAGAGCTCTGTTATGGTAATTAAAGGTCAGTCATGGTAATTTGAGTTCAGTCATGGTAATTAGAACTCTATCATGGTAATTAGAGCTTTATAATGGTAGTTGGCGATATGGTAGTTAACAATGTATTATGGTAGTTAAAGGTGCAGTAAGAGTGATATCATGGTAGTAAGAGTGACATCATGGTAGTAAGAGTGACATCATGGTAGTTAAGCGTTATATCATGGTAGTTAAGACCTCTACACCATGACATATAACGCTATATTCAGTCACCTTTATATGATATACCATTACAGTTACCCGGGTCATATATAATCCTACACGGAATGTTAAGTTATATACCAGGGCGGTTATAATCCACATTGGAGATTATACTAAGTGTAGTTATACTCAAATATACGGTATATGTGTCGTCATACTCAATCATATAGTTATAGAGGTTGTGTATAGTCTTTTGTGTATGGTGATGGTATACTTGTTATAATTATTCTCACTCTGTAAAATTATAGATATATGGAGGGATATATTCACTGGTTGGGTATAATTATGTTAAATTTCTCCTATATTATACCCGCCGTTAAGGATATACGGAGGAATATACTCATTAGTTATATACAATTAGTATATATCATTCGCCTGTTATACCCGCCGTTAAGAAGATATACTCAACATATCGTTATTCAAAACTTCTATAGGAGAGGAACGATAGTCAACTACGACTCACAACGCATATAACTACGACCCTACAACAACGACCTTAATGGAACGACTATATAGACAATATGGTGGTCGTGTTGTCCGAATCGTATTGTGGCGCTAGTGATGATGACGTCAGTTTTATGGTGTAAATGATTGTGGTGGAGTGTGGTTGTGATGGAGTGTGGTTGTGGTGGAGTGTGGTTGTGGCGTTGTTGTGGCTCGTGTTGGAGGAGGAGGGAGGAGGAGGGGGAGTAGAGGAGTAGGAGGTGGAAGAAGGGGAAGAAGAGTGGCAGGAGGAAGAGGGGAGAAAGAGAGGGAGGAGGATGAGTGAGAGGATGGGGAAGAGGGAGAGGAAGGAGTAGGAGGAGGAGGAAAGAGGAGGAGGGATGACATCAGGAAGAGTAATTTTCCGCCCTTGGAGGCAACGCGATTACCGGAGAGTATCACCAACACCCTCCAACGCCTCGCTTACTCCAACACCCTTCAACGCTTCGCTTACTCCAACACCCTCCAACTCCTCGCTTACTCCAACACCCTCCAACGCCTCGCTCACTCCAACACCCTCCAACGCCTCGCTCACTCCAACACCGTCCACGTGACGAAGCTGTTTACGCCCGGCAGAACGTTTGTTTGCGTCCGGCGGAACTACTGAACGTGTATACTCTTATGTGCCGGATAGATTTCTTGTTTACATCCGGCAAAATTTCACGTTTACAAGTCGGATTTTCTATTTACAGCTGATAGGATTATTTTAAAAAGGGTTGTAAATGTCAGGGGGGGGGGATTTACAGATTTACACTTGTGGATGACAACAGAGCATTTACTTACAACATCTGTGGTTCTGGTACCCTGCTGCTGCCTCCCCTTACCTGTAACGAGACAAAAGGTGTGTTAATGATGACTATTTTCGGTGTTGATTAATATAAACATGGAGAGAGAGAGAGAGAGAGAGAGAGAGAGAGAGAGAGAGAGAGAGTACATCGAGGCTCAAAAAATAAAGCAAAAACAAAATACAACTACAATAATAATAACAACAACAATAATAACAACGACAACACTAACATCACCATCACATAAGGTAAACATAAACAAAGGAACATCAACACAGGTACAGATCCTCTTAATGATAGTGACAGAGACAATATTTATAACATCCCTCCATGCTGTTCCCCTTCCTTCCTCCTCCTATTTCTCTACTTTCCTTCCTCATTCTGTTCTATCCACTTGCTCTTTTTTCCTCTCCTCTTCCTCCTCCTTCTACCTCCTAATCATCCCTCTCCCTCCTCCTTTTACTCTCTAATCCTCCCTCTTCTTCCTCATTCTATTATGTTCTTCCCCTCCTCACACTCCTTCCTCTCTCTCCTTCTACACCTTTCTCCCATACTCCAGCTCCCTCCTCCCCTACCCCTTCCCCCCACCCTCCCCATCTTACAATAGACAGATAGGCCTACAACTGACCCAAGGCCAAAAATAACTTTCAAAATTCTTTATCCAATCTCGGGTACATCTTCACCCAACTACTCCCTCCCATCCCCTTCCCATCTTCCCCCCCTCCTGCGTCCTACCCTCCCTATTCCGTGACTCCCCTACCCCCCTTCCTCCTCCTCCTCCTTCTGCGACACTCCTCTCCTACTTTACCTTCCCTCCATCGCGGTTTTCATCCTCTCATCTCCTCCAAGTCTCACCTTTCTTACTAATTATCTTACTCCTCCTCTAAGGTCATATTCCCAGACTGTGATCATCTCATTCAACTTAAACCTGACATAACTTGTGGAGGAATTTCAAACCAGGAGCGTCCGTGAGCGCCCTGACCACCCAGCAGAGACTTGTACGTACTTTCACCTCTTAGATTAAACAAACGTCTCTAAGTGTGGTGGCCATGGAAGGTGTGGTGGCCATGGGAGGTGTGGTGGCCATGGGAGGTGTGGTGGCCATGGGAGGTGTGGTGGCCATGGGAGGTGTGGTGGCTATGGGAGGTAATACATAATGTTGAGACTCACATGTACTGTTTATATTGTGTATTTTATATTTGTGTTTTATTCTGGCTAAATAAACAACTCTCTGCCCTCTCTCTCACTCCTCTCTCTTTCACATTGGTCCTGTCGTATCCACCTTCTTCCAAGTCCCATCCATTCCCCATCCCCTTTCCTCCCTACCCTCATCCCCATCTCACCCCCCTCCCCCGACTCTATCCTGATCCTCCCCCAGTCGGTGGAGGGAGCAGTGTCTCTCCCTCCCTCCCTCCAGACAATCGGAAATGGACGCAGCCTGGCAGAAACCGGCAATCTGGCGAGGCCGGAGTCAGCGGGCCGGGGACCTCCAGCCCACCGGCCTCTCATACCTTACACCTTGGCCTCCACTACCTCCTTCACCCTCCATCTTGGTCTCCACTACCTCCTCCTCCTTGTCCCTCTATCTCAACTTACACCCTCTACCTCCTACCCCCCCTTCCTTAACCTCCTCCTCCTTGTCCCTCCATCTCATAATCCTCCACCCAGCCTCCAACACCTTCACCTCCCATAACTTATTCTCTCATCTTCTTCAATGTGTCTTATTAATCTCCTTGAACCTCCTCCTCCTCCTCCATACCTTCTTTGAGAGCGTCTTCAACTTGCATTCCGGCCTCTCATATCTTCCGGCCTCTCACATCTTTCCGGCCTCCACCATGATAGCTATTGCCTCTGTGATAACCCTCTAGACCTCTCGACCTCCACTATAACACTTCGGGTCTCCTCCATGACGTCGCCGGCCTCCGTGATGACTCTTTAAGACCTCTCGGCCTCTATATAACCACACCTTTGACCTCCCAGTCTCCATTACTATCCCCTTCGACCTCCCTGTTTCCACACAGCCACACCTCCGACCTCTATACCATCGTTCCTATACGCTACCACATCCACACCACCACAACAGCATACTTGCGACCTCCCGACCTCCACACCACAGTCCCTCCCACTTCTACACCACCGTCATTCCACACCACCGCCCCTCCGACCTCCCGACCTCCGTAATAACCTCCAACAAGAAGCTGTAAGTCGCTCTGTTGTAACATTTTCCTTTATGTCCACCAACATCGTCCGCCCTCCACCGGACCTCTTAATTTCCTCTTTAATCTCAACAATGTTCTCTTCCTGCGTCCTACCCCACAGTCCGACCTCCTTGGTGACCTCTTTAACCTCGAAGGTGACCTACTTGACCTCCGCGGTGATTGCGTTGTCCTCCAGAACCTGCCAGACCAATCACCTAACCTTTGGCCTCCAGGACCTCCCACACTACCTCCTGACCTCTGGCCTCCATGACCTATATCACCACCTGACATCTGGCCTCAATGACCTCCTATATCACCACCTGACTTCTGGCCTCCAAGACCTCCCACACTACCACATGGCCTCTGTCCTTCATGGCCCCCCACACCTCCACCTAACACCTAACCTCCAAGACCTCCCACATCTCCACCTAACCTCCAAGACCTCCCACACCTCCACCTAACACCTAACCTCCAAGACCTCCCACACCTCCACCTAACCTCCACCATGAACCAGCAAGTGTCAACCCTTTCAATGGACAAATTTTCATCACACCGTAAATCTCACACCCCTCTTGTGGCCTCCAACACCCCCTGCCCATCCATTTGGCCTCTATTAATACCTCTTGCCCATTAATTCCCCTTTTCCCGGCCACCTCGTAAACTGGGGGATTCTCCTACCAGTATTACCCCTCGAGAGTACTTGCCCATCACCTGGTTGCCCTTGTGTCTTACTAGTTCTTTCCTATTACCTGTGATCTCTTGGTACTTCCCTATTACCTATGTTCGTCTTGTACTTCCTTATCACCTATGTTCTCCTAGTACCTCTCTCTCTCTCTCTCTCTCTCTCTCTCTCTCTCTCTCTCTCCTTGTATTTCTCCAAATACACAGTTATCTCTCCCTGTATCTCTTGTTATCTCTTCCTCTATCTCTTCTTCTTCTGTCTCTCTATCTCCTTAGTCTTTACCTATTTGTTCTTCTCCATCACTTCCTTCTTTTCATTCTCTCTTAAACCCTCTTCCAACCCTCCTCTTCTTTATTTTTCTTCTTCCTTCTTCCAATTATCTTCTTCCCTCTGCTCCTTCTTCTTCTTCTTCTTCTCCTCCTGTTTTCCATTTTACCCCTTTCATCTTTGCTCAGTTTAATTTTCTCCTTCCTTCCTTCCTTTCTTACCCCTCTCTCTCTCTCTCTCTCTCTCTCTCTCTCCTTCCTTACTTCCTTCGTTCGTTCTGTCTCTCTCTCACTCTCTTTTTTCTTCTCTCTCTCTCTCTCTTACTCTTTTACTCCTGCCTTCCTTTTTCACATTCTCTTAATCTTCCTCTCCTTCTCCTCTTTTCTAATCTTCCTTTCACTTCCTACTCTCTTCAGATCATCCTTGGACTCTCCCTCTCCCTTACTCTTCCCTCTCCCTCTCATCCCCCCCTCTCTCCCTCACGTCATCTCACTCTCCGCAAGTCATCTATTTCATTCTTCGACTCCATTCTCTCTCTCTCTCTCTCTCTCTCTCTCTCTCTCTCTCTCTCTCTCTCTCTCTATCTCTCTCTCTCTCTTCCCCATACATATTATCTCCCATTCTCGCTTTTTCTCTTTGTCACTTCCCTCCCTCCTCATCCAGTCTTTGGCACTTCCCTTCCTCCTCATCCGGTCTGCGGTACTTCCCTCCTTCTCTCCTCATCCTGTCTTTGGCACTTCCCTTCCTCCACATCCGGTCTGTGGCACTTCCCTCCTTCCTTTTTCGGCACTCCCATTTTCTTACCTTGTCCCCTCGTGGTCTTGTGGCACTTCCCCTCGTTTTCCGCATGTGGTCTAGGCACTCCCATCACCTCCCACCGCCCTTGCTGGCACCACGGACAGTGTCATCCCCGGCTATACAGTGCCACGTCTCATATACACACACTTTATTGGCTCATTGCTTATCGATAGAAAGGTCTTAATGCGACGGGGCCCCTGCGCTGTGTGTGTGTGTGTGTGTGTGTGTGTGTGTGTGTGTGTGTGTGTGTGTGTGTGTGGGTGTGTGTGTGTGTGTGTGTGTGTGTGTGTGTGTGTGTGTGTGTGTGTGTGTGTGTGTGTGGTGTGTATGTGTGTGTGTGTGTGTGTGTGTGGTGTGTGTGTGTGTGTGTGTGTAGTGTTAGTGTGTGTGTGTGTTGGTGTGTATGTGTGTGTGTGTTGGGTGTGTCTGTGTGTGTGTGTTGGGTGTGTCTGTGTCTGTGTGTTGGGTGTGTCTGTGTCTGTGTGTGTGTGTGTGTGTCTGTGTGTGTGTTGGGTGTGTCTGTGTCTGTGTTGGGTGTATGTGTGTGTGTGTGCGCGTGTTGGGTGTGTGTGTGTGTGTGTGTTGTGTGTAGGTGTGTTTGTGTGTTGGGTGTGTGTGTGTGTGTGTTGGGTGTGTGTGTGTGTTGGGTGTGTGTGTGTTGTGTGTGTGTGTGTGTGTGTGTGTGTGTGTGTGTGTGTGTGTGTGTGTATTATAAAACGTATTAAAAACTCCAAAGAGAAATTAAAGCTCATTAAAAACCCAATAAATGAGGCACTAAAAAGTAAACAAAGAACTCCGTTAACAGAGGCGATAAAGCGCATGAAAAACTCCGTTAAAAGTGGAACTAAAGACGTCTTGAGAACTTGGCCGGAGAGACGAGCCGAAAACTCAGTAAAAGTCAGACTGGCACACTTGTTAAAACTCTCGTTATACAGCCAGACACCTGCCCAACACCTCCACCACACCCGAATTCTCAAGTACGTGCTCTTCTTCCCGGGGCAGGGCGCTGTCGGCTGGCTGACGGTCATTCCCCGGGTGGGATACGAACGTGGTCAATACACGGGTCTTCGTTCCTTCTTTCCACCTGAAGCCACGATGTGAGGAAGATGGGGTAGTCTTTCTCTTTCTCTTGCCAGGGGGGGGGGGTGTTAGTTCCTTGTCCTTCTCCTCCTCCCGTGGCCACATGAGGAACACAGGGCAGTTCCCTGTCTTTCTTTGGCCACGGCGGGAAGAGACAGGGAGTGAGGGGGTGGACGGTAGTTCCTTGTTCTCCTCCCGTGGCTATGACAGGAGGCAACAAGGCCATCTCTTTTGACCGTCGTCCTCCACCGGCGGCCATGGAGTGAAGCGTCTGGTTGATGTGTCCTCCTGACGCGGCCACGACAGGCGGACTCATTTTTCCTGTCATTGATTTCTCTCTTCCTGATCAGGACCTGTAGCTCATCCAATTTGATTTTATTGTCGTTCCTGACGTCTGCCATCATGTTTCTTCCCACTTACCCTCTCCCTCTCTCTCCTTCCCTCCTACCTCCCAATTTCCTCCATCTTTCCTTTTCTCTTCTCCTACCCTCCCTCCTCCCATCCATCATCCTTGTTCTCGTTCTTTCTACTCAATCATGGTCTTTCCCCCTTCTATTTTTTTCTCTATCGTTCTTATCTCATATCTCTCCTCCCCCAAACAACCCCATCACCTTTCGAATCCTCCTCCCCTTCCCCTCTATATCCAATCACCCCCTCCCTCCCCCTCTCCTCTCGTCACTCCCAATCGTCCTCCCTCTCCTCCATTACCCGGTCCCTGTCCCCCAACTGGGCCTCTGCTGACGAGCATTTTGTCTTCTGGGCATTTTATTTCCGGGGAATTATTTTTGTTGGGTGGCAATCTTCTCGCTCCAGCCGTTCTGTTGTCAAAGAGCCTCTGACGTCACCAGGGTCACGTCCAGACGATTTTGTGAACTTTTTTATATACGGATCATATAGTAAAGGAATTAACTTATTATTCAGGTTTACATAAGGGAGAATATAATTGAAATGGTTACGATGCAGAGCAATACAAAACCATCTCTAGGGTCATGTAGAAGAGATTTTTTGTTTAATTCTTATAAACGATTCACGTAGAAGAGAAAACACTAATCGCATAAGTTACGTAATGGAGAAAAGGATTATATTACAGGATTATATACGGGTCATGTATTCCAGGGAACATAGTCACCACAGGAATTTATGAAAGGCAGAAAATAACAATGATTCAACGACTTTAATACCCCCCCCTTCCCCCCAAAAAATCAATGAGGTCACGTCTACGGAATTTTTATTAACATCTTATATACGGGTCGTGTAAAAAAGAAATTTCTCATCGCAAAGGTCACATAGTGGAGAAAATAGTCACGATAAAAATGACTAGACCGTAAAAAAGTCTCAGAATATTCGTGATCAAGGTAATGCGTCTCGTTTACTAATTACACACAGGTAAGAAGTTACGCTGACCGGAGATAAATAAATATTACGCAAATTATCCCATGCAGTTTTTTCTATGCAATGATGTTGATACAAATTTCAGGTTTATATATTCAAGAAACCGATTTTCTTTCCAGATTAAAAAAAATCCTTTAAACAAAGAAAGAAACAAACAAACAATCAAGAGAGAGAGAGCAATGAGAAAAAGAAAAGAGATAGAGAGAGAGAGAAAGAGGGGGGGGGCGGGGGGTAGCGGAATTTCTCTAGAATATCATCCTCGAAAAGGTGAACATCTTAGAAAACGATACAAGACAGGCAGCTTCTTGTTGTTCTTGGCAGCCGCTGGACCAACACAAGGACAAGTGTGGGCAGTGTGGGTGAGGGAGTGATGTTTTAGAAGGAAGGAGTGTGAAGAGTGTGGGTGAGGGAGTGATGTTTTAGAAGGGAGGAGTGTGAGGAGTGTGGATGAGGCAGTAATGTTTTAGAAGGGGGGTAGTGTGGATGAGGCAGTAATGTTATAGATAGGGCAGGAATAGTGTGAGGGTGGAGGGAACTAGCTGAAAAGTGTGTGTGTGTGTGTGTGTGTGTGTGTGTGTGTGTGTGTGTGTGTGTGCAGACAAAATAAAAGTAACCTGATGAATTATTTACCTCGTCAGACAAGAAAAAAAATTACCCTCATCTATGATTGCTGCCCCCCCCTCATTCCTTCCCCACGCTCTCTCAACCCCTCCCTCCCTGTCCAACCTCCATCTCCTGCCTCCTCCCCCCACCATCCGTACCATTATTAATCACACATTTCTACATTGAATATACACTTGATTAATTGATTCTGTTTGATTAACGACATATTAACCTTTGCCAATGATGTTGATGGGGATTTTTTGGTGGAGTGGTGGAGGGAGGGAGGGAGATGGGGAGGGAGGGAGGGAGGGAGGGAGGGAGGGAGGGAAGGGTGATTTTCCACACTAATGCCACTGTTCATTACTTCTACGTGGTGTTATGATACCATCTCCTGTACCAGTGAAAAATTAGTAAGTTACTGTTGCTACTATTAGCCTTTTCTCCTGTTAATCCTCGCCACCACCACTATCACTCGCAGGTCTACCCACACACACCCACAGACACCCACATCCCACACATACCTACATCCCACAGACACCCACATCAAACTGGTGCAAAATCAATACGTAAATGGATGAGTTGCGTCTATATTCAACTCCCGAGGCAGGAAAGTGAGGTGACAGCGACAAGACAGAATGACCACCACCACACACTGATCACCGCGACCCACCACCCACCCTCGTCATAGCCCACCTCACACTGATCATCACCGCGACCCACCACCCACCCTCGTCATAGCCCACCGCACACTGATCACCGCACCATCCACACTGATCACCGCGACCCACCACCACCCTCGTCATAGCCCACCTCACACTGATCACGCGACCCACCACCCCCTGTCGTCACCCAGCCCACCTCACAGCCCACTCTCACTGATCACAGCGACCCACCACCCCACCATCATAGCCCCCCTCACAGCCCACCTCTCACTGATCACCGCGACCCACCACCCACCATCGTCATAGCCCACCTCACAGCCCACCTCACACTGATCACCACTGCCCACAACCCTCCCTCGTCACAGCCCACCTCACCCACCATCACCCACCATGTCTGTTGTCTCGCTGCCGCAAAATCAAATCCCTAACCCACAGTAAACAACAGTGACTCAGTTAATTCTAACCATCATACAATCATTCTAAAGGATTTGAAGGAGCCGACTTACTGACCACGGTGACAAAGAACAAAATTCCTAAAAAAGAAAAAAAAATCTTTCGTTTACCCACCACTTGAAAAATCATCCACCAGACAGTTCAAAATACAAGGTAATTGGGGTGACAGGAAGCAACCACCCCACCAAACACCCCTCCATCCACCCCAACCAACACCCCCCACCCAAAACAACAACACTCACCATGCTACCCAAACCAAGACAGCTGATCAGGAGGACTCCGTCACTCTCGTCTACTGAAGGAGGAGATCATCATGGTGGCAGCAACAGAAGGTAAACACGAGGTACAGTAGTCCTATCACACCCATACAAGACAGTCACCCTGGCCCATGTAAACACACACACACACACACACACACACACACACACACACACACACACACACACACACACACACACACTATAAAGGCAAAAAGCACAATTGATAAAGTAAAAGAGATGACATTTAACTTTCTAATAAACAGATCACAAATAGTCGTAGTCAGAAGGATATATATATTGCAGTAGAGCCAGATGAGGTGTCCCCGGTGAGGAGAATGGGGGAAGTGGGGAGGTGGGAGTGGGGAGAGTGGAGGATAAGAGAGTAAGGGAATGGGGGATAGGGAAAAGTGGGGGATGGGGGATAGGGGAGAGTAAGGGAATGATGATAGGGGAGATTAGAACAGGGGATCGGGGAGAGTAGGGGAATAGGGGATGGGGGAGAGTATGGGGAACGAGGGAATGTGGGAAGATGGGGAGAGTACAGTAAAAGTACTATTATTACATCTAATCAAGTGACCCTGAAATGTTAACGGAAGGGTGACCGACGGACGGAAGAGATGACGGACGGACGGACGGACGGAAAGGGTAACGGACGGACAAAAAGGACTGATGGATGATATACTGTACCTTCCCACAACACAACCCGCCAGGACCAGACTATAAATATTAGTAATATGATCAGAGTGTGTGTGTGTGTGTGTGTGTGTGTGTGTGTGTGTGTGTGTGTGTGTGTGTGTGTGTATGTGTGTGTTATAGGCGACCCGACGTTTGTTTCACCCTCATCTGTAATCAAGGTATGGAAGACACCCACATGAATGCCCAGCTGCTGCTCTGAATATTAATATGGGCTGTTCGTGTCGGGGGTATCAAGATGGCGATGAGATGGTCAAGTTACAGTTCAGGGTATCAAGATGGCGCCCAGCTTTTTAACTTAGTGTTGTGGGTACCAAGATGGCGTCCAGGTGGCCAAGTTAGCGTTGAGGATACCAGGATGGCGCCCCGCTTATTGATCTTAGCGTTGAGGGTACCAAGATGGCCGCCCCGTTGTGTGATTTATTCCTGGTACTGCAACTCACAGGGTAGTACACAGAACTATCCTTAACTCACAGGATAGTACACAGAACTATCATTAACTCACTCACAGGATAGTACACAGAACTATCCTTAACTCACAGGGTAGTACACAGAACTATCCTTAACTCACTCACAGGATAGTACACAGAACTATCATTAAATCACAGGATAGAACACAGAACTATCCTTAACTCACAGGATAGTACACAGAACTATCCTTAACTCACTCACAGGATAGTACACAGAACTATCATTAAATCACAGGATAGAACACAGAACTATCCTTAACTCACAGGATAGTACACAGAACTATCCTTAACTCACAGGATAGTACACAGAACTATCCTTAACTCACAGGATAGTACACAGAACTGTCCTTAACTCACAGGATAGAACTATCCTTAACTCACAGGATAGTACACAGAACTGTCCTTAACTCACAGGATAGTACACAGAACTATCCTTAACTCACTCACAGGATAGTCCACAGAACTATCCTTAAATCACAGGATAGAACACAGAACTATCCTTAACTCACAGGATAGTACACAGAACTATCCTTAATTTCACTCACAGGATAGTCCACAGAATCATCCTTAAATCACAGGATAGAACACAGAACTATCTCAACTCACAGGATAGGCACACTGAACTATCTCACCTACAGGATAGTGCCACAGAATCATCCTTAACTCACAGGATAGTACACAGAACTGTCTCTTAACTCACAGGATAGTACACAGAATCCATTCTAACTCACCACAGGATAGTCCACAGAACTATCCTTAAATCACAGGATAGAACACAGAACTCTGTCCTTAACTCACAGGATAGTACACACAGAACTGTCCTCTTAACTCACACAGGATAGTGACACAGAACTATCCCTAACTACAGGATAGTACACTGAATTATCCCAATCTCACAGGATAGTACACAGAACTATCCTTAACTCACAGGATAGTACACAGAACTGTCCTTAACTCACAGGATAGTACACAGAACTATCCTTAACTCACTCACAGGATAGTCCACAGAACTATCCTTAAATCACAGGATAGAACACAGAACTATCCTTAACTCACAGGATAGTACACAGAACTGTCCTTAACTCACAGGATAGTACACAGAACTATCCTTAACTCACAGGATAGTACACAGAACTATCCTTAACTCACAGGATAGTACACAGAACTATACTTAACTCACAGGATAGTACACAGAACTATCCTTAACTCACAGGATAGTACACAGAACTATTCTTAACTCACAGGATAGTACACAGAACTATCCTTAACTCACAGGATAGTACACAAAACTATCCTTAACTCACAGGATAGTACACAAAACTATCCTTAACTCACTCACAGGATAGTCCACAGAACTATCCTTAAATCACAGGATAGAACACAGAACTATCCTTAACTCACAGGATAGTACGCAGAACTATCCTTAACTCACAGGATAGTCAATAGACCATCAAACTATCCGGCGTGATAGTGTGAGGCGCGGGTGTGGGTTGGTGAACTAGGGGATGTTTAACAAGGTGATTAGAGTGTAATAGGTGTGGTGTGAGCAGGAAGGTGGACCGTAATAACTGCTGGTTCACCTTCCGCAAACACCGACTTGTTTGAGTATAATCCTCCTCTACCTCCTCCTTTACCTCCTCCTCCTTTCTTCCTCTCCTCCTCTCTCCCTCTTACTCCTGCTGTTGCTCTTCCTCTTGTCATTCTCCTCTCTTCCTCCTCGTCCTGCTCTTCCTCCTGCTGTTGCTCTTCCTCTCCTCCTCCTCCTCCTCCTCCTGTTGTTGCTCTTTCTCTCCTCATTCTCCTCTCTTCCTCCTCCTCTCTCTATTCCTCTCCTTCCTCCTCCTCTCCTGCTGTTGCTCTTCTTCCTCCTCCTCCCCTCCTCTTGCCTCCCACCTCCTCCTCTCTTCCTCCCTCCTCCCATAATCCTCCCATCACTACATTCCTCCTTACCCCCACTGCATCCTGGTGTCTCTCTCTCCCCTCGTCTTTCTCCAGTCTCCAACACACCATCTCCAGCAAGTTACCTCCACCCCATAAGCTCCCAGTGTCTCCTCTCCCCCCTCTCTGTCTTTCTCCAGTCTCCTTTATCTCCAACAGTTACCTCCACCAACTCAACTCCACTTCTCCTCCTCGTAAAAATAAAGGGAATAAATGCCTCTTCCACCCCTCCCCATCCACTTTAGAGGTGGAGTACGACCAGCGGAGTACGACCAGTGGAGTATGAACAGTGGAGTACGACCAGTGGAGTACGACCAGTGGAGTACGAACAGTGGAGTACGACCAGTGGAGTACGAACAGTGGAGTACGACCAGTGGAGTACGACCAGTGGAGTACGACCAGCGGAGTACGACCAGTGGAGTACGACAAGCGGAGTACGACCAGTGGAGTACGACAAGCGGAGTACGACCAGTGGTAGTACGACCAGTGGAGTACGACCAGCAGAGTACGACCAGTGGAGTACGACCAGCTGAGTACGACCAGAGGAGTACGACTAGAGGAGTACGACCAGAGGAGTACGACCAGAGGAGTACGACCAGAGGAGTACGACCAGAGGAGTACGACCAGAGGAGTACGACCAGAGGAGTACGACCAGTAGAGTATTATTGTCGCCTGTTCCCCCACCTCAGCGATAATTTTTGTAATTTCTCCAAGGGTTCAGTACTATTAGAGAGAGAGAGAGAGAGAGAGAGAGAGAGAGAGAGAGAGAGAGAGAGAGTGTGTGTTAATTGAAGTCATAATATTTAATTTTCAGCACTAAAGATCCCCAGGTTAATACTCCTCTCTACCTGCATACAGAAGAGGAGGAGGAGGAGGAGATGAAGGAAGAGGAGGAAGAGGAGGAAGAAACATACCTTACTTGTCACCCCCTTTACCTCATCCGACCTTCCATAAGACCTCACCCCCCCCCACCCAAGCCCTGATTAGTGTTGCATACAGGGCCCTAGACACACAGCCTCGCCCTTAATGGACACAGGACCTCATAGTCCGCGCCCACTGGCCACTTATAGATATGTAGGGCCCTAACCTACCCCCTGGTCATTTATAGATATGTAGGGCCTCAACCACCTCCCTCCCCTGGCCATAGGGCCCCAAACCACTGACCCTAACCCCTTGGTATGTAGGGATACAGGGCTACAGCCATACCCCTGAGTCTTATAAACGTAGGGCCCTAGACACATGTATTCACAATCTTGATGTACTAGAGTTGGTAGGGTCGACACTAGGGCCTGGTATAGTTACTAGGGTATGGTATATAGTCACTAGAGTCTGGTATAGTTTCTAGGGTATGGTATATAGTCACTAGGGCCTGGTATAGTTACTAGGGTATGGTATATAGTCACTAGGGCCTGGTATAGTTACTAGGGTATGGTATATAGTCACTAGGGCCTGGTATAGTTACTAGGGTATGGTATATAGTCACTAGGGCCTGGTATAGTTACTAGGGTATGGTATATAGTCACTAGGGTCTGGTATAGTTACTAGGGTATGGTATATAGTCACTAGGCCTGGTATAGTTACTAGGGTATGGTATATAGTCACTAGGGTCACTAGGGTATGGTATATAGTCACTAGGGCCTAGGGTATGGTATATAGTACTAGTTACTAGGGTATGGTATATAGTCACTCTGGTCTGGTATAGTTACTAGGGTATGGTATATAGTCACTAGGGTATGGTATATAGGGCCTGGTATAGTTACTAGGGTATGGTATATAGTCACTAGGGTCTGGTATAGTTACTAGGGTATGGTATATAGTCACTAGGGTCTGGTATAGTTACTAGGGTATGGTATATAGTCACTAGGGCCTGGTATAGTTACTAGGGTATGGTATATAGTCACTAGGGTCTGGTATAGTTACTAGGGTATGGTATATAGTCACTAGGGTCTGGTATAGTTACTAGGGTATGGTATATAGTCACTAGGGTCTGGTATAGTTACTAGGGTATGGTATATAGTCACTAGAGCCTGGTATAGTTACTAGGGTATGGTATATAGTCACTAGAGCCTGGTATAGTTACTAGGGTATGGTATATAGTCACTAGGGCCTGGTAGAGTCACGAGGGCCTGGTAGAGTCACTAAAGTCTGGTAGAGTCACGAGGGCCTGGTAGAATCATTAAAGTCTGGTAGAGTCACTAGGGCCTGGTAGAGTCACTAGGACCTGAGAGAGTCACTGTGGGAGGGATGGGTAGTCAGGAGGGGTAGGTGCTGGACTAGACCAAACAGCTTCCGTCATCCAGATCATCAAATTCTTCTGCGGCGATGAACCAGTAGGACGGGGTGAAGGAGGGGTGAGGGTGAAGGAGAGGGTGAGGGGAAGGAGGGGTGAAGGAGGGGAGGAAGGAGCGGGTGAGGGTGGAAGGAGGTGAGGGGTGAAGGAGGGATGAGGTGAAGGAGGGGTGAAGGAGGGGAGGGTGAAGGAGGGGATGAGGGTGAAGGAGGGGATGAGGGTGAAGGAGGGGGAGGGTGAAAGGGGTGAAGGTGAAGGGGATTGAGAGGAGTGAGGGAGGAAGAGGGATGGAAGATGAAGAGGAATGAGGGAGGAAGAGGGATGGGGGATGAAGAGCACTGAGGAGGGGGGGGATGGAGAGTGGTGAGGGAAGGGGAGGAGGAAAGATTCTGAACAGGGGTAAGAGAGAAGTGAGAGGGAGAGATGGAGAGGAGTAAGGGAAGAAGGTGAGAGGGAGTGATGGGGAGGATGAGAAAGGGAACTGGATTAGTGGAAGGAGGTTAAGGAAGGAAGGGATGTAAGGCGACACAGAAAGGATGAGGAAGGGGCGATAAATGAGGGAAAGACGAAAGAGAGGAGAAGCAGGCCATATTAGGAACAGGTTAGGTTATAGGCTTAAATGTAACCGAGACGACCGGCAAGTTAAGATACCCGACGGAGGTGTAACTGAGGAATTAAGATGAAGAACCTTTTAGGGACAGGTCCAAGCCCACTGTGAGGGCCATGGCACAGCACCTTTTCTCTGATGGCAAAATAGACACATTTTGCACCTAGTAGTTAAGTCAGTTCCTGTGTATTGACCAAGACACTATGTATTTGGACGCCTCCCATGCTGATGTAAATAACATTTAACGTAAAGTGTGCGGCCAACATATGGCTTCACACTCTGGCAGTGTGCCACTTCCGCAAGTCAACTCCTATGTATAGAACTAAACAAACAATACACTGGAAATACTCTATAACAGTCATTGTCACAATATCCTGACCACTGGGATCTGTTTCCACACCCTTTGTGACTCTACTCTGCAATCCATTTTCCGCAACCACGAACAGGATGAGTAAGGAATGCACAATAAACTAGCCGCTGTCTGCTGCCAAATTAAACAAAAATCAATCCCCACCCCCACCTCCTGCCATACTCACAGCTATTAAATTCATTGAAACCACTGTCACTGACAGTCTCATCATCACTAACTCTCTATCCTCACTACTTGCCCTTGGTACCCTCGACTCAAGTTGTCACGCTCTTGTCTCTGAAGCCAGACACAAATATGCGTACCTTGTTGACCGGGGAGTCAGGGTCAAACTGTTGTGGATCCCCTCTCACATAGGCCTCATAAAACATGACAGAGTTGATGCCCTCGCCAAACTCGCGTCTAACAAAGACACCGTTGAATACAATTTGGGTCTGTCAAAAAGAACCCTTAGAACTGTAATTAGGAAAGAACTTATTGATGAATTTGACGCAAGTAGACAAGTGCAAACAGGCACTAGTCGATCCATAGGTTACCATGATGAGATGTATCAAGTGAAACATGTATATGGAGCAAGTAACAAGATCACTAGATTAAATGATGTTGTAACCGCTAGATTAAGGTTAGGATATAAGTACCTCTGGCAGTATGTTCCTCAAGCAGATGTAAACAAGACTAAATGTAAAGTGTGTGGCCAGACATATAGCCACACACTAGAACACTACGTCCTCGACTGTGTGAAGATAGAACCTTTTAGGTACAGGTCCAAGCACACTGTATGTGATATGGCACAACACTTCATCTCTAATGGCAAGATAGCCGACATATTAAGATTGTATCCACTTTTTTGCACTTAGTAACGATATCAGTTCCCATGTATAGAACCAAATGCACAATGTGCTTGAATACTTCTCCAAATGTGAATAACAAAGTGTGCGGCCAGACATACTGCCTCACACGCCTGTACTCATGCATTTGTGAATAAGTTACCCTTTATGTTTAGAATTAAACAAATAATGTAATTGAAATACTGTGTAACTTTCAGTGCCATAATAGCCTGACAACGGGGGTTAATTATTATGACCCGTTGTAAACTCTACTCTGTAATCTCTTTGCGCTACCGCTCACAGGATGAGTGTGGGGTGCACAATAAAGTAGCCGCTGTATGCGGCCAAATCAAAATCAATCCCCCGGGCCAACCTAACGCCCGGAAACAGTCCCAATTTTCTCATGAACAAAGAAGGTTTGATTAGTTCCAGTTAGATTATGGTAGGGGGCAGGTTAGGTTTGGGTTAGTTTTGGGAAGGGTAAGGTTAGGGGTAGGTTAGGTTAGGTCAGGTCAGTTTATTAATTAAAGTGGGTTTGAGGTACATCAAGGTGCGTTACGGGTCGGGTAGGGCAGGGTATCGCTTGAGGTAGGTTCAGTTGGCTTAATCTAAATTAGGAGACAATGCGTATGGGGTTGAGTTAGGTTACGTCAGGCAGTGGTAGAGGAAGAAGGAGGGATCAAAGAAGATGAGTGGCTGAAGAAGATGAATATTAGTGAAGAAATTGAATAAACGAAGAAGTGGGTGGTAGTAGTAGTTGGCGGGCTGACCACCTTACTACTGACAGGCTGAGTAGAGTATACGCCGGTGGGTATAAGATAATGCATAATGTATTGGGCATATGTTGGTATTTGTAGCATTAGTCTGGTTGGTGGCCCACCCTGGCGGCCATGACACTAACCAGCCTCTGCCCTGTTCCATATCTCGTGGCTATATATCGTATGCTAGATTAGGTTAGGTTAGGTTATCATAATCCTGCTGGTGTAGTGGCATAAATATATAAAGTATACTGTATATATTTCGCAGGAACCCTTATGGTGTATATAGTAGTTATGAAATATATATACATTGGGTTCGCGAGATACACAATGCGTACGCGAAATCTACAATGTATTCGCGAAATATAGAATATATCCGCGAACTATATTGTATGGTCATAAAATAAACAAAAGGTATGCGAAATGTATACTAAATTCACCACTCTCCCTAACTCCCTCCCACTCTACAGAAGTCTCCCCCACCCTCTACCCCCCACTGCTAACCGTGGCGGCGGTGACTGCAAACAGATAATGCCCCCCCCCCTGTTCTTCCTCTTCCTTCCCCTCTCCATTCCCCCCCCTCACCATCTCTCACTATTCCTCACCTCTCACCACCCCAACGGCTTCACCCCTCACACTAAAGCTGCTAACCCCCAGCTCATCATCCCCCCCTACCCCTCCCCCCTACGACAACGACAGCAAACAGAGATGCCCCCAATGCCACCCCTCTCCCCCTCCCCCTACCCTCCCCTCCCCCTCGTTGGTTCCAATTTTGCTGGTGTTTGCATTTCATATGTTCACTCTCCCTCGATGGTCCGGAAAATCGTGTTACTCCCGAATTTAGGCCGACTGGTGCGGCCAAGCAGGAGGGGGGAGGAAGGGGGAGTGGGGGGGAGATTGGAGTGAGGGGGGAAAGTGAGGGGGAAGGGGATAAAGTGATGATAGGAGGCTGATCGGTGTGACCAAGCAGGAGGGAGGAGAAAAGGGAGGGGAAGAAAAGGAGGGAGGAAGAATGGGAGGGAGGAAGAATTTGAATGGAGTGAAGAGGGAGATAGAGTAAAAGCATCGAGGGATGATGGAACGAGAGATATGGAAGATGTGGGACGGAAGAAAAGAAGAGGGAGGGAAAGGAAGCGAGTGAAGGGAGAATGGAATGAGAAAGTGTGGGAGGTGGGAAGGTGAGGGGGTAAAGCCATGGGGAATAGGAAAGGAGATGAGGCAGGAACTTGAGGACGAGGGAGAAGGGGGGGGGGATAAGGGACAGAGTGAAAAGGGGAGGGGACGTGGGAGAGGGGAGAGAGTGAGGGGAGGGAGTGAGGAGAGGGGAGAAGGTGAGGAAAGGTGAGGTGTGAGGTCAGGGGAGGAATAAGGATGATATGGTGGAGAATAGGAGGAGGAAGAGGAGGGAAAAGAGGGGAAATAAGTAGTAGAGGAAGAGGAGTAGGAAGGGGAAAGAGGGAAGAGACTCAATAATATCCACACACACACACACACACACACACACACGGTAAAATTCCAGATTAAATCATTTCTTCTTTCGGCTCCTCGTCACCCACTAGAAGTAATGGCAGAAGGATTTTATTGATAATTGTATCCGAAGACTTGACGGGTGGTTATGAGGTGGAGACAGCGGGGTGAGAGTCGGGGGCGGGGGCAGCGGGGCGGGGGCAACGAGACGGGGGCAGTGGTGCGTCTCCGGTGGTGGCGATTAGTGGATATGAAAGAATGTCTTGTCATCGGCTATATTTTTATTACTACAAGCGATAATAATACCAAAAACCTACTGGGTACATACATACATAACATACATACTGTACATACATACATACTGTACATATGGACACGCACACAAATACATACATGCATACGTACACACATTATACACGCACACAAAAAGAACCAACCTAACCCCACTTACTGTACATTAATCAAACCTATCCTTACCAGACCTAACTTAATCTAAATTAACCTTACCTAGCTTAACTTAACCCCACTGCTTAATACGAGTCAAAATGGCGTCCATATTCAATTGAAACTCGACCGTAATTAGACGCTTTAATTCTCATACCATTATTAAAAGACATAACAAAATTACCGAACGAATCTTTGAAAATCACGACATAAAAAGTTTCCCGCCAAAAAGGTCCAAAAATTTGGCGGGAAAATTTCTGGCGGGGGTAAATAAAAAATAAATAAATCTGGCGGGAAAAAATTTGGCGCGAAAATTTAATAACGGACAGTGGATAACGAAAAGGCTCGACCCCATCTCATTGTCAACACTTCCCAGGAATTATAGTAGTGTTTTATGTATGTATGTATGCATGTATGTATGTATGTATGTATGTATGTTTCTGTTGTTGGTAAAGACAATTCATTAATAATTTACGCTAATATCCAACTATGTTTTTAAGGTTCACTTCTCGTTACTATTATCAGGGTTCAGCTCCAATAATAATAATAGTAATAATAATAATAATAATAATAATAAGGACCCATCACGCTGGAGGCTTCAGAGACTCCCATGTAAACAGATCTTTGGGGTTCAGTTTAGCCAATCAGCGGCGTGTTTGTCTCCCAGGTCAAGTCAGGCACCACAGGTCATCAAGTTAGTCATCATAGGTCATCAAGTTAGTCATCATAGGTCACCAAGTCAGTCACCAGAAGTCACCATGTCAGTCACCATAAGTCGCCATGTCAGTCACCAGAAGTCACCAAGCCAGTCACCAGAAGTCACCGAGGCAGTCACCAGAAGACACCAAGTCAGTCACCAAAAGTCACCAAGGCAGTCACCAGAAGTCAACAAGTCAGTCACCAAGTCCTACAGATCATCGGCGACGCGGCCAAACGTACAAGTATCTTCACCAGGTCGGCAGCCAATGAGCGAGCAGCACCATCCTTCTGTAACACGTCCTCGGCTTCTCGTCATGTCACTGACAACCAATTAGCGTTGAGTATCATTCGCTGCCACTCTGAAGTTGATCCCTGGCCCCCAATCAACTATTCCTCTCTCTCTCTCCTTCAATCTTTATCGTAACGCCTAATCGCCAGCTACAGTCGTACTGAAAAGTGAAAGAATTGCGCTACACCAATCTGTACTGGGTGTAACTGAATGTCCCGTGACAGTTATGGCGGGTGTGTGTGATTGGCTCATCAGGGATCCCCCTCCCGTCATTACAGCCAATCATCACCCTCCCTTGGGACGCCTCTGCCTTTTGGCGGGAAATATGTGATTTTTTGGGGGTTGTAAACCAGAAAAAAATATACTTTATCGCGCGGACTAATATATATATATATATATATATATATATATATATATATATATATATATATATATATATATATATATATATATATATATATATATATATATATATATATATGCTGATAACCACAAAGAAAGAAGAACACGAAGTTCCCAAGCGCTTTCGTGTAATTCACATCTTCAGGGGTGAGTACAGACTAAGGAAAAGTACATAACAAGGTATATATATATACAGAGGAGGGTGAGATCAAGTCCACAATGGTCAGGTATTAGGTAATGACCCTACTAATCTTCAAAAAGCACCGCAGCAGTCGGTAGTCAGGTCAGAGGGTAAGCTGACCCAACCTTCTCACCTGGTTACAAATCTTCTTAATTACGAAATTATCCAGTTTGTACATACCATTACTCAAATTCATGTTGACGGATTCGGTATGTTTAATGAGACTGGATTCTATAATGTTCCTACTGTCAATTGAATTACAAGGTAATATGAGGAGGCATTATCCCAGTCAATGCAATGCTTATTATCCCTCAAATAAACAAACAGAGCATTGGATTCCTGGCCTGTCCTAACACTATATTTATGTTGTTTAAGTCTAGTTACAAGATCTTTACCTGTCTGGCCTAAGTAAAACATATTACATTCCTTGCAAGGAACCTTATAAATGCAGCCACGTGTATTGTTGGGGGAGTTCTTGATTAACATTTGTTTAACAGTGCATGAGTTATATATATATATATATATATATATATATATATATATATATATATGAAAACAAAAGAGACCCCAATTTCCGGTGATAATAGAAATAATAAACGGTTAAAGAGGGAAAGGAAAATGTATAAAGAGGAATAAAACAATAGCCTCTCCCCAGTCCCTCCCTCTCACCCCTCTCCCCAGTCCCTCTCATTCACCCCTCTCCCCAGTCCCTCCCTCTCACTCACCCCTCTCCCCCCTCACCCCAGTCAAAATTCAGACGTTAAATTGAAAATATATTGTACTGTGGTCGTGTTATGTGTGTGTAGTGACCAGAAATACATTACCAGACAGACAACCAACCAGCCAATCAACCACACAGAAACAGACAGCCAGTCAACCAACCAGCCAATCAACCACACAGAAACAGACAGCCAGTCAACCAACCAGCCAATCAACCACACAGAAACAGACAGCCAGTCAACCAATCAGCCACAAAGACAGACAGACAGCCAGCCAATCAACCACACAGAAACAGACACAAAGACAGACAGCCAGTCAACCAATCAGCCACAAAGACAGACAGACAGAGAGGAACGGAAGTAGTATACCACCTGCCCGTCACTATTAAGGACTACAATAACAATGAACAAGATAATTATCACTCACAGGGGTATTATTTACTATACTCCCGTGACGATCAGTACATGTTGTGTTACGTAGTGTGACGAGGGACGGTGACGGTTTGTGTGATGAGGGACGTTGGCTGTGTGTGTAACTAGGGACAGTGACGATGTGTGACGAGGGGCAGTGACGGTGTGTGTGTGTGTGTGTGTGTGTGTGTGTGTGACAGTAACGGCGTGTGTAAGGAGGGACAGTGACGGTGTGAGAAGGGGAGATTTTAATAATATTATTATTATTATAAAAACCAAAAAATACAGACACAGGGAAACTTCAATCCATCATTCTCTTCACTCTATTTTTATTCTCTAATCTTCTCTCTAAATCCAATCATCTTCATTACCTTCATTCTCCTTCGTTAATTCATTCTCCACCACACACACACACACACACGCACACACATGACTGACGGCTCACTACTCTATTATTTCCTTAAGTAATCCACAAAGTATAGTATTGTGTTCTCTCCCCCTCACTCACTTCCCCCTCCAGCGTCTTCCCCCTTACTCACCCCCTCCAGCGTCCTCCCCCTCAAAAACTGTCCTAGTAACAACCTCTTGTAGTGTTGTGTTGTAAGCTCACACCACGGGAAAGGTTGTAGGTATTGTAGGTGCTGGATGGGGTGTTGTGTTGTAAGCTCACACCACGGGAAAGGTTTTAGGTATTGTAGGTGCTGGATGGGGTGTTGTGTTGTAAGCTCACACCACGGGAAAGGTTGTAGGTATTGTAGGTGCTGGATGGGGTGTTGTGTTGTAAGCTCACACCACGGGAAAGGTTGTAGGTATTGTAGGTGCTGGATGGGGTGTTGTGTTGTAAGCTCACACCACAGGAAAGGTTGTAGGTATTGTAGGTGCTGGATGGGGTGTTGTGTTGTAAGCTCACACCACGGGAAAGGTTGTAGGTATTGTAGGTGCTGGATGGGGTGTTGTGTTGTAAGCTCACACCACGGGAAAGGTTGTAGGTATTGTAGGTGCTGGATGGGGTGTTGTGTTGTAAGCTCACACCACGGGAAAGGTTGTAGGTATTGTAGGTGCTGGATGGGGTGTTGTGTTGTAAGCTCACACCACAACACTTGGATGAGTTGTGGTCGTTTTTGTTATAATGTTACCTGTGCGTCACGCCTTGGTACACTAATAACTCTACCTGTTGTATATCTCAACCCGCCGTGGCTGTCTATTGGTGTCGTGTGTTCCAGTCTCTACTTGTCCATGTCCTTACGTATCCCCCGTGTCCATGTCCTTACGTATCCCCCGTGTCCATGTCCTTACGTATCCCCCGTGTCCATACGAAACTCCCCGTGTCCTAACATGTCACCCGTGCAACTCGCTGGCCACCGACCACTCGACAGGTATGATGTTATCAACAGTCATGAAACACACAGGTAGGGAGGTGGTGTGATGACCTACCTTGACCCTTACCTTAGATACACGACCCATGAATTACTTCACATCAAGACCACCTGTCAAGAACACCCGTCAAGACCACCCGTCAAGACCACCTGTCAATACCACCCGTCAAGACCACCTGTCAAGTAATACAGTCAACCCGAACACCTTGTTGCAGTTTCCGGCAGGTGAGGAGGTTAATTGATCGTGTGATGACAATAGCCTCACGAGACACACATGTACAGTACATTAAACTAGACACTTAATAAGGCAATGAAGGAATTACAGACTCAAATTATAATAAAAAAATGACACTGTAAAAACACCACCTTTTTTTATAGTTGTAAATGTCAGGGGGAGTGATTTACAGATTTACTCTTGTGGATGAAAACAGAGTATTTACTTACAACATCTGTGAAGTTCTGGTACCCTGTTGTTGCCTCCCCTTACCTGTAACGAGACAAAAGGTGTGTTAATGATGACTTTTTTCGGTGTTGATTTATATAAACATGGAGAGAGAGAGAGAGAGAGAGAGAGAGAGAGTACAAATAACAACGTGAACTAAACACTTTCGATTCAAAGTGAACTTCTGGTGTAGTGACGTCATCACACAAGTACCGCTCGCAAATGGCTTTATTATACACAAAGATGGAAGCCATTGGTCAGAATTAAGCCAATCAGAGGATGGCCAGTCGTGACGTATCAACAAATTGCACCCCCCAAAAAAAAAATAAAAAAAAATAAAAAAATCAAGTCATTAGCGCCAAATGTGATAGTGATTAACTTTAGTTGGTCATTAAATACTAAGTTAGGCTAAACAGAGTATCCTGAGTTGGGATGAACAGTAAATTCTAAGTGGAGATGAACAGTAAATTCTAAGTTGGGCTAAGCAATAAACTTCAAGTTCGCCTACACAGTAAAGTCTAAGTTGGGCTGCACAGTAAATATTCCGATAACACATTCTTCGTCAGCTATACGCTCAAATCAGACTCGCTGAACGCTACGCAGTTAAGCATCTTGTAACTACGCAGTTAAGCATCTTGTATACTTGTCTGTCCGCTGGTCACACTACGCAAGGCTGTGACGGAGATTATGGGGGCGGGGGGGAGGCTGGCGAGGTGGTGGGGGCTGGAGGAGGAGGAGGCTGGCGGTATAGCAAAGAGGAGGAAGGGTTAGCGGCACAGTAAAGGGAAAACGAAGTGGAAGAGGATATTAGCAGGATTAGGAAAGCGGGGGAAGGGAAGGGGGGGAGGAAGGATGAGGTAGGGGGGATAGAAAGGAAGTGCAGACCATCTCACGGGGAGGGGGGGTGAAGGATGATGAAGGGAAGTTATCAAATGAAGGAATTCTGAAAATCACCCCATTCGTCGTACGACTCAAGAGTGGTCGATAGGATCTCAGACATCCCTATTCCCCAGAGTCCTACCAGCTCATCCTGCAGTCCTACCGACCATCCTTCTTGAGAGTCCTTCTCGAATCCTAAATCTATGCAAGTCCCCCTCTCTTAGCATTGGTCGTACACGGAGTCCCACACAAAACATCTAACCCGTGACGCTTACCTGAGACACAGAGCCGTGGCACCACCCTTTCCCTCTCTCTCTCTTCCATCCCTCTCCACCCCTTCCCTCTCCTCCTACATCTCCTGCCTTCTCTCTCCTACATCTTCCTTTCCTCCCTCATTCCTCACACCTCCTTCCCTCCTCCTGATATCTCCCTCCCTATCTCATACTTCCATCTCACTCACACCTGATCGTCTCACTCAACAATTTGAGACAAGGCCTCGGACAAGAGAGAGAGAGAGAGGGAGGGGAGGGGGGAGGTGGCACAGGATACCACGGTACGAGGGAACACAGTACCTTAACCTTCACCACTTCACCCCCTCTCTCATCCCATCACCCCTCTCTCTCAATTCTCATCACCTCCACTAATCATTTTTGGCTTAGAATCCTTTCACCTCCTCTCACCCCCACACACCCTTCATCCCTATCTCACCCCGCTGTCTCCCCTTCTCACCCCCTTCACTTATATCACCCCTATCTCACACCTGTCTCTCTCCCCCCTTCACCCCCTCCTCCAGGTAAGTATTCTCCCACGACACTACACTTAACCTTCAGGCAAACAAAAACACCAAAACTGGAATGATCCTGTGTGTGTGTGTGTGTGTGTGTGTGTGTGTGTGTGTGTTTCTCCTCTTTTTCTTATTCTCTTTCTCTCTTCTTATCCCCCTTTTCTTGTCTTCCTCTTCTCTATCACTTCCTCTTCCTCTTCTCTTACTTTTTTCTTCTTCTGTTTTATTCTTCTTCCGCTTCTCTTCTTTTTATCTTCTTGCATTTCTCTCATCTTGATCTCTCTTTCTCTATCACACCCTTCCTTTACAGTGTTCATTTAGGGGAGGCGTTCACCTATCTTCTCAACAACACCCTATCCATTAACTCATCCCCCCTCCTCTCTCTCTCTCCCCATCCTTCTCCCCCTTCCCCTCCTTCTATCCACCACCCCCTCCCTACCCCAACCTTTCCCGAACTAAAAGAAAAATCAACAAACTTATTTCCGGGTTGGTCTGTATACTCGTAATGCCACCACCCGGAAACTCGTCCACACTAAACCGGCTATTTTTTCATAAACCGGCATTTTCGTTTCGTTAATCCGGAACTGTTGAACATATTGGTAATTGTTGTTTATTATGACGAGTCTGAATTCATGTTAACCATTAATGGAAGTTTATATATCTAATGGAAGTTTATATTGGTAATGGAAGTTTATATATGTAATGGAAATTTATACAATGGTCAAATGAACTTCACAAAATTAATTGAAGTAATACAATGGCTAACTGCAGCTTACAATACCTGCTTGAAGTTTACAATACCTGCTTGAAGTTTACAATACCTACTTGAAGTTTACAATACCTACTACTTGAAGTTTACAATACCTACTTGAAGTTTACAATACCTACATGAAGTTTACAATACCTACTACTTGAAGTTTACAATACCTACATGAAGTTTACAATACCTACTACTTGAAGTTTACAATACCTACTTGAAGTTTACAATACCTACATGAAGTTTACAATACCTACTACTTGAAGTTTACAATACCTACTTGAAGTTTACAATACCTACATGAAGTTTACAATACCTACTACTTGAAGTTTACGATACCTACTTGAAGTTTACAATACCTACATGAAGTTTACGATACCTACATGAAGTTTACAATACCTACTTGAAGTTTACAATACCTACTTGAAGTTTACAATACCTACATGAAGTTTACGATACCTACATGAAGTTTACAATACCTACTTGAAGTTTACAATACCTACTTGACGTTTACGATTACTTCACGACGACTAACACGTATCCACACACTAACGTTGTCGTAAAAACGTTTCATTTACATTAATAATTCAAATAAAAAATTAGATCATAAATTTACGATAATTAATTTATATACATCTCGTCCTGATATACGATAATAATATAAATTCGCATCACTGAGAAGCAGGAATGAATTTTAATTGTAATTTATATAAAGCTTATATGAAAAATAAACAAAAACTTACACGAACTGAAATTTAGAAAAAGATAACGTGTGTGTGTGTGTGTGTGTGTGTGTGTGTGTGTGTGTGTGTTTTGTCGCTGTAGTTGGTGGTCTTGTTGTTATTTTTCTTAACGTGAAATTAACTACTTAACGTTGTGAACTGACACACACACACACACACACACACACACTTATTATCAGTATTATCCTTATTTTTATTATTATATTATTACTATTTACGGTACAAGTGCAGCTCCCCACCCCCCGCCGGTGTGCTGGTCGGTGATAAATAATACTAAGGTATTGATAATTGCAAGCAAAAGTGCAACTGATAAAACAAGAGAGGGATGAGTAAGAGGAGAAGATAACATCAGTGTGCGTGTGTGTGTGTGTGTGTGTGTGTGTGTGTGTGTGTGTGTGTGTGTGTGTGTGTGTGTGTGTGTGTGTAGTAGTTGTTGATATAAGATACCAAGACGGTGATAAATATGACTTGTTTGAAGACCTTGTGACGTATAGTGGTATGACTTATTAAAGAGCGTCAACAGGGAGAGGTTAGGTTAGGTTAGGTTAGTGATTGTTTTTGACAACGAGTCGTGCGACGCTGCCGAGAGGATGGTTTTAGTCTCTCTCTCTCTCTCTCTCTCTCCTATCCCCCCTCCCCTCCCTTGCCTACAAAACATAGTCACGTTTTTACCCCCTCACCCACACCTTCCCTCACTTTCCCCTTTACCTCGTCGTTTCTTGCCCCGTCCCTCCCTTAACCCCCCTACCCTTGTTACTTGTCCATCCTTCCCTCCCTTACCCTCCGTCCCCTCCCTTACCCCTCTTCCCCCTCCATTATATAGTCAGACATTCTCAGTGAAGATAATCACACGAGTGGGCAGGCCATTATTATTATTTTTCTCGTTGTTGTTGTTATTGTTCCGCCTGTGATAACAAACGACACCACCATCTGAGGGTCACTAGCAGCTGGTTCCTGTCGGTCACCACTATCACCAACAGATGGTTTTATGAGGCCACCAGTGCCGCTAACAACTGGTTCTGAGAGTCACCACACACACAGGGTTGAGTGGTGGTGGGTGGCGCTTCATAATAGAGGACAGGTCTTCCCTCAAGGTCGTTCATACGTGAGCTGGTGGCGTGAACTATGACAATCTGTAGTGTGGTCTCTCTCTCTCTCTCTCTCTCTCTCTCTCTCTCTCGTATTATCCTTGTTCTTGCTATCATTATTCTCATCCTGCTTCGACTTTCCCTTCCACGGCCCTCCTCTCCCCTCCTCTCCTCTCCCCACACACAAATTTGAACTCCACCCCCACTACCTCCCTGGTCCTCCTCACGCACATCTCAGCTAAATCGTGATCTTGGTGACCTGGGGGGACTCCGGTTCAATCCCCCCTCCCCCACCTCCCCCCCTCTTCCCCAATAATTGGCTACGGTACACGAGGTTGGTAACTGTATATTTTGCCCTACCGGTTGTACTTGAGTGTTAATGGTGGTTAGGTACGGTGTGTGTGTGTGTGTGTGTGTGTGTGTGTGTGTAAAGAAGATTAACAGCGCCAAAGGTGTGTTGAGGCCAAACAAACTTAAAAATACAATCAAAATTACTACTACAGCTACAAACACAGGTACACCCAAGCCACAGGTACACATAAGCCATAAACACACGTACACATAAGCCAAAAAAACAGGTACACATAAGCCATAAACACAGGTACACACAAGCCATAAACACAGGTACACACAAGCCATAAACACAGGTACACATAAGCCACAAACACAGGTACACATAAGCCATAAACACAGGTACACATAAGCCACAAGCATAGGTACACATAAGCCATAAACACAGGTACACATAAGCCATAAACACAGGTACACATAAGCCATAAACACACGTACACATAAGCCATAAACACAGGTACACATAACACAAACAAGGTACACATAAGCCACAAACACAGGTACCACAAGTACACACAAGCCATAAAAACAGGTACACATAAGCCACAAACACAGGTACACATAAGCCATAAAAACAGGTACACATAAGCCACAAACACAGGTACACATAAGCCATAAACACAGGTACACATAAGCCACAAACACAGGTACACATAAGCCACAAACACAGGTACACATAAGCTACAAACACAGGTACACATAAGCCATAAAAACAGGTACACATAAGCCATAAACACAGGTACACATAAGCCATAAAAACAGGTACACATAAGCCACAAACACAGGTACACATAAGCTACAAACACAGGTACACATAAGCCACAAACACAGGTACACATAAGCCATAAACACAGGTACACATAAGCCATAAACACAGGTACACATAAGCCACAAACACAGGTACACATAAGCCACAAACACAGGTACACATAAGCCACAGGTACACATGAATACTCCGTCATTTTCAGTACATGATAAAACAGAATGAATAACTAACTGTTTAAACTGATGTTATAATGTGGTGAAGTATTGGCGTCTCTGTCCCCCATAACATAAATATGACCAACAAACGCCTCAGTGAACCCCGGAAATTACGCCATAATAACAAGAGCATTCGAGTATGGCTGAATTATCCTGGTCAAGCCGACGATATTCTAATATGAACAAAATAAACCAATAAATAATGACATATTTACACAATTAATGTTATCTACGTTGAATAAAAGAAATAATTCGATAGATAGTTAAAAAAAATAATAATAATCGAACTCAACTTAGCAATCAACAATGTCAACAGATACGAGAAATTTTAGCACAAGTAAGTAACCCATTTTTAAGTTAAGTGGACAAGACTTACAGACAAGTAGAAACAGACGGACGAGAGGACGGACGGCCGGACGGACAGACGGACGGACGGACAGACGGACAAAAGCGACGCCTCCCCCCCCCCTCCCTTCACACTCGAATGAATAAAGCGATAACGTAAACAAATGAATAAATAAATAACAATACCAGAGGCGGGGATTGGTGAGGTGTTTGGCCGCCGCTCAAGTGTCCGGATATACTGAGTGCTTTAGTATTCATGAGGACTAGATTATGTCGTAGACCTATACCCCCTCCACCACCACACCATCTTCCTCCCCCATCACCACACCATCACCCTCTTCCTGCTCCTCCTCCTCTTCCACTGCGACCATACCCTCCTTCCTCCCTCATCCTTAAAAAAGAAAAAGAAGAGAAGAGACGAAACGAGACGACACGAGACGAGACGAGACACACAGAGGGAGAGAGAGAGAGAGAGAGAGAGAGAGAGAGAGAGAGAGAGAGAGAGAGAGAGAGAATTATACCCCATACGAACAACACAGCTACCTTGCACACCTACACAAAGGTAGACAAGGTGTGCATACTACATTATTACTACAAGGTAATCTGGTCGGGAAATTAAATGTTTCAGATTATGGTAAACCCGTGAGTTAGGGCCAGTATGCTAATTTACCTACACATTATGACGAACATTTTGTGGGTTAATTCTCAACCTTGAGTATGTTGTGGGTGCTGCTACTACTACTACTATCACTACTACTACGACTGCTACTACTACTACTTTTTTTATAATAACGTGGCCTCCAGCCTCCCCCAATATCCACACCTTCGCCGCCATTTTATTATCTTAATATTAAATATCCTAATACATAAGTTGCTATCCTAGCTGTGTTGAATTAGTTGAGCCGCAGATCTATGCGGCATTCAGTGACTGTAGCCTCATAGTAAATAGCTGCAGCTGTTGTCGGCTTTGGGGCCGAAGCTCTCGTTCCCCTGAGGTAGAGCAAAGCCGACCGAAGGAGAGAGAAGGACAGTCGACATCTCATCCAGGCTGTAACATAACTTCTGGGCTGCTGCTTCTGTTCGGAGATCACCTCCGCGAGTCTGGCGTAGAAACATCTTGCACTTGGTCCCATCCCACCAGAGGTTGTGAACACTAGAGGAGTGAAGCTGCCTTGATCAACGTTTTGAATTCTCTCCCCATATGCCCTTGTCTTTTCGTTCTCGTTCCTCCTGTGTGCAGCATCGAGAGCTAGGTTACGGTGACATGCGGCCATGGGATAAAAAATCCTGATGTCGAAGAAGGCTCGCTGTCCCCGCGCCCAGAATCCTCGAGCACTGACGTCAACACGGGCTTCGTTAGATGTGTTTGAAGTCCTTTGTTGGAAGATCTCACCGTCCAATGGAAGGAGAGTCGAGTCTACCATGACATCACGACAGATTTCCTTCAACATATTTGCTGTGAGATCCCTTACTTCGTCATGCCTCATGCATATGATGCCCCCTTTCTTGCACACCATGGCGTGATCGACGTCATAGCAAGAGCCACCACGCATTGGGGGTGGGGGGGGGGCAAACCTTCTACAATCACTACCACCACTACCACAACTATTACTAAGCTTATGAGAGTATGACATCATCGACGTCACCACAATATCCTATGACAAATTTTTCCCTGACAGCAATTGTTCCCTCCCCTCACACCCCTCCTTTATCCCTCACCCCTCTCCCGCCCCTCACACCCCTCTCCTTCCCCTCATACGTACCCCTCTTTTATCCCTCACCCCTCTCCTTTCCTCCCCTCCTCCCTCTCTCCATCCTCCTTCTCTTCCTCCTCTCCCCATATTTTTCCTCCCCTCTTCCCTCTCTCCATCCTCCCTCTCTTCCTCCCCTCTCCCCATATCCTTATTTCATCATCATCTCTCCCATGCGTTTCACCGTTTTCATTAATTCATCAGTGTATCGTGATTTCCTTCCTCTCGATTTCTTTTATATTCTTATCCTCTGGTTCAACAATTATCGCCTGTTGTCTCTCTCTTCCCATGTTTATTGGCGGCTCTCTCTTACGTCTCTGTTTGGTCTTGTACGTGCATCATGTTTATCTTGGATTCTTCGTGGTGTGCGTCTGTGCGTCCATGCATCTGTCCGTCCGTCCACTTTAGCTTCACTAGCGCCTCTGACGGTATGATTATGTTCTTCAAGTTACGCTATGTCGCAATGTGCTCCCCTGCCTGCCTCTGTGTGTGTGTATATATATATATATATATATATATATATATATATATATATATATATATATATATATATATATATATATATATATATGTGTGTGTGTGTGTGTGTGTGTGTGTGTGTGTGTGTGTGTGTGTGTGTCACTGTTGAGGTACCGCTTCCCCTTCTCACTGTCGTCTTCGAATTCTCAACCCAAAAAAGAAGGCAGTTCGACTCGGTGCGATTTTGTGAGAACGCTTCGAGTTATCCCGTCATCACTGTCATCAGGGGATCATGTCAGGGGGGGGGTGAGAGGTGGCGGCCTGACGCTGTTTTTGGTGGTTCCTCTCTCACACACACACACACACACACACAGTATCTCGCCGCCTCTGAGCTCTCAATCTGACTCCTTAAGTGGGGCTCTACTTATTATTCAAGTAAACTGGTGACTTTAGTGAGGAGAAAGACTGTGCCTGTGTTATACTTAATTAACAACCCAGGGTAGTCATCACACACGGGTTTAAGATGTCACATACAGCCTGAGGTACTTAATGTGTGCGTGTGTGTGTGTGTGTGTGTGTGTGTGTGTAGTGTTTGTTATGACAGCTGCAGCGTGACATACTACTAAGCTTCACTCACAGGTGCATGAAAGTTTTTGTGAAAATACATACAAACACTTTCAAGCAACTGTGAGAAGAAGCTTGTGTGTGTGTGTGTGTGTGTGTGTGTGTGTGTGTGTGTGTGTGTGTGTGTGTGTGTGTGCGTCATGTTATACCCCCCCACACCACTACCCGGCCATGTCACCAACACCTACTCTGAGCTGAGAGTAAATAATTATCAATAGCGGGGAGACGTTATAAAACAAGATAGTCGGTCGGCTCCCCAACACAATACCGAAGGGGATTACGTTGCTCTCATAATATACACATCTCTTAATAAATCATCTCTCGCCGGGGCCAAGTCTGTATTGACTCACTAACTCACCAAGAACTCAACTCCTCTGGTCGACAAAGAACAGTTGTTGGTCTGTGTGTGGTCTATAAAATACGGGTCGAGCTGTCATCTCGTCCACTTATCACTGTGAAACTCCCTCTGTGTCAGTACCACTTGTCATGGTGCCACACACACACACAGTGTTCAAGGTACACGGAGTGACCTGTGTGTGTTGTCGTGACCCCGTCATTACTGGCTCAGTAGTGCCTCTGTTGACTGGGTTACTGACCTCACCATCCACCCTCACAGTTTATCTCTACTTCACATTCTACTGACGATGTTATGTGTTAATAACTAACTACTGAATGTAACTGGGTTTATAATATCAAATTAAATTTTCTAATTGCACACGAGGAAAATACAGGAGCTGTAAGTGATGCATATATATCACACATTCTTCTCTTTCTCAATACTTCAACAAAATATCTGATTATAAGAATAATTAATTTCCGTGTTACAGGCAAAGCTCTGAACAACTGAACGATACGATGTGTCAACACGGATTAATTCTGTAGAACTCTACATTAAATACGTCTGTTGTTGAAAGTCAGAGCATCCACCGGGGGGGTCAACGCAGAGATGGAGCAACACCACTCTCTCCATCAAAATATTTTATGAAGGCAGCATAAGCGCGAGTGAGACGTAAAGTGACAACACAGGAGACAAACGCTGTCGTAGCTGCACCAACTGACCAGAGTCCAAAGAAGTCCATCTGTCGCCTTTCAGCAGGAAGTGGTGATGGTCAAACAACTCTCGGGCGTGTACTCCACAAAAATAGTTCATGACCAACCAAAATCCGTGTTGGTATATCGTAATGTTCCATAGTTCAGGTCTCCAGAGCTTCACATATAACACTGAAGAATAATTATTTAAATATACAGTTATTGCGTATAAATTTATGCTGTAAAGATTTGTCAGAAATAAGAAGTGACTGTACGTGAAGTCTGTAAGCCACAACTAACTGTAATTAGCCATGTTTAACGGTGACTTCAACCATAACTAACTTCTGTAACTCATCAAAGTCTGAGATCAAGAATAAAATTTAAGATATCAGAATTACAGTCAAGTCAGTACTGTACTGTACAGGTATACAGTAATACCGACTGGTATCAAGCTTTCTAGTACAGGTATAGAGTAACACCGACTGGTATCAAGCTCAAAGAGTACAGGTATAGAGTACCACCGACTGGTATCAAGCTTTCTAGTACAGGTATAGAGTAACACCGACTGGTATCAAACTCTCTAGTACAGGTATAGAGTACCACCGACTGGTATCAAGCTTTCTAGTACAGGTATAGAGTAACACCGACTGGTATCAAGCTCTCTAGTACAGGTATAGAGTACCACCGACTGGTATCAAGCTCTCCCTGTTAAAATTTCACCCACCAGCTGACCACCTGTCGAGAGGTATGGAGGACTGCTATCCCCGCGGTCACCTGCTACCTGCTCAAGGTGTGGTACGTCGTCAGAGTCAAGGAAAATCGTGAGTCCTTTAGTAATGACTCCATACATCATCAAAGTCTAAAATAGTCTCTCTCTCTCTCTCGTTTTTACCACCTTTCTTCCCCTATCTATCCATCACTCCACTACCTCTCTTCCTACCCTCTCCATTACCACCACCATTATCTCTCCTCTTTCTCCACCATTCTCTCCACCTCCTTACCATCACCCCCTCTCCTACCATTACCCCCATCTCTCCCTTCTCTTCACGTCTCCTCCTCCCACATCATCACCTCACCTCTGCTCCTCCCACATCATCGCCTCACCTCTGCTCCTCCCACATCATCGCCTCACCTCTGCTCCTCCCACATCATCACCTCACCTCTGCTCCTCCCACATCATCACCTCACCTCTGCTTCTTCCACATCATCACCCCCACCGCCTCGTCCTCCCACATCATCACCCCCACCGTCTCCTACCCACATCCTGTAGAGGGGCGTCATGGTCGTCAGGTAAGCATGTATATTTCACCTCTTCATCATCTCTTGAGCAGGTGGGAGGCGAACCAGACCCACTACATCTTACAGTATCCTGACGGAGGCGTAGACGGGGGAGGATGGGGGGAGCAGGTATGAGGAGGAGGAGGGTCAAGGTGAAGCAGTAGTAGTATGAGGGACACACACACACACACACACACACACACACACACACGTCGGCCAGGAGACAGGTAGAAGCGTCATGGTCTATATACATTATATAAATCTTAGTGTCGGTTTCTGTGTCTGTCTGTGTGTGGGTGTTGGCAATACGTCTACAATTTTTAGGATAAAAAGCTGAAATTTTACAGAGATAATATAATAATGGTTGCCCCTCGTGTAACGAGGATGGCCGGCCCAAGGGCCACCTAGGCATGAATTTGTTTAAGGTGTAGAAGCTGTCGCTAACACAACAACCACAACTGCACTGGCTAACCATTACCCTGAACACGATCCGCAAATCGATTAACATCCAGGTTCCCAATTACTGCTGGGTAGACAGAGGCAAATGGCGTAAAGAGACTTGCCCATAACACACATGGCAGGAACGTGCTTTATAACTATATTATCTATAGGCTATGTCTCTACCTATATAAGGTGTAATGTAATAATAAAGCTAAGTGTGTTACCGTGTGTCACCAACTAGTGGTCAAACAACAAGTGTTGTCATAATATATTTGTTGGTAAATTTGTATTTATAAACAAATACGTGACAGTATATTAATTAACCTTATTTACCTAATGCCGAGGGAAGACCTGTGGCCTGTGTAGGTCCCCCCATTGTTGATGATAATTTTGTTTCATATACTGCACAACATTATCATCTTGGCAGTGATATGATACAGTAAACAGCAGTCACAGTGAAACAGGAACACAGTTTAATGAATGTAGAAAATTATTTAATTCGATTTAGAAACTTACGAGTCTATCCACTAGTCTGTATCAATAAATGTGAATAAAATTATAATTATTAGGATAACTCCCCTACACTGTCACATGAACCGAGGTTTTGTATTTACCGCACCATATCTTATAATTTTGTGTTCCTGGAACTCTAATTCTGATGACATATCATATATAGTTGTAGAAGGAACAGCTTGGGTGTTGCTTACTATAAATTAATTTGGGTGTAAAAAAGCCTACAGTTGAACAGAGGATAAAATTCATTCACTTACCACCGTAATTATGTTAATCTCATACAAGCCATCAAGTGAAGATTTTATTCTCTGGTATCATTATATTCGGTATATTGTAGTATTTTGGTTGTTATAGTGTTCAACTCATCACCCGCAGGTCATTATATATGAGGTGCACACTGCTTTAATATCGGGTAACTTATGTCTCTACCATGGACTTGAGTACGTAGGAGGTGCTGTGTTGCCCACATACAATAATTGATAAGTTATCAACTTTGTTGTTTATATTTCAATTGACACAAGCACTTTAACCCTTTGGCTGCGGGAGGTTACCCTAAGCTAAAAAAAATCGTCTGGCAGTAGCCAAAATAAAATGACAAGTGCGGGAAACATAGCGAAAGGGTTAATCGAGTAGAGTATAAAACGTTATGGACACACTGGATGTCTGACCACTAATTATCAACCGACACAAAAGAACACTTTTAGACATTATCATAACACAATGAAAATAGTAAATGAAACATTTCATAAATACTGTATCCGCAGTAATATAAAAACAATAATAACAAACATTGGTGTGTGGCCGCACAAACGGGGTAATATCAGTTTTACTTTCAATTATTCACACCCCGACTACGGCACTGCGCTGCCCAACACCTCGTACCCAAGCCCTCACGCAGTACCCAGCTGCGGTAGACATTCGTGCGAAGGCAACGGTGCTGAACCCCAAAACAGCCGTTCTACGTATAAAAAATAAATTTTCATTTTACTACTTATTTCGTTCTCAAGCATTTTTTCCGATTAATTTTTTTTTCTCCTACATCTTTTAAAGTCGTTCTCTGCATCTTTAAATTTATTTTTCGTCCATTAGAGACCCATCCTGTCTCCTGGGAATTTCTTCGCGTTTAAGTTAATTTTTAATATCTTTTAAAAACAATCTTTTCTGCTTCCATTCCTTCATCGGTTTTTCCTGTACTTTTCCTGAGAGGTGGATGGCGGGAGGAGATCCACTGTCCTCCTCCCCGCCGGTGAGGTGGGCATGTTTCTTATAATATTTATATTTTCGAAATACAATGATCTGTACCATGAGCATGATGCCTCCCACGAAGGAGGCTACCCAGGGGAGGGGTGGCTCAGACTTTGGGTTCAACCCAGCCTTCTTGAGAGCTTACTTCATTATTCTGTTTTGTTCTTCCAGTGTTAATATAGATCACATCTCGTAGTATGGGGATCTGTTCATACAGTCTAGCGTTAACTTTAGCTCGTTTTTCTTTACCCAGTTAGGGAATAAATAATGCATTATGTGCATTATTTATTCTACAAAACTTTAATTCTATTGTTTATTTTGGACGGCTGCCTCAATTTTTTTCTAGTATACTTTTAATATACTACAATTATTATTTTCTCTCCTCAACCCAACATGACATTTGGCACTAAACCCAAAAGATGAATGTCCAGTACCTAAGATGCATCTTATAAACTCGAGTATTTTATACTTAATCACTTTTATTGCCTCGTCAGAGTCTCATATTGTACTGTAAAACATTAACTTATATTCAGATTGGAATCAAGGTATAGTAATTGATGATGAAGATTATGAACAGCATATAGCGGTAGGTGCTTCCCAGTGAAGTGTTGAAGGTAGTGAAGCTCACTGGCCGCGCACGTGTACTGCGCTCCAGCAGTATTACGAAGGTGCCGTTTTGGTGGGTTGGCTCTCGTGGTCCCCCCCCCCACCCCAAAGGAGGAACCCAGTCATTAAAGACATACACACAGACATATATATATATATATATATATATATATATATATATATATATATATATATATATTGTAATATTCAGAAATTTCAGAGTAATTTCAAACACCGCGCCATTGGCGATACTGAGCTTTCAAGGTCGTCTGAGGGAAGAGAGCGCTCCCTGCACATAGCGAGAGGTTGTGGAACTAGGCCTAAGTGATATTAAATGTAATTTGCCGAATTAATAATGATGCGATTCATGAAGTTAAGGGACTATTATTGAATTTGAAATTATTATAGATCGTTTATCAGTCTGAATAATGTCACGGGTGTCCCAAGGAGTTATTAGTTAGGCGGAAAATATGTCACGTAGGCCTAAGCTAGCGCCTTGGAGAGACGCGACGCTGGCTGGTCCTCAGTCACGTGAAAGCGATTGGACCTACAGGACATCCCTGCGCGTCCGTCCACAGAAATAGTCACGTGGTCTAGTCACCTGTGCTGCGCTATTGCAGTATAACAAGGTTTCCGCCAGAACCCACTTGACTGCGAGAGATTGACTGCCGTTTGAGACTGCCGTTGATGATTGAGGGTGGCGATTGTCGCCATTGGACCGATCAGTGTAGGCCTGTCACTGTTTAGCGGGGTATCAAAGGATCTCTTGAGGGAATCTAGCCGTCTGGGTGCCCAGCTGACGACGGGACGATCGTTGGGGTCATCAGCTCTCCTCTACCTCGGCTCACAATACCACATGTTTCAAGCAGCTTAGTGAAACCCTCTTGCTAACGGGAAGCTAAAGCTTCTCTCAACTGTACAAGGTCTGATTGGCTCACTCCCTTCCGCTTTATGGATGTACTGGGGGTAAAGTGAAGCGAGCTGAGTAATACAGGGCCGCACACTGGGGCCAAGAGTCAGTGGAGTTAGAGGTACACTTTCCAAGGTGGAGAAAGGCTGATTTGGGCCTTCAACTACGGGTGCCTGTTGGTTGTGCCTTAAACGACTACGGAGTGCAGGTGGAATCTGTGTGTGTGTGCATTTAAAATTTCTTTATAGTTTCAATCTCAGATATAACCTTTGTTCCCCAGAGTAGTGTTTAAGTTAAGTTAAGAGGTGCGCATATTGGTGCACCATCATTTGATTGTGTTTGTAGTTGGAGGGAATATAAGTGTCTAAATTTTACAGTGTGTCTCATTCATCCCAGTCACAGACGCTATGCTTCCACGGGTCACGGACAAGTCATTTTGTTTAGTAGATTTAGGTGTTCTTGTGCTGGTTCGGGATTTTTCTCACTAAGGGGCGCTTCCACTGCAAATTACCATCTAACAATCTTTAATAAACCCCAAGTCAAGTGAGGAAAATAAAATCTAGTAAATTCCGACCGGTTACACACACACATATATATATATATATATATATATATATATATATATATATATATATATATATATATATATATATATATATATATATATATATATATATATATATATATATATATATATATATATATATTTAGTTTCTTTGTTATGCACAGGTACAGTTTTAACACAGAGCTGAAATTTACAATGGTTACTCTGTGTGTCTGTGCTCTTAATTTTGGCCGAGGACCGACATAGACCCTCCTAATTTCGGGGGGTTGGGTCCCTGCTGGGTCCACCTTCTTTAGGCCTGTGTGCGTGTGTGTGTGTGTGTGTGTGTGTGTGTGTGTGTGTGTGTGCCCTCACCCACTTTTTAACATAAAGACCTACAATTTAGTCAGGTAATGTAATTGAAGGCGTCAAAAACAAACCAGGGCAGCACCGGGTACCCCAGCTAGTTATGGTAAACAGTATATATGGTGTCCCAGAAGAATGTCCTTGCCTTCCTCCCTGTCTGCCTGCCTGCTCCTTGCCTGCTCCCTGTCTCCCTCCCTGCCTGCTCCCTGCTTCCCTCCCTGCCTGCTCCCTGCTTCCCTGCCTTCCTGCCTCCCACCGTGCCTGCCTGCTCCCAGCCTCCCTCTAACTCACTGTGTCTCAGGGAGCAGGCAGCAGAAGCGTCATAGTCGCAGGTACAGGGGGGGTCAAGACCGCCACTCTTACAATACGTCAACAAGCACGACTCTCCTCTATCCACCCGCTATTTAAACTCCCGAAACGTGTACTGTACACAATTTAGTGCCACTATTTTTAGCATTTTTTTATTGATTTTGTTGTCGATATTAGTTAATCATTACTATCATCATCATCATTATTATTATTATTATTACATCCTCTACACCATCTACACTATAGCAATTACAGCATCATTAACAGTCCACCACTTTTAGAAGGGAGGTCGGCTCTTGCTGTGCCCCCCACGCAACACTATCATCTTCACTACAACTCACTATCACTTCCCTCACCACAAATTTTGACGTGCGTTTTATGAGGAGGTTCCAACATTACAGAGTGAAGACCAACCCCCAGAATTCCACCTTCGGGATAACACGCCATGGCTCCATGCCGAGTTTCAGCTCTCATTCATCCAACTAATCATGGAAGCATCGTAGTAACTCTGAATCTAATTGGTTTTATTTAGGATAATTTTCTTCCGTTGAACACCTTCAACGGAGACGCCATTTTTAATTGTCGAGTTGGTTAACGCCAGATGATTTTATTCCGCAAAGACAGAAACACGTACACAGATGGTTAGTAGACTGCTGTGTGTGTGTGTGTGTGTGTGTGTGTGTGTGGGTGTGTGTCTTGTGTGTGTGTGTGTGTGTGTGTGTGTGGGTGTGTGTCTTAGGGGTGCTCGACTGTGATCCCTTAAGAGAAGCAAAACACCAAGGAAAACACCACCAACCACAACACACACACACACACACACACACACATCTTGCTGTGTGTGTGTGTGTGTGTGTGTGTGTGTGTGTGTGTGTGTGTGTGTACTTTTCTTACAGCTGAAATAAGGAAGCCAAGCTAACCATACAAACAGACCTATCACATGTGTAGGAGCGGGTTATCATGGCAGCTGCTGTGTGTTGTGGGGGGAGGAGCTGGACATAAGACAACATCGAAGAAAAATAAAAGAAACAGCGACGAAATGGGTAGTTGGAATTAAGAAGTGTGTTGATAAATAATGAGAAGAGAAAGGTGGTGGGAGAGACTTTCCTATTATTACCGTCGTCATTCTTACACTCATTATACTAACATTCTAATTATTACTATTAGCATTATTGGTGTCAACAAACCCCAGATTGACGTCACATGTATACATCATGTGATATGTAAATAAGCTTCTGTACACATGATAAGACGTGTGTGTGTGTGTGTGTGTGTGTGTGTGTGTGTGTGTGTGTGTGTGTGTGCGTGATTGATCCCCTGAGTGGCCACAGGTTAATTAATTAACGAGTGGGTGGACAGGTTCAAGTGATGACCCCTTCCCCCTACCCCTCCCCTCCCCCCTTTCCCTATCCACATCATCCTCCACCTCACCTCTTACCTCCATCCTTATCTCTCACCTCACCATCCTTCCCTACCATTTATCTTTTTTATCTCCATTCCCCTCTTCCTTCCAATCCCCCCATCTCCCCTCTACATCTGTCTTTCCCCTCACCAACTCCCTATCCCCTCATTATTCCCCTTCCCCATCATATTATCCCTCTTCTGTACTCCTCCTTATCCCTTTCCTCCCCTATCATCCTCTTCTCCATCTTCCCCTCTCCCCTCTCTCATCTTTCCCCTCTCTCATCCCCCTTCCCCCCTCCTGCACCGTATGAGTGATGAACATGTTATATTAATCGGGAGAGAGGGACGAGTGGGAGAGGCCTCTTCTTGATTGGTCCCTCTCACTCATCCTATAACTTAACCACACCAATCAGTTACCTCCTCTCACTCTCACTCACTTTACTCTCTCTCTCTCTCACTCTTCTTCACTTTCTTTTCTTTCTTTTTCTCTCTTTCTAATTCTATCATCCATTTCACTCACTCACTTATTCTTTCGCTCGCTTAATATGTTTACTCCTTTAATACACACACACACACACACACACTGGAAGCTGACTGGAAGACCTCTTATGTATCACCAGTGCCCAAGTCAACCAGCCCACAATCCTTAAATCAGCTACGACCTATTGCAATCACCCCAATACCCAGCCTAATCTGTGAAAGTTTTGTGTTCGACTGGGCTTATGCTGATATTGCAGGAGTCGTAGACCCTCAGCAATTTGGCAACATGAAAACTTCCTCCACCACTCACTGTCTTGTCAGCTTTCTCGATTACATATACCGCCATCTCGAGAAACGAAAAACGTCTGTAGCTGTCGCCTTCATTGATTTCACTAAAGCATTCGACCTAGTCGACCACAATATAATCATCAACAAAGCTATTGACCTCGGGCTTCGGAGAAGTCGTATACCATGGCTTACAGACTTCCTCAGTGACCGACGCCAAGCTGTACGCTTCCGAGGGGCTGTCTCCACCTTTCAGTCACTCACCTGTGGCGTCCCCCAAGGCACCAAGATGGGACCACTCTGCTTCCTTATGCTCATCAATGATGCCCTAAGAGAAACCCCTGCTCGCTGGAAATATGTCGATGACTCCACCATTGGGATCAGCGTCAGCAATTCTACTCCCAACTATACCGCCCTTCAGGATTTATTGAACAGTCTTCAAAACTGGGCCACCAACAACCATGTCACCATCAACCATACCAAGACCATGGTTATGCACATCAACCTCTCCTCCGACATTGTCCCACCTCCTTCCATTACTCTAGGTCCGAACACACTCCATGTTGTAGATTCCACGAAGCTCCTCGGCGTCACCATAGACAACAAACTAAATTGGAAACCACACGTCAGTGAAGTTGTCAAATCCTCCAGTTTCCGTCTCCACCTCCTCCGCCGACTTAAGTCCCTCGGAGTTCCTGCACCCGAGCTCCTCAGTGTTTACACAACATTCATACTTCCCAAGCTCACCTATGCCTCCCCCACCTGGTCTTCCTCCCTAAATGCCACACAACGTAAACACCTAGAAAGAGTGCAAAAGAGGGCATGCAAGATTATTCTCTCCCCTTCCTACTCCACATATCAAGAAGCGCTCAACACACTGACCCTTTCGACTCTCACTGACCATCACCACGACCTCATCTGCAAATTTGGTAAGAAGCTTCTACACCATCCTCGACACCGGTTCCTACTACCACCTGAGATCCCTAGCCCGAGAATTGCTGTTCGACACCACAACCGCATCCAGCCCATACGTGCACGAACTGATCGCTATAAGAACAGCCCAGTCCCAACCATTGTAAAAATTATCAATAACTTGTAATAGACCAGTGTATTCACTCCCAGTAAATACTACTTCTTGCACTGTCACTATGTTGAAATGCACTGTAGTTTGAGCTTTTCCCAATCTAGTTATTATATATCTTATTTGTATCACTTATGTTACTTGTATATTATTTATAATTCGAAACCCATTCCCCAAATATGTAACTGTATATTTTCAGCCTTCTGGCTGCCAAGCTCTTTCAATAAACCGTTAATTATTATTATTATTATTATTACACACACACACACACACACACACACACACACACACACACACACACACACTCTCTCTCTCTCCTTCGAGGCGGTAAGAAGGCATTTGATGATTGTATAGAATGAGTGTGTGTGTGTGTGTGTGTGTGTGTGTGTGTGTTAATCCCTTAAAAGACACGAACAGCGCGGCAATGGATGGCGGGGGAGGTGGACTTGGCGGCGATTCGTAGTAGCGGCGGAGGTGGCGATCGCGGACCAAACCAGGCGGTGGTGATAGCGGCTGTGGCGATGACGGTGGTGGCGGTGGTCTGGTGGTGAAATTGTGGTAGCGGAAGCGACGGAAGTGTGGGGGAGGTGCGGGAGTTTGCGGACACAGCGGCGGCCGTGTTTGAGTTGTGGCGGAGACGACAACTTAGCGCCCAGTTTTGTCATGTTGGAGGACAATGGTGGAACAATACTGGAGGCTCAAAGGTCCCGAGAACTGTGGGGGGAGGCGGGGGGGTGAGTGGGCGGGGGAAGGGGAGGTGAGTGGGCGGGGGAAGGGGAGGTGAGTGGATGAGGAGGGAAAGGACGAAAGTTGAAGGCGGAGAGACAGGTAAGTGGAGTGGGAAGGAGAAGGAGAGGACGGAAGTGGAAAAGAGAGGGACAGGGAGACTGAGGGAGAAGGACACAGGGCGCTACTCTAAGTCTTTAAGATTCAATCCGGCATTAACGAATCCTTACAATACTCGAGCCAACACCTGAGTTATTTCCTTCTCCTATACTGTACAGGTACCACAGGTGACCACGGCCATCATCACACCTCAATAGTTTTGGTGAAATTCATCAACAAGTTTTTCAGGTGTGGGTTTTCTACTATGACTGCTATGCCTACTACAACTATTACTGTTAATACTCCTCCTCCTACTACTACTACTACTACCACCACAAATAACAACAACAACAACAACAAAACACAATAAAGGTCCGTCACTACCCGGAAAATAACAACTTATAACCCATTATATGTCACAACACTTCAGAATCACCCACACAAAAATAGTAATATACCATTCTCTTTAAATTCCTTCCACTTTAGTTCTTTTAAAACATGATATTAATCTCTGGGAACAATACACGATATAACATGATATACAATACGGTATATAATGCGATCTTACATTATATTACACGTTATGACATGATAGTACATGGTATTACATTATATTACACGGTATTACGTGATAGTACACGGTATTACATGATAGTACATGGTATTATATGATAGTACACGGTATGACATGATATTAAGCGGTATAACATGATATAGTATACGGTATATCATTAATACCAAGTAAATTTTATATCATATGAGACTATAATTTATTAGGCTGTAAATATTATAAGGAATATTTAATTATGTGAATTACACTAAATCATGTTAAAATCGAATAACATTACTCTCAGATTTATGGTTAGTCAGCTCTCAAAACTAACATTGTTACTTACTAAAGGTAATCACAGAGGCCGCCCAATACCCCCTCCCCATCAGCTCTGGGTTATCGGCACCATCTTGACACAGGCGGAGTCCGTAAAATTCCTTTGAAAATTTACAAACGAATATATTTTCACATGTTAAAGACAAAGACATACACACACGTAGTTATTGGTGTGTGTACCCTCCTCGGAACACCAATTTCATCATTCATGTATTTGTCTTACTTGGTTGGGTTTGTGTACGTCTCTCTCGGTAAGGACAACTTGTTTATCTCTCTACTAGTCTATGTACGGCGGGTATAGGGTGTTAGTCCACCAGAGTATCTCTCTCTGAGGGTCTACGTCAGGAAGCCAGAGGCCCAAAGCACCAAGGTCTTTCGGAAGTCGGAGGGAAGGACCCAAGCCCGTCCTCAGCGGCCCGTAGCGTCGTCCTCCCAGTCCTTGTGTACGAAAGAGGCAGTGGAAGGAACCGGGCTATTAGCTCACTATTGTTTAAAGGGAGAAGTGCCATTAGGAGAAGGAAGAGAAAGAGGTGAAACTGCCTGAAGGAGGAGGAAGACTTGTCGGGTGAAAGGAATTTCCTGAAGGAACAGTAGTTCCCTGAAGAGGAGGAAGAGCAACTGTCTTCAAGGAAGAAGAGGAGAAAGGAGCTAACTCCGGGAGGAGAAGGAGGAAGGGCAGCCACCTACGGGAGAGGAAGGAAAGCGGTGCTGTCTGAAGGAGGAAGATAAATAAAAGTTACCTTCCGGAGAAGGAAGGGGAGCTTACTGAGGAAGAGGAGCTATCGGAAGGTGGAGAAGGAGGAGCTTACAGCAAGAAAAGGATCAGAAGAAGTGGGGAGGAGGAAGAGGAGCTACATGCAGGAGTGGGTCAGGTCCCCGGGCTGCAATAGACATTACCGCCTCAACGCTTAACATTCTTGCTCATACCATCAAAGACCTCCATTGTCGGCAGAAGGTGAGTGAACAGCCATCGGACGTAGCTTTCTAAGGCGTGTCAATGCTGGGAGGAAAGGAAAACGCCAGGCGATGTGTAGTGCTCGTGCTGACAGATAGTCTTTGTTCCAAGCGACTCGGGTACACCCTGTTCCATGTTCAGCGATGCTACAGTCCGGTGTGTCTGTCTTATATACGTAGAAGAAAGAAAGAAAGAAAGAAAGAAAGAAAGAAAGACAAGTGCTGACCTAATTATCACAGTCCAAAATACATTCTTAACACAAAAACACTCACCCTACAACAGTTCCGCCCCTTCAACCATCTCGTCAACATACCTGCAAGAAAAGAAAAACAATTAATAGACATAAAATCAACATAAGTGAAAGAAATAACTAAACTTAACACAATATAAAGAGTGTATCAAGAAGAGCGTCACACCACACACGCACCCTGCCTGGATCACCTCCCAACCTGTAGTACAAGTATCAGCTGTGGTCTTCAGTGCGGCACGAGTCCACAGATCAGGTTACATCCCAGCACTAGTTTATCGCACTTAAAGGAAAGTTTTTTTTGTGGGGGGTGACATTCAGACATTGGATCACCCAGATAATATTTACAGTCGTGAACAAAAGTAAGTCAGCTCGGAGACTCATTCCTGTGTGTCAGTCTTACCATGGGAGGCGAACTTTTGCTTACCACTGTATATATCAACAACAAGACACACATGTATACAAATATATATCTTTGGAACCCAGCATGAGCGCACACGCACGCACACACACGTCACCATACTAGTGGAAAGTGAATAAGACATCCCACCCCAGCAGGTCTTAAGAAATGCCGTTGAAGATGTACCAAGTCTAGGTCTTCCGCAAAGCAGGTGTTGGAAGTGTTGGCGATCAAGTCACTCCTGCAACAAGATGTACAGCCACCTACAAAACACCCTCGACACGCCTGGTAGCCTCTGAGACAACATAAACATACATAAAGCCCCCCTCCCCAAATCATGCTTTATACAACACGTGATAAGAGACAAACATTGTGAAACGATCTGAATGTCTCAACCAAGCTTTTGTGGTAGTGGTGGTGGTGTTGTTAGTAGTGCTGGTAGTTACATTGATGGTTGGTAGTGGTTGGTGGTGGTACAGGTAGTAGTGGTAGAAGTGTTGGTGGTGGTGGTGGTGGTGGGGAGAGGCATCAGGTGTATCGGGGGAGGTTGAGAGAGTCGTATTTAACAAGGTGCCGAACACTTATTATGAAAGACGCCACACTCCTTCGACCACCACCAACACACCACACCTATCACCACCACCATTATACACTCACCATCGTCATCACCACCACTGCAACCATCACCACCACCCACACTAGCACCATCACTACCACCCACACTAGCACTATCACCACCACCCACACTAGCACTATCACCACCACCCACACTAGCACTATCACCACCACCCACACTAGCACTATCACCACCACCCACACTAGCACTATCACCACCACCCACACTAGCACTATCACCACCACCCACACTAGCACTATCACCACCACCCACACTAGCACTATCACCACCACCCACACTAGCACTATCACCACCACCTACACTAGCACTATCACCACCACCCACACTAGCACTATCACCACCACCCACATTAGCGCTATCACCAACATACACTCCACCACTCCATCAAATATTGTCACGGCGATAACGGTGACGAGTTTAAGCAATGATGATGATGATGATGATGATGATGATGATGATGATGATGATGATGATGATGATGATGATATGTTAAAGGTACATGGGACTGGCAACGTGCATGATCATAATGAAAATGACGGTAATGATGATAACGAAGATGATGGCGTTGAGAGCAGATAGTGATAATAATGATGGTGAGGGGGTGAGTGAGAGGGGGTAAGTGAGGAGGAGGCGAGGAGAGGGACGAAGAGGGTGAGGAGGGGGACGAGGAGGGGAAGGAGGGGGTGAAAAGGGGGAAGAGGGGGAGAGGGAAAACTTAACCATCGACCCACGGTGCTGAACTCATCTTAGTTGATGAGTCTGTGTATTGTCCTCCTTCTCCTCCTCCCTCTTCTTCCCCCTCCCCCTGCTCTTCCTCCCCCTCGTCCCCCCCTGCTCTCCCTCCCTCCTCGGCTCCCTTCATCTCCTCATCCTCCCTCCCACCCCCTTACCCCATAACCCCTCCCACTCTCCCTTCCCCAACCCACAGCTCCCATTAATACTCTCCCCAGCTTTTCTCCCCTCCCCTCCCCTCTCCCCCCCCCCTCACGGTGCTGACATACTTAAATTTATACACAGCCCGCATACACCGCCTCTCCCCCCTCCTCCACCACTCTACCCTATACAAGTACTTCCCACGCCCACCTACCTACACCTATCCCAGCGACACACCACCCACCTACACCCACTTGCCAACATCCACCCCACCTACACCAACCCCACTTACCTACCTACATCCACCTACCCAACCACCCACCTGAATGAGTCACATTGAGCCAGAATGAGCCGAGGAGTGTGAGTGAGCCAAGAGAACGAGTGAGCTCAGAGAGGCCGAGAGGAAATAACACCATAGTTCCTTGAGACAAATAGAGATTAGGCAAATTGAGACGAGGGGAGGAGCCAAGGGCGGGCCAAACATGAGGCAAGGGGATCTAAACATGAGCCCAGGGGAGCCAAACATGAACCAAGGGGAGCCAAACATGAGCCAAGGGGAGCCAGGAGGAGGCGGGGAGCGGGTGGTCGTCAGGGGGGTCGTTAGTGTTATTTATTGAAGCAGTATTTGTCCCCGGCTCCTACTACCTCTGTCTCATCCTGCTTATGACACCCTCCCTGCCTGTCACCTACCCCTGCCACCTCCCCCCCTGTCACCTCTCCCCTGTCACCACCTTTCTCTAGCTTGCCTCCCTGCCTGCCTCCACTCTGCCACCTCCCCCTCTTGTATTCGTCAGCACCCCTCCTGCTCATCCCCGCCACCTCCACCAATATTCCCTCTGTCCACAAATCTCCACCTCTCTCTCTCCAGTTACCCCTCCCCCATTAGGTACAAAGGGGGTTGTACAAGTTATGACCGCCTACTGACTACCCCCTTCACCCCACCACCACTACTACTCACCATCTCCACTACCGCCACTGGACCACTCTCGACTGCTCCCCCCTCCCCCAACCTGGCATATTAGACAGAGGTATGTAGGTATGAGGCCAGCAAGTGATACGTGCGGTGAGAATTGTCTTAATAAAAGTAAAGACATCCTCACTACACACAAGTGGAATGTGGGCAGCCTCCAGCGGGTGGCCCCTAGTACTGCTGCTGCTGGGAGGGCGCTGCTGCTATTACTGCTACTGAGGGTGCTGCTGCTGAGGAGGGCGCTGCTGCTATTACTGCTACTGGAGGCTGCTGCTGCTGCTGAGGAGGGCGCTGCTGCTATTACTGCTACTGAGGGTGCTGCTGCTGAGGAGGGCGCTGCTGCTATTACTGCTACTGAGGGTGCTGCTGCTGAGGAGGGCGCTGCTGCTATTACTGCTACTGGGGTGCTGCTGCTGAGGAGGGCGCTGCTGCTATTACTGCTACTGGGGCTGTGCTGCTGCTGAGGAGGGCGCTGCTGCTATTACTGCTACTGAGGGTGTTGCTGCTGCTGCTGAGGAGGGCGCTGCTGCTATTACTGCTACTGAGGGTGCTGCTGCTGAGGAGGGCGCTGCTGCTATTACTGCTACTGAGGGTGCTGCTGCTGAGGAGGGCGCTGCTGCTATTACTGCTACTGAGGGTGCTGCTGCTGAGGAGGGCGCTGCTGCTATTACTGCTAGTGAGGGTGTTGCTGCTGAGGAGGGCGCTGCTGCTATTACTGCTACTGAGGGTGCTGCTATTGGGTCCACTGCTGTTACGGAAGGTAGGGAGGGGGATGTACATGAGGTAGTTAAGATGAGTTCCTGACAAGGCAATTGCAACATACTGAAAGGTAATACTGGACTTGTTTTTATGATTAATGCAAGCTGCAATACACCATCACGACGTCTTAGTGGTGCAGGAGACGATACTAAGACATCATTAACATCATCACGACGTCTTAATGGTGCAGGAGACGATACTAAGACACCATTAACACCATCACAACGTCTTAATGGTGCTGGTGACGTTACTAAGGCACCATAACACCATCACAACGTCTTAATGGTGCAGGTGACGATACCAAGACACCATCACGAAGTCTTAGTGGTGCAGGTGACGATACTAAGACACCATCACGACGTCTTAGTGGTGCAGGTGACGATACTAAGACACCATTACACCATCACGAAGTCTTAGTGGTGCAGGTGACGATACTAAGACACCATTACACCATCACGAAGTCTTAGTGGTGCAGGTGACGATACTAAGACACCATTACACCATCACAACGTCTTAATGGTGCAGGTGACGATACTAAGACACCATTACACCATCACAACGTCTTAATGGTGCAGGTAACGATACTAATACACCATTGCACCATCACAACGTCTTAATGGTGCAGGTGACGATAGTACGATACCTGAAGATGCTGACAATACGAAAGAGTTACGGAAGAGCCTTAATATCTGCTGAACTTTGACTTCCAGAATGACTTATCGGGTCGGGTCTGGCCTTGTCGGTGTCGGGTCGTGTTGGTGTCGGGTCGGGTCGGATCTGTGTCGGGTCGTGTCGGTGTCGGGTCGGATCTGTGTCGGGTCAGTAAATTAAACAAAAAGTATTATCTTCATTACTTTTGGTCTAAATAATTAAAGGCCTCAACGTGACTTACTTATAACACTTAACTCACTTAAATTACACTTATTATTACAGTAGTTCTTTGGGGGGATGTACTTAACACTTACAATTAGATAACGCCACAATTTATTACAACTTTTAATGAAGGCTTGAGAAGTGGCAAATATAAGTGTCAAATATAAATGCCAGATATACTGTAAGTGTGAGATATAAGTGTCAGATACAAGTACCAGATATAAGTGCCAGATATAAGTGCCAGACATAGTGCCACTTGTTCCCCTCTAAACAAGGCGCAAGAATCACCTTCATGAACACAGCAAAAGTATTACATAAATATTAATGGCATTTGGGATTAGTTTTTCTAACTCTTAAGCTGTTGTTCTCAAGGGGCTCGTGGAGAAGTCTTCCCTCGTACCTTGGGGAGGACGGGAGGATGGGGGGAGAAGAGGGGGAGGAGAGAGAGGGAGAGAAGGAGAGAGAAGGAGAGGAGGAGGAGGAGGAAAGATGAGAAGAGATAGCAACATGAAAGAGGAGAGAGAATAAAGTGATAAAGATGGCATAGCAAAGAAGAGAGAGTACGAAGGAATTGAAATGAAAGAACATGAGACAGACAGACAGACAGACAGAGTTATAACAATATCACACCAGCAGCCAGCGCCATAAACATCTCATACCACCAACGCCTTGTTACTTTACACGCCACAATGAATTTCCACAATAAACAAAGACATTTAACAACGCACAAAAATATATAATTCTTTACAAAAACAAACACAACGAAATAAATTGTAGAAGAATTAATTAACACACCTATAATCTCCTCCCTATATAACACTAATATATATATACAGTACTGATAATTTATAATTCCGTATATTATTTTTTTTTTCTTGAAGAGTTTTTGTAGTTGTTGTTGATATACTTAAAATATCAATTGTTTAATCAAAGAAATATAATTACAACCTAAACAACTACAACAACAACCTAAGTACATTATAACAACAACAACAACAACACTCATCTGTAAATGCTTATGTGTACCAACCAATCACCACCACCTACCAACAACAACCATCATCACCATCACAACCACCACACTATCACAACCACCATCACCTACAACCACCACCACACTACCACAACCACCACCATCACTAACCAACAACCATCATCACTACCACCAAAATAAGTAGTGAAACAGTGAGTTCCTTACCCGTAGAGTCTGGCCACTAGGTCGGATTAACACACACACACACACACACACACACTCACATTCGCCTCCTAACAAATGCTAAGTGTATGTTGTCATCTCAGGTAGAGTCTCTGGGTTTTACTAGTTTTTGAGATAATTTTGAGATAGATTTTTGGAGATCGATTTTTTTAGAGATAAATATTTTGAGAGGTTTTTTGGGGATAGATTTTTTGAGACATTTTTTGGAGACATTTTGAGACATTTTTTGAGAGGTTTCATGAGAATTTTAGATAAACTTTTTGAGAGTTTTTTTTTTATAGATTTTTTGAGACAACTTTTTAGATAGATTTTTGGGGGAGATAAAGTTAATTCCTTTCGCTATTCTCAACTATTGGGCAAATAATAATAATAATCTTGCAACACAGGGATGGCCGTCAGCCGCTCCCAACACAGGGTGACAGGTGCCCAAACGTCATTTAGGAATCTCAGGGTATGTTTAGCTGACAGATGATGACAAGAGCTGACAGTATAGCTGACAGTAGGTAACAAAGTACTGACAGTGACAGTAGATACCAAGCAGTACAGTATTGTTTTGTAGAAATAGTTGAGGTACAGATGTCATGAGGGATAGAACCCCAGTTTTTTTCACCTCACCTCACCTAACCTCACCTAACCCAACCCAACCCAACCCAACCCAACCTAACCTAACCCAACCCAACCCAACCTCCCGAGATTGCTAAAATAAAATAGAATGAATAAAAGCATGACCTACATTTTATTCCAATCTAATCGTCCCCTTTACTTACTGACTCACTGAGAATATTTTTACCCCGTGAGGAAGTTTTTTTCTCTCTCTCTTAAATCCGTGTCAGTCTACAGTATACTCTAACAAGAGGTGTACGCTCAGTCCTCCTCCTCCTCCTCCCAGCACTAACGCAGATATAACCCCCCCCCCCTTCCCCTCCTTACTGAATGACATATTGTAGCCTGGTGGTGTAATAGGGTAACAATAGGTGGACCCCCAATACCAACCCCTCCCCGCCCCACCCCACCTCTTGCCCCCCCTCCCCCACCCACACCTCCCTCTCATCACAGTTAAAGCTCAGATTTCACCAGCAATTGAACCATACTGATAACAGATTGGTGCGTCCTCGACTGTTGAAGTACCATACGGACGTCAAGGCTTCTCTTCCACCTTCTTGAGACCGTTGCCCTCACACACACATACGCACACACACAAGATTGATTTAAAGTCAATTGTAAAGTAGGTTGTTATCACTCGGTCCAAGTTATAACTCAAAGACCAATCCAAGGTGAGAGAGAGAGAGAGAGAGAGAGAGAGAGAGAGAGAGAGAGAGAGAGAGAGAGAGAGTTTACACATAATAATGGATGCTCCCCTTACCTACGTCACTACCATCTTCCTGCCCCTCATACCTCCCCCTTTCCCCTGCCCTCTCACCCCTTTCTCTCCTTGGCCCTGATCCCTAGTGCCCTCAAAACGGATGAACCGGACCTGATGACCCAAGCCTAGTGATAGGTACTTTGTCCAGGTACCTCGTGGTGAAATGTCTGTCTGTGGGAGCGACTGTAGACTGGTTACCATATCTCTACAGTCTAACAATGGTATCGTCTGTAGGATTAGTTACCTCACTTCTACAGTCTAACAATGCTATGGTCAATGGAGTGATTATGTAGTTAGAGAGACAAATGACCAAGGGGGGAGATATAGTGGCGCCAATCCTGTAAGAGAGTAGAGAGGAGCAGACGAGGGTGATTGGCACAGGTTAGTCAAGGATTGTGTAATGCTCCACGACACACACACACACACACACACACAGACGATCACTCAGGATGAAGGACACACGGCCCCAAGGAGCCAGGGATGAGAGAGATAGTGAGGGCGGTAACTGACAGCTCCCGGGGATGACAAGGAGGCGCGGGGATGGTATCTACTGTACTGTGTGTAGGAAGGTAAAGCGGCGGAGTCTGTCTGTTGGTCGTGCTTCTTGGCCAACGTGTGTACTCTCTCTCTCTCTCTCTCTCTCTCTCTCTCTCTCTCCATGCGTCTCTCCCTCACCCTCTGTGTCCTTCCCCCACCCCAAGCATCCCCCTCACCCTGTGATTCCCTCCCCCACCCCGTGTCCTTCCCTCACCCCGTGTGTTCGTCGCAGGGGGTAGGTGTCCCATTGAGACACAGACGTGGTGGTGCCGTGAGGTCGGCCGAGAGACGTCTAGATGTCAACTCAACCAATTACCCAATGGTTGGTTATTGTGTGTGGCAGCCATCTACTCATCGACCACTGTCACCCTCTTCACCGCCCTCACTACCACCAAAAGTACCATCATTATCGCCCCTACCACTATCATCCCCTACCATTAGTACCACCACCTTAACCACCACCATTAAGACCCCCCACCATCATCACCCTCTATCAGGCGGACGGATGGACGTATGAAGACGCAGGTCATCACTCAAATTCGATCAAAGGTGGATGTTGAGAGGGGTGTGGTGGATGCTGAGGGGGTGAGATGGATGCTGAAAGGGGTGTGATGGGTGCTGACGGGGTGAGGTGGATGCTGAGGGGGTGAGATGGATGCTGAAAGGGGTGTGGTGGGTGCTGAGGGGGTGAGGTGGATGCTGGAGGGATGTAGTGGATGCTGATGCTGTGAGGTGGATGCTGATGGTGGATGCTGAAAGGGGTGTGGTGGATGCTGTGGTGGATGCTGAGAGGGGGTGTGGATGCTGATGGATGAGGGGAGTGGTGGATGCTGAAGGGGGTGTGGTGGGTGCTGAGGGGTGAGGTGGATGCTGAGGGGGTGTGGTGGATGCTGGAGGGATGTAGTGGATGCTGAGGGGTGTGGTGGATGCTGAAAGGGGTGTGGTAGATGCTGAGAGGGGTGTGGTGGATGCTGAGAGGGTGTGGTGGATGCTGGGGAGTGGTGGATGCTGAGCGGGTGTGGTGGATGCTGAAGGGGTGAGGTGGATGCTGAGGGGGTGTGGTGGATGCTGAAGGGTGGTGGATGCTGAGGGGGTGTGGTGGATGCTGAGCGGAGTGTGGTGGATGCTGAAGGGGTGAGGTGGATGCTGAGGGGTTGTGGTAGAGGATGTCACTGTACGCTCTCAGGGCTGACGTCACAAGGGTACGGTCACCAGTGAAAACCTCTGACTGACTTCACGTATCATCCACTGAATCCTCCGAGTACGATTAATTTACCCACTGAGTATGATATCTTGACCCCATGAGGACGATGATTTACCCCATGTGGACGACGATTTAACCCCATGAGGACGATGATTTAACCCCATGAGGACGATGATTTAACCCCATGAGGACGATGATTTAACCCCATGAGGACGATGATTTAACCCCAGGAGGACGATGATTTAACCCCATGAGGACGATGATTTAACCCCATGAGGACGATGATTTAACCCCATGAGGACGATGATTTAACCCCAGGAGGACGATGATTCATTCCCTTCAATACCGTAGAACATGAAGCGCCGAATAAGTTTAATGATTTGAAAAATAAAAGAAAGAAAAAACAATAAAAATTTTTGTGATAAAATAAAAAAATAAAAAATACTTTAATTTTTCTTTTTACTTATCCATTTGTTTTCGTTTAGAATGTTAGTATTCTGTGATATATTTTTTTATTTCTTTTTAAAAAGGGAGTGGATTAAAAAATAAGGCTAATCCTCCCTGCCCTCTCCCTCCAACTACTTTCCTCTCTCCCAAACTCCTCTTCTCTCCTGCTCCCTCCAACCTTCCCTTGCCCTTCTCTCTTCCTATTCCTCCCCTACCCCTCTCTCCTCCTGCTCCTTCTCATGCTTGAAAGACGAAGAAGATGCGAGATGATACTTGGCGATAACACTTCTATTGTACTCTAGAATATTCTACCAATGGCTTATTTACTTGTTCACAAGTTGTTTTATTTTTATTACAATATGAAAGGCGTTTGTTACTCTTAAAATAATTATTAGTTGATTAATGTTTCATAACAGTTAGCAATTTAACCAACCTTTACTTTTTTTCACCTATAACGAATGATCCTTTAATGTTTCATATTTTATTCTTGGGAGCTAAATAATACAATGTCTTTAGATTATAAATTACAATTAAATTTCTTATAATTACTAGGGGGGAAAAAGGTATCAAGAAACGTTCATCTAAAGCTCAAAATTTTGTTTTGTGATTGTTTCCCGCATTGCGTCAGCGTCCATCTAGGCGGTGAATATGGAAAATATTTGTTTACATATTCATTAAAGACATGGCATAAACGTAGTGAGTATGATCATTATTTAATTTTAAATTATTTATTCAATATTCATTTCCACTTGACACAATTAATGCAAACCTTTTCATTCTGACGTCAGATTCTAAGTCCGCCAATTATTCCTGAATGTCACTGAGTGATAATCTCGGATGTCATATTATTTAGTTTCAAAATATACTAAAATTTTAACTACATAATTTGTTCTTAAAATATAGTTCAGTGTGTAAGTTTCAGATTAATCCACTGAAAACTGCAGGGATGATGATGTGAGGTAGGTCGGTAGGTGACGCGATTGGTGAGGACAGACTGATGTAGGTTTCTGTTTATAGATCCCCACTCCTGCAAATGGCTGGTGGAGGGGGCATAAAAAGGCTTTATCCACCTGTGTTTTTTATGTCTTACACACACACACACACCTACACTCGTCCACCATTATCTCGAGGGTATAAAGTGCTATCCCTCGCTGAAAAAAGGCGCATTTTGAGGGCCAGTAATCGTGCAGGCGTCAAAATACCGGATTATGTCATCAAGTACTGCGATAAGGTCAACACAGCCCAGGTCTGACCATTTTCCTCTAGTAGCAATCCTGTTTTGTCGCTGGAGGAGTGACATCACGAGGTCCAGCTCACACTGAGCCAATCACGAGCTTCCGATAAGATAAGGAAGACAGGTTGGACCAATCACAGGGAACTAAATTATCGTCTAAGCCCAATAATTAGCTCAGAAAAATTACTTTACAGTCGTACACGATCGATAAGTCACTCAAGAAACTCGTCTCACAGAAAACACGAAGAACACAAGCTGTTAAGACTCACTAAATTACCTCTTAACTGTAATGATTCTTAAGACTCTTTGAACGGGGTGGTTCTTGTGTCACTCTAATCTATCTAAATTAAGATATTATAACGCTAATTAATGTATGTGATGAGTAGGTTTGGTTAGTTTAGGTTGGTCAAGTTACGTTAGTTTAGTAGTGTAAGTGCGGTAATGATACGTCAGAATAAATTATTGGGTTAGGTTAGGTTTGGTCAAATTTAGACAGATTAGGTTAGATTAGGACAGTTTAGGTTAGGTTAGGATAAATCAGGATAAGCTTATTTATATTACCTAAGCCTAGTGTGTATAGCTGTAAACCCTAACCTAACCTAAAGCATCATCATCACTGGTCTGGGTTACCGCCACCACTTTTCCTTCATAGGTCTGCCCGGCATTGATCAGATCTGTTGTAATATACCGTCTTGGCTACTTCTGACACCAGCTGGGGGAGTAAGTACACATTCTAACACCTGCTGGGAGTGAGTGAGCATAGATAATGAAGACGGTATGTGTGTGTCGCCTGAGTTGTGACTTACTACCTCCTGATCTTACCTGTGTCCCTCGCCAGCCTGACTGACACTCGCCCCTTGCCAAGATCATATATGTCACCCCTTGAGGTCTTGATGTCATCTTGCCAAGGGTAAAATAGTCATTGTAACACACACACACACACACACACACACACACACACACACACACGTACGTTTATTTCTGGGTGACGGTGGAGTTGCGGTTCATACTCGCTCTTGGCTGAGTATTATGATTTAGAAACGCCCAGCTGGCAACCCTTACCGACAGACAGACCGACATACCCAGGTGATGTCGAGAATCACTTTATGACGTCACGCAACCGGGGAACGGAAAAGCCCCGGATTCTTATCAAGCATCCCGTAAGGTTTTATCCTGCCCTCTCTCACCCCTTCCCTTACCTCTGCCCTCAGCCCTCCTCACCCTTCCCACCCACACCCTCATCATCATCCACACCCTCATCATCACCCACACCCTCATCATCACCCACACCCTCATCATCACCCACACACTCATCACCCACACCCTCATCACCCACGCCCTCATCACACCGGATGTGAGTGTCAGGAGAGCTTCTCAGAACTGCATCTCAACAACAAGTAAACAGACAACCAAACACACACGTGGTGGTACTCCCTTGCCGCACCTCCAAGTGTATTATTTACCAATCCTATTAACTTGTGGTGTAGGGTGTGTGTGTTGTGACTCACTACCGCCATACACCTGTTACAGATAATAATAATAAAAAAATAACGATAATAATAAATGATAATAACAATAATAATAATAATAAAGAAGAAGAAAAAATAATAATAATCTTTTAACGTTCTGATACATTTTTTTTACAGTTATCAACACCAAATCATCACCATTTCTATGTTACAACACCCACTACACGCCCTCCTCTTCCCCCCTATGTACGCGATGGTCCGTGAGAAGTCCCGCCCAAGTCCGTGTTTGTGTCCGTGACCATGAGGGCGAAAGGGCGGATACCCCCGCCTGCCGTGCCATGCCCGTCCGTGACCTGATGATCTTGTCCATCTACCCATACTCCCTCCCTCCCTTTCTCTCCCTCCCTCTCTCCACCCCACTCCATCCGACCTTCCCTTCCTCTCCTTCCCTCCATCCAGTGTTGTAATTTTAGTCTACACTCACACCCTCTCCTCTATACCTCTCCCACACACTCCCACTCCTCTCCTCCTCTCTCTCACACCTCCTCCTCTTCTCCCCCCTTCTCCTCCTCCTCTCCCACGCCTCCTGAAATTCTCCTTCACACGGTGTTCGAAAAACTAGTTCACAGCACATTCTTGCTTCATCATGCTGTGACGTCACGGGGGAAGAGGGGGATGGGGAGATGGAAAGGAAGTGGGAGGGGGGAGATAATGGAGTAAGGGGATGGAAGCGGAGGAGAAAAGGGTGAAGGGGGTTGTAGAGGAGGGAGAGGAAAGGATAAGGGAGAAATGATGAGGAAGGAGGGAGGGAGGGGAAAAGGAGAGGGAGGAAGAGATGATGGGAAGGGAAAGAAATGAGGGAACGGAAAAGGAAAGTGGGAACGGAAGGAAAGGGGGGAGAAGGTAGTAACGAAAGAAAGAATGAATGAAGCAAGAGAAGGAGAATAGGAGTAAGAAAAAGACCAGGGCCTGAGGAGGATTCTGAAGGTCAAAAATCAAGTATAATTTCCCACTTTTTGTGAGGGACCAGACTGTGACCTCCATCTCCCCGCCCTCTCGGCCCCTCACCTCCCCCTCGGCCCCTCCCCTCCCCCCTCGGCCCCTCCTCTCCCCCCAGGTCGAGTAACATCTTCAAGGAGCCGTGCTTCAAGCGGTTACTCCTTCCTTATTGTGAAAGGTGTCTTATTTTTTTCGTCCTCTAATACTTTGTTATAATAAGGACACAGGTAATTTATTCTTAGTAATTAATAGATATAGTTCGGATAATTATATTTCAGACAGGTAAGATGCGTTACTTTCTTCATCCTACGTAACAAAGGAACATAGACAGGTAAATGATTTGGTTTTTATTGACTAAAATATACAAGACCAGTGAATTTTCCTGTTATTTATACAGGTAAGATAGGGAAATTAAACCCCTTGTATGGTACGTGAATTAATATACAAGATTTTCCTTAAAGATTTACACAATAATTACCATCATTACCATTACTACATTATAATAATTATCAAGGCTATTTGACCCTTATTAACTATAGTATTAAAATATATAAATAAAAACTAATAACCCTTGACTGCCTGACCTGTAAGACAATCATTATATTATCTTGATGAACAGACACACAGACAGACATACAGACAGATAGATCTAACTGACTATGTACCGAAATTGTGTTCTTGATATCAACATTACATTCGTGTGATTGGAAAATATGTCATCCTTTTCATTATTATTATTATTACTATTATTATTATTATTATTATTATTATTAAGTATTATTATTATTATTATTATTATTATTATTATTATTAAGTATTATTATTATTATTATTATTATTATTATTATTATTATTATTATCAATAATATCAACACATTTATCACTCTTAAATGTCACTTTTCGATATATCTCCCTGAGTAACTTTAATGAACTTTGCATATACGGCTTCACCCACCCTGTTGTGTTGTAAGCTCAAGACACTCGTGCAGTTGTCATCATCAAAAATTCACTCTACTGTACTGTGTCGTGACCTCGTTAGCACGGTTTACTGTATCTCAGGACACGATCTATGCTCCAGAGTCCAGACCATCATGCTCCAGGCCATTACAGGAGCATTTCCACAGAGAGAATGTACTGTATATACTGTACTCCACGGTCCAACGCCCCTGTGTGTAATGCTCACTACACTGGCGACTGACGACTGATGTATTTTGGGTTGGGTTACGACACACACACACACACACACACACACACACACACACACACACACACACACGTTCTCCAACATTATTATTATTATTATTATTATTATTATTATTATTATTATTATTATTATTAATTAATTATTATTATCTCCTCTCACGGGCAAGCAGAGTAACTTAACTAGCTAAATTACTATTATCACTAGCGCCATGACTATTGTTATCACCACCACTACAAAAAACACTATCAATGAACAACAGGAAGAAGATAACACACCGTATGTACTTTCTTCCTCCTTCCTCCTACTTATCATAACACTCGAGGAACCTGTCATGCATTACCCAGGTGCGTCCTGTAGATAAAGCGATGACCTTCATGACAACATCTTCACTATACTGTCATTAACCTGTTATTAACCTGTATTATCTGTTATGAATGATGACATAACACTAGGCAATGTAATGCGTTATGATGATGTGTGATTTTTTCTCTCAATAACGCCAAATAACATGATAGTTTTGTTATTAATCGGTTCATAACGCCTAAATAACACCGAATAACACCACGCTACCAGTCATTACAATACAATAACACCAGAATAACACCACGCTACCAGTCATTACAATACAATAACACCAGAATGACACCACGGTACCAGTCATTACAATACAATAATACCAGAATAACACCACGCTATCAGCCGTTACGCCAAAATAACATCCGAATAACACCATAACACCACACTACCAGCCAATATGTCACCATAACACCAGAGTAACACACCTTAACACCACACTACCAGCCATTACGTCACCATAACACCAGATAACACACCACACGGAGGCTTCCTGTGGCAGGTCGAGGGGCTTCCCTACCTCGAGGTCTCTCACGGGAACCTAAGCTGACTCGGGAAACTTAACTTACAACAGTTCTGAACCTCTCGAAGCGGATCAGAACCTCAGTGGGTGGATCAGAACCTTAGTGGGTGGATCTAAATGGGTGAATCAGAATCTAAATGGGTGAATCAGAACCTTAGTGGGTGGATCAGAACCTTAGTGGGTGGATCAGAACCTTAGTGGGTGGATCAGTATCTTAGTGGGTGAATCAGAACCTTAGTGGGTGGATCAGAACCTTAGTGGGTGGATCAGAACCTTAATGGGTGGATCAGAACCTTAGTGGGTGGATCAGAACCTTAGTGGGTGGATCAGAACCTTAGTGGGTGGATCAGAACCTTAGTGGGTGGATCAGAACCTTAGTGAGTGGATCTAAATGGGTGAATCAGAATCTAAATGGGTGGATCAGAACCCTTAGTGGGTGGATCAGAATCTTAGTGGGTGGATCAGAACCTTAGTGGGTGGATCAAAACCTTAGTGAGTGGATCTAAATGGGTGAATCAGAATCTAAATGGGTGGATCAGAACCTTAGTGGGTGGATCAGAACCTTAGTGGGTGGATCAGACGCACATCAAGAAGATCACAGCCAAAGTGGGTGGAGGAAGAAAATTAATAAATGAGTAAATTAAAGAATAGGAGGATAAGGCATATGAGAGAGAGAGAGAGAGAACACTGGCTGTAACCCCGTTTTTCTGGCCCCACACACAAGATCAGGTCACCGTGGACGTGTTAGAATGAGTGAGACAGGTCGGGTAGTTTCGGTGGGTTGACTTTCGAGAAATGACTGGAAGATCATTAGGTAGACCGAGATGCCAAGGAGTTTCGAGATACGACTGGACACGAAATGAGCCAATCATCCCAACATGACAAAGAACAAAAACGAAGTCGAATCACACTAATAGACCCGTACGTAGTTTAGCGAAATCGTAATAAAGAAGCGAAAAAAGTGAGAAGAATATGGACAAATTAACTAAGGAATCACTAAACAGCGGTTGACCTAACTCTCTTTACCAGTGGCTTTTTAGGGTCTTATAAATTTACACCCCCTCTCTCTCTCCCACTGGCCAAGAGACAAAAGCCTTCGCATTGACGCCGTGTTTTAATGACCCAAGGACCATCGCTCTGGTTTATGTAGCACGTATAATGCGATAACTGATACTCTTATATTGGGAGAATTGTAGACCCTGTGTGTGTGTAATAATAATAATAATAATAATTAGCGGTTTATTGAAAGAGCATGGCAGCCGGAAGGCTGAAAATATGCAATTACATAATTGGGGAATGGGTCTCTTGATTTACAAATGATGTACAAGTAATATACGTGATACAAATGTAATATATAATAATTAGGTGTTGATAATTTTTACAATGGTTGGGACTGGGCTGTTCTTGTAGCACTTAGTTCGTGCTCGTATGGGCTGGATACGGTTGGGCAGGTGTGTGGCCACGTGGCCAGGACAGTAGCTTGGGGCAATGCAGGTGTGCTCCACCCTTCAGGTTAGGTCAGGTGGGTGTGTGTGTGTGTGTGTGACTTGTGGTGTAATGGTTAGTATGCTCGTCTAGCAACCAAGCGGACCCGGGTTCGATCCCCGGGCAGGGTGAAACTATGGGCAAGTTTCTTTACACCATTTGCCTCTGTCTACCCAGCAGTAATTGGGAACCTGGATGTTAATCGATTTGCGAATTGTATGCCGGGGTAATGGTTAGCCAGTGCAGTTAGCGAGTTGTCCGGTCGTCTCGGACTATTCCTTGACACTGGGTCATGCAGCTCTTTAACTTAGGGTGTGGTTGTTGTGTAGGCGACAGCTTTTACACCTTAAACGTATGTGCGTGCGTGCGTGTGTGTGCGTATTGTAGTGTAGTGTGCGTGCGTGCGTGCGTGTGTGTATGTGTATTGTAGTGTATGTGTAATGGGGTATAGATTATGTTGTTGTTGTTGAGATTGTTGGACCGTAGTCCGACACGGGCCTTTGCCTATAGGCGGCCCGTCTGGTGGTTCCGGCTGGAGCTCCTGGAGCAGCCAGACCGGATTTGGGATTGGAGGTTGTCCTACCTGCAGATATGAAAGGATACTACAGGCTGCAAGTGTGAGCGGACCCCCGATCAGTGGACGCTTACCACCAACCCCCACTCTTGGAAGTGGTCAGTTTCGGAGTGGCGCGCCCCCTGAACTGGGGTCCGCACTTGCTGGGAGAGGATACTTTCTAAACTATCTGGGTGGTGGGTATCGTGTGATGACCCGGAGAAGGTGGTGAATGTGGTCTGTGTGGGCCTTTCGGGTTAGAGTGGCCGCTGGTGTTGTGTGTGCTTCTTGGGAGTTTTGAGTTCTGTTTCGGAGACTTTGTGTGACTTCGCAGTCGAGGAGATAGTGTTCAAGTGGGTTGGCTGCTGGCTCCTGACAGTAGGTGCATTCCATGACGTCATTAATGTGCATAGTGTAGTTATAGTGACACTCTACCCAAGTATGATTTGATTGGTTGCTTGCTTGCTGACGCCATAACGGCTAGATGACCATTCAGAGCACGCCATTCAGCGCCTCCTGCCCGTGTGTTTGGTGTCGCTAATAAGCAGTGACGTGCAAGGCATCGCCAGTTAACATTACCTGGAGGACCCGTCAGCCATCTCAATTGGCACAGTGACGTCAGAGGTGACCTTGTGTGAGAAAAAGCGCTCCACGACACACTAATACAACTACAACTACATTATAATTACAGCTACTCTACACTATAATAACAGCTATATCTTCACTCCACTACAGCTACACTACAACTACAGCGACACTACAACTACAGCTACATTATAATTACAGCTACATTACACTACAGCTACACTACAATAACAGCTATAGCTACACTACACTACAGCTACACTATAATTACAACTCCACTTCACTAAACTACAACAACAGCTATAGCTACACTACACTACAACTACAGCTACAACAATAACACTACACTATACAACTATACTAGAGTAGTAAGTAGTAAGCAGCTATCAAACAGGGAGGTACTACCGCCTGGGAAGATATTGGAAGCATAATGTGTTGTCTAATGGTAGACCCTGCTGCCATATGGCATCACGAAAATTGTGACCAAGTCCCAGGTTGCTGATCTGACTTTCTGCCTCATTTACACACAATTGCAGAGTCTCAATTGTTTCTCTAACTTTGACAACACACCATACTTAAGTATATTTCTCACTTTTGATCTTGTTTTTTATTTCTTTATGGTTCTTTATTGTTATTATTATTATTATTATTATTATTATTATTATTATTATTATCATTATTATTATTATTATTATTGTTATTATTATTATTATTATTATTAATATTATTATTATTTTTTTTATTAAAAATTTTATTAACTATGAATTATTAATAATAATAATAATAATATTATTATTACATTTTCTCCCCCCAGGCCCCGATGTGGGTCAGTGACCTGTGCCCGGGTGGGCTAATTCCCGTAAAACCCCCACAAAAAACACTAAACTATACCCCACTACACACTCACCACTACTCTTTACCTGTTACCACTACCAACATATCTAGCCTTTCATCACTGTCACCACACTACTACCATCATATCATAACTACTCCCACCAGTACCACCACAATTATACCTACCACCACCGCCACCATAATTACAGTACCTCTACCTACCACGACACCACCACCATTCTACCACCAGCACCACTACTATTATCTCTATCTACCACAACCACATCACCACACCATTACCACCACACCACCAAAGGTATCCCCCGCCACTCCTCTACCCTCTCCACTATGGTTGTTCAAAACACGAAAGATATGAAAAAAAATTCATATTCAACGGCTGAACTTCAGTTATTTCTGTTCTATGACTGAAAAATAACAAACCTGTCGATTCTCAGTCAAGAGAGAGAGAGAGAGAGAGAGAGAGAGAGAGAGAGAGAAAGAGAGAGAGAAATGATTCACGTGTTTAGAATCTTAACTAATCCTTCCAATCTCTTATCCCGTGTCCAAAATCTTCAACTAATCTTCCCAATGTTTTTTTTTCTAATTACATAATATATTCTAAAAAATAAATACACCTCGAAAAGTTAGTCTGGCACATCAAAACACCACTTCCCTACGTTCAAGAGGTCAACCTTGGTATAATTCCTGATTTCCTGACCTGCCTGATGATAACCAGTTCTAGTTCATCCTAGATTTATACATTAATTGTGTTAATTATAATGATTTATGTCGAATGTAATAATAAATCCTCAAAATAAGGAGAAAAAATGGAAAAAAAATCACTTCATTATGTTCATGTTTACTTTCCTTGCTGATGGTGACCCCCGAGTACCTGGGTGAAGGGTTGGTGAACTGAATAACACTCCTTCCTCCTCTCTACCACCACCACCAGCACTCCTGAAAACCCATCCTCCCCAACACCAACACACACCCACCTCCTCCACAACACCGACACACTCTGGCCCCCTCCACAACACCAACACACTCTGCCCCCCTCCCCAACACCAACACAACACTGTCCCCACCTCCACAACACCAACACGCACTGCCCCTCCACAACACCAACACACACTGACCTCCTCCCCACACACTGCCCCCCCACCCCTTCACAACACCAACACACTCTGCCCCCTCCACAACACCAACACACACTGCCCCTCCACAACACCAACACACACTGACCTCCTCCCCAACCCCAACACACACTGCCCCCTTCCACAACACCAACACACACTGCCCCCTCTACAACACCAACCCACACTGACCTCCTCCCCAACACCAACACACACTGCCCCCTCACAACACCAACACACACTGCCCCCTCCCCAACACCAACACACTCTGCCCCTTCCACAACACCACACACACTGACCTCCTCCCCAACACCAACACACACTGACCTCCTCCCACCAACACACTCTGCCCCTCCACAACACCAACACACACTGACCTCCTCCCAAACACCAACACACACTGACCTCCTCCCCAACACCAACACACTCTGCCCCTCCACAACACCAACACACTCTGCCCCCTTCCACAACACCAACACACTCTGACCTCCTCCCAAACACCAACACACACAAACACCACACACTGACCTCCTCCCCAACACCAACACACACTGACCTCCTCCCCAACACCACACACACTGACCTCCTCCCCAACACCACACACACTGACCTCCTCCGCAACACCAACACACTGCCCCTTCCACAACACCAACACACACTGACCTCCTCCCCAACACCAACACACACTGACCTCCTCCACCAACACCAACACACTCTGCCCCCTCCACAACACCAACACACACTGCCCCTCCCCAACACCAACACACACTGACCTCTACAACACCAACACACTCTGCCCCTCCACAACACCAACACACACTGCCCCCTCCACAACACCAACACACACTGCCCCCCCAACGCCAACACACACACTCCCCTCCACAACACCAACACATTCTGACCTCCTCCCCACATCAATACACCCTTCCCCCTCTTTCCTCCTCACCATCCGTCCCACTGCCCAAGAGATTTCCTCCCCACCCTCACCCCTCATCCCCCCACCCATCCAGGCCAAGATCGTCGTTTAATTAGCATACTAACTACTTCCCACAAGGGGAGAGAAAGATGGATGTCCTGCCAGGTGAGGGTAGTCACCTGCTCCACCTACCTGAGTCCTCCCTCAACACACACACACACACACACTATCCTAGACTGACACTGCATGACTGGCTGGCTGGCTGACTGACTGACTGACTGAGCCGGAGTACGGACAACTCGGCGTTAATGTAGTTACGGTAAAACATCATAAGCTTCGCCCTAACTTAATCCCTGGAGGCTAAGAGAGTGATCTAGGGAGGGAGAGAAGACTACATAACAGAGCCTAGGGAGGAGTCTTGTCTACCCTGACCCTATAAAACAACTTTAACCGAGAGAGTCTTTGATCTAGCAACACTCTCACTCACTCAACAAACACAAAAAGCCGCCACAACAACAACAGCAATAAGAAAAATAATGAGAGGAAATCAAATCTAAAACGAACGTACGGACAGTGTGCTTATGACTCGTGCATCCTGTTGAACTTTGAGGGAAGGAGAGAGGAAAAGTGAGGGAGGAAGAGTGAGGGAGAAGGGAGGGAAGGGAGGGAGAGTGAGGGAGAAGGAGGGAGGGAGGAGGAGGAGGAGGTGAGGGAGGAGGGGGGAGGAGGGGAGGAGGAGAAGGAAGGGGAGGGAGGGAGGAAGGAGGAAGGGAGAGTGAGGGAGAGTGAGGGAGGAGAGAAGGAGGGAGGGAGGGAGGAGGAGGGACAGGATGAGGGAGGGAGAGTGAGGAGGGAGAAGGGAGGGAGGGGGAGGGAGGAGGAGGAAGGAGAGTGAGGGAGAGAGGGAGGGGAGGGAGGAGTGAGGGATAAGGGAAGGAGGGAGAGTAGGAGGGAAAGTGGGAGGGAAAGTGGGATGGAGGGAGGGAGGGATGTATAGAAAAAATAAGAATTATCAAATCCTCTAAGTAATGAAGGTTATAATTACATTTATCGCATTACAGTTTCGGAGCCATATAGGAAATTATCTGTGCTGTACAAACTTTGACGGCATAACTATAAGCGTATTGTGATGTCATAAAGGCCATTAATGCTCTCTGACGTCACTGATTATCAAGAATATTATATTTAGTAAATGAATAACCAGGAAAAAATGCTCTAACTCAGCTACGATTTACTTCTTGTTGTCAGTGTGGGCGTGCAGGTGTGGGCGTGCAGGAGATGTGGGTGTGCAGTAGGTGTGGGTGTGCGGAGAAGTGGATGTGCAGAAGGTGTGGGTGTGCAGAAGGTGTGGGTGTGCGGAAGGTGTGGGTGTGTGGGTGTGCGGAGATGTGGGAGGTGTGGGTGTGAGGAGATGTGAAAGGTGTGGGTGTGTGGGAGATGTGGGTGTCCGGAGATGTGGATATGTGGGAGGTATGGGTATGTGGGAGGTGTGACCGTGATAGTTGCCTTTAAACAATCTACTGTATATATTTACCTCTACCTTGACTTGACTGATGGAAATTATACTCACAAGAGGAACATTAAATTCTCCGAACATTAACTAAACTACGAACAAAATCATAAACACATTGATGCTGTTTTATTAAGTATCCACAAAACATAAAAACAAAACAAACACAAAAAAAACACACACAAACACAAAAACATGTACCCACATAAACAAACCCAACAACGTGCCCACGCAAACACAAAAACACGTACCCACACAAACAAACCCAACAACGTGCCCACGCAAACACAAAAACACGTACCCACACAAACAAACCCAACAACGTGCCCACGCAAACACAAAAACACGTACCCACACAAACAAACCCAACAACGTACCCAGCAAACACAAAAACACGTACCCACAAACAAACCCAACAACGTCACGCAAACACAAAACACCCACAAACAAACCCAACAACGTGCCACGCAAACACAAAAACACGTACCCACAAAACAAACCAACAACGTGCCCGCAAACACAAAACACGTACCCACAAACAAACCCAACAACGTACCCACGCAAACACAAAACACGTACCCACTAAACAAACCCAACAACGTGCCCACGCAAACACAAAAACACGTACCCACACAAACAAACCCAACAACGTGCCCGCAAACACAAAAACACGTACCACACAAACAAACCCAACAACGTGCCCACGCAAACACAAAAACACGTACCCACACAAACAAACCCAACAACGTACCCACGCAAACACAAAAACGTACCCACACAAACAAACCCAACAACGTGCCGCAAACACAAAACACGTACCCACATAAACAAACCAACAACGTGCCCACGCAAACACAAAACACGTACCCACAAACACAAAAAAAACACACACAAACACAAAAACATGTACCCACATAAACAAACCCAACAACGTGCCCACGCAAACACAAAAACACGTACCCACACAAACAAACCCAACAACGTGCCCACGCAAACACAAAAACACGTACCCACACAAACAAACCCAACAACGTGCCCACGCAAACACAAAAACACGTACCCACACAAACAAACCCAACAACGTGCCCACGCAAACACAAAAACACGTACCCACACAAACAAACCCAACAACGTGCCCACGCAAACACAAAAATACGTACCCACACAAACAAACCCAACAACGTGCCCACGCAAACACAAAAACACGTACCCACACAAACAAACCCAACAACGTACCCACAAAAACACAAACGTTAACCCAGTATATTCACTCGTCACAGTCTTGACGGTGGTGAGTGGTAAACAGTGCCAGCAGCCTCTACATACTGGCACTCACGGCACTCGGTATTGGTGGTTGCTAGAGGCCAATAGCGCCGCCTCTTGTCTCTCACAGCGGCGGCAGACCGGAGGAGAGGGCAGAGACCAGTGTCTCTTGGTTACGTTAGCGAGTAGTTACGTTAGTGAGTAGTTACATTAGCGAGTAGTTATGTTAGCGAGTAGATATGTTAGTGAGTAGTTACGTTAGCGAGTAGTTATGTTAGCGAGTAGTTACGTTAGCGAGTAGTTACGCTAGTGAGTAGTTATGTTAGCGAGTAATTATGTTAACGAGTAGTTACGTTTGCGACCGACCAACCAATAGAATGAATAAATTAATATCCAAATGAACTCGTTATCCATCTATCCATCCAACTGCCTGTCTGTCTAATGAATGAGTAGATAAGAGAGAGAGAGAGAGAGAGAGAGAGAGAGAGAGAGAGAGAGCTTACAGGAAGTTTATAATATTATGGGATTAATTTGTTGTCGTTTGTTGTCGTGTTATGTTATGGACCTCGTAACAGTGGTCCTCGTAGCAGTGGTCCTCGTAACAGTGGTTCTCGTAGCAGTGGTCCTCGTAACAGTGGTCCTCGTAGCAGTGGTCCTCGTAACAGTGGTTCTCGTAACAGTGGTTCTCGTAACAGTGGTCCTCGTAACAGTGGTCCTCGTAGCAGTGGTCCTCGTAACAGTGGTTCTCGTAACAGTGGTTCTCGTAACAGTGGTCCTCGTAGCAGTGGTTCTCGTAACAGTGGTCCTCGTAGCAGTGGTCCTCGTAACAGTGGTTCTCGTAACAGTGGTTCTCGTAACAGTGGTCCTCGTAGCAGTGGTTCTCGTAACAGTGGTCCTCGTAGCAGTGGTCTTTCCTGTGTGACGTCACCCTTGATTTCTACCCCAGGAAGGCAGGATTCTGAAAACCTTTTATCTAAATCTTTTAACGATAAATTCTTAACCGCAATGATCTTTTATTTTGAATTGTTTGTTTGTTTTTTTAAGGTACACCATCAGACTGTATCTTTACATAATTATAATAGAAAATCAAAAGTAACCCATTTGTATTTTGGTCACGATGCATTATAATAACTGGATATATAAGATAATATTAGTTCTCTCAGCGATTCAGTCAGTCAGTCAGTCAATTAGTTCGTGAGTGAGTGAGTGAGTGAGTCAGTCATTAAAAAAAAGAAGATAATCAGGGTCGACAGGTATAGAGCTGACTGACGCAACTTAAACAACAACAACAACAACACTCAGTAATACAAGACAACACCGTCCTCATTTTTTGTACACATTTTCAGTTAGTCATTTGTTGGAAAGAAAACGTGAAATGTGTTCTGACGTTTAGTGAGCCCCGCACAGTGGCCACCCAAATTAGCGGAGCATTTACCCGGGTTGATAACAGACTCCATTAAACCTCTCTAGGATTTTTAACTTTCCAGATTTCGTGTACATAAGGACCGTCACGATCCATGTCCACTGTGTGTGTGTGTGTGTGTGTGTGTGTGTGTGTGTGTGTGTGTGCTCATTAATCATTGCATGTTTTACCGTTTACACAGGTAAGTCACAGTGAAATTACAGAGGTAAGACGTGTCGCTTTACATTCATATTAGTGGAGCCGCGAGCCGTCACACCAATATTTCCAGTATAGAATTTCAGTATCTCGTTAAACGCCTTTACGACCTCCATAAAGTTCCATTATGCTCTTTTAAATCGCGCCTTTATAAACAAGTGATACTAGCTGCCAGGTCTTTGTAAATAAACTTGTAAACACTGATAGTGACTCTAATGCCAGCCTCTGTAAATCGCATCTTTGTAAATAATTTGCAAACAGGGTGCTGACAATACTGACGATCTCCTTAAGTTGTCTCTGTAAATAAACGTCAGGACTCCGTGTAACACAGAGCAGGGCGTCAGCAACACACCTCCTTATCGTCAGCGTCAGGTCAGAACAACCCTATAATTTTCATCCTCTTGTCTAACAAATTTATTGCTTCTTTGTTGGTATATTTCCATTTAATTTTCAATGTATATGTTTCATAGCTAATGTCTTTCTCTGCCGGGTGACTTTTCGCTAATATTTCTTCATAAACTACAACATCAAATCTTTCTAATATAAATAGATAATTACACACATAGGAGATGTTCACTTCTTTCATATAAATCGTTGTTTATACATATACATCAGGGCGATTCATATTTTAATAGATAATTTATATACACTTACATACATACTGAACATACATACATCAGGGAGGTATGATGTAAATTATTCTTTATATAAATATCGGGAGATTGGATTTTTAAAATACATCAATTAATATATATCTTATCCACGTTTTCATTGTGGATCTACATGATATATATATATATATATATATATATATATATATATATATATATATATATATATATATATATATATATATATATATATATATATATATATATACAAACATCAGGGTAAGGTTGTATTATATCCTGGAGAACAGAACATAATAACTGGTGTGTTCAGGTGATGTCATGCATAACAACAAGCAGGCAGTGTAATTACAAGGTTCCGACTACCTTGGCCAGCTGATTGAGACACATGACTGCTAACACGTCTCACAGCCACGTAGGTATTGGGTGACACGTGTTTGGGATAATGTATCACTCGGGAGACACGTATGAATAGACGATACATTTAATTTTCACGTGGGTGTAAACACAGCGACGTGTACTGTGTATTGTTGGTGTACTGTACCAGTCACCAACAATAAACATTCGTTCATTTCCTCGTCACGCACATAACACCGCCATGCACATTACAGCGTTACGTACCTAACACCGCCACGTACATTACACCACCACGTACATAACCACCACACCCTCTAAGATCATTCGTATAAGTTATCTGGACAGGAAAACACGAAGGCTTATAATCTATTAATGAAAACACATGAAATTACCCGCTCCGTCGCGCTCCAGGAGATAAGAGCCATTTTGTTTTTGTTTTTCCTTTTTGTCCTTGTTTTTTCCTTGTTTTGTTTTTGTTTTTCCTTGTTTTTTTGTTCTTCATTTTATCTCACACAAACAAGGGTTCGTCTGAAGAATCTCCAGCTATAGTTTATTTCACCTCTTAAAGATTAAACCACGCTAACCTAACCTAACCTCAACCAACCTAACACTAACCTAATGAGTCCAAACACTAACCTAACCTAATCTCAACCAAACCAACACTAACCTAACCTAACCACACCACCCAACACTTAACCCAACACTAACCTAACCTCAACCAAACCAACACTAACCTAGCGTTAGGACTAAAGGTTAATCTTAATCTGCAAGTGAAATAAGCTATGGGTGAATATTCTTCAGGTGATTCCCAGTAAATTAATTCCTACGTGTATTAGAATTATGAAGCGCAGAGCATAATTATTATAGCTCTTATTAGAATTATGTCACTGTGGAGGGATGTGTGGGCGTGGTATGGGTGTGTGTGGTGTGGGTGTGTAGGGGTGTGTGGTGTAGGGGTGTGTGGTGTGGGTGTGTAGGGGTGTGTGGTGTGGGTGTGTAGGGGTGTGTGGTGTGGGGTGTCGGGGTATGGGTGTGTGGGGGTAGGGGTGTGTGGTGGTGTGGGTGTGTGGGGGAATTTAAGTCGATCGCTAAGATAACTCGTGATAATATTACCCATGGCTATATTCGCCTGCGTGTGTTTATTCGCCGGTATCGGTTTATTCGCCAATATCTGATCATTCGCCTGTATCTGTTTATTCGCCTCTATATATTTATTCGCCTTGGGTAACAATTTATTTTACGCGGGGCTAATTTCTCCTCTCTCGATGGAACGCGTATAATGCGTAGTGCAGAGACGCATATTAAATCACCGCTAATTCATGTATGTTACGTGGCCGATACCGATATGTGTGCTCGCTTATATACTCCCCACACACACACACATATGTACACACACACACACACACACACATGACAGAGTTGATGCCCTCGCCAAACTCACGTCTAACAAAGACACCGTTGAATACAATTTGGGTCTGTCAAAAAGAACTTTTAAAACTGTAATTAGGAAAGAACTTATTGATGAGTTTGACGCAAGTAGACAAGTGCAAACAGGCACTAGTCGATCCATAGGTTACCATGATGAGATGTATCAAGTGAAACATGTATTTGGAGCAAGTAACAAGATCACTAGATTACAAGATGTTGTAACCGCTAGATTAAGGTTAGGATATAAGTACCTTTGGCAGTATGTTCCTCAAGCAGATGTAAACAAAACTAAATGTAAAGTGTGTGGCCAGACATATGGCCACACACTTGAACACTATGTCCTCGACTGTGTGAAGATAGAACCTTTTAGGGACAGGTCCAAGCACACTGTGTGTGAAATGGCACAACACTTCATCTCTAATAAGAACATAAGAACATAAGAAAATAAGGAGTCTGCAATAGGCCGGTTGGCCTGTGCATGGCAGCTCCTGTCGAGAGTTACTACCACTCTCTATCATCCATGAATCTATCTAGCAAGACAGCCGACATATTAAGATTGTATCCACTTTTTTGCACTTAGTAACTATATCAATTCTCATGTACAGAACCAAATACGCAATGTGCTTGAATACCTCTCACGTAAATGTGAATAACAAAGTGTGAGGCCAGACATACTGCCTCACACGCCTGTACTCACGCATTTGTGAATAAGTTACCCTTTATGTATAGAACTAAACAAATAATGTAAATGAAATACTGTGTAACATTCAGTGCCATAATATCCTGACAACGGGGGTTAATTATTATGACCCTTTGTAAACCCTACTCTGTAATCCTTTTGCGCTACCGCTCACAGGATGAGTGTGGGGTGCACAATAAAGTAGCCGCTGTAAGCGGCAAAATCAAATCAAATCACACACACGTGACAAAGTGAACTGTTAGTCTACTCATATGTGCATTTACAAGCAATCACAATTATAAGCACTCACACACTCTACTCAAAAACACTGTCACATACTCAATAAACGTAGTCACACACCCAAAAAACACACTCGCACACTCAAAAAACACACTCACACAACACGTTACCAGCCTACGATTCGGAAGTGATGGTGCGGAAAAGAGGAGGAGAAGAAGAAGAGAAGGAGAACAGGAGGAAAGTAAGAGGAGGAAGACAGGAAGAAGAGAATGAGGAGAGAGGAGAAGAAGAAGAAGAAGAAGAAGAAGAAGAAGAAGAAGAAGAAGAAGAAGAAGAAGAAGAAGAAGGAGGAGACAGGCGATAGTAGTAGTAAGAGGAGGAGGAGGAGGAAGAGGATGTGTATATGCGATAACGAAGGTGGGGCAGTGGGGGGGGGGAGAGAAGAATGTAAGATTAAGATAAGGAAGATTTTATTCATTTAGAGATTGAAGATAGTGGCAAGGTGTGATAAACTAAGAGAAGGAAGCGGCGACAGGCGATAAAAAGATAATATGGGGGAACACAATTACTATTTCACCGCGGCAATAGAAGGTTCTCCGTCAGTGAGTGAGTGAGTGAGTGAAGCAGTAAAAACAAAAATCATGAATAAAGCTGATACAAAAAATATAAAATAAATAAAATAGATAATGAATAACTAATGAGCAAACAAATTAATAACAATTGACCAAATGGGAATAAAAAACGAGAAAAAAGAAGAAAATATAACAGGAAAAAAATTGTGGGAGAATGAGTGAGTGTGACACATGGTCGGAAGTGAGAGGGAGAGTGACACATGGTCGGGAGGGAGAGGGAGAGTGACACATGGTCGGGAGTGAGAGGGAGAGTGACACATGGTCGGGAGGGAGAGGGAGAGTGACACATGGTCGGGAGTGAGAGAGGACACATGTGGAAGTGAGAGAGAGTGACACATGGTCGGAGGGAGAGGAGAGTGAGAGGGAGAGTGACACACATGGCAGAGAGGGAGGAGTGGTCGGGAGTGACACCACATGGTCGGGAGGAGGGAGAGTGACACATGGTCGGGAGTGAGAGGGAGAGTGACACATGGTCGGGAGTGAGGAGAGTGACACATAGTCGGGAGTGAGAGGTCAGGGAGAGAGGTGACACATGGTCAGGAGTGAGAGGGAGAGTGACATGGTCGGAAGTGAGAGGGAGAGTGACACATGGTCGGAGGGAGGAGAGTGACACATGGTCAGGAGTGAGAGGAGAGTGACACATGGTCGGAAGTGAGGAGGAGAGTGACACTGGTCGGGAGTGAGAGGGAGAGTGACACATGGTCAGGGAGTGAGAGGAGAGTGACACATGGTCGGGGGTGAGAGGGAGAGTGACACATGGTCGGGAGTGAGGAGAGGGAGAGTGACACATGGTCGGGAGTGAGAGGGAAAGAGTGACATGGTATGGAGTAACACACACAAACGCGCACATACACACACACACGGCCGAGCAGTGACAGTGAGGGAGAGTATCACATGGTCGGGCAGACTATACCAGTACCCAGCAGGGAGGAGGAGGAGGGGCACAATAACACTACAGTCGCTGCAACAAGAATACTATTAAGTGGCCGGTAACAGCCACTAGTGCATCCCTACCCGCAGTATATAATGTAGTAAGTCATTGTAGGAACATAAAAGACGCTCATTCATTGTATAATACCCAAAGTTCAAGTATAGTTCATTTTGAGGACCATACAAAAGATGCTTATTCAACTGGGAGTTATCACGTCAGATGCCAGCGGTAAGAGGAGATCATGTGTGGAGGCCCGGCACTGTACCTTGAGCGAAGAATGCTAAGCAGAGAACCAGCGTGGTGAGAGCCATGGCCGGGCGGTGTTGTGGTGATGGCCGGGTAGCAGCAACAGGGAGGGCTGACTGATCACTGGTGAGGCACGCGGGCGACTGTTCCACTCCTGCGCGCACAGACCGCGACCTCGCCCACACCCTGGCCCCGCCCCCTGGCCTCTTAGATCCTCCCCGTTCTCCTTCTTGGCCCCGCCCACCACCACAGCAGCAGCTGCCTTCCATCCCAGAACACTGACCACTGTTTACGGCTCACGCTCCTTGTTGCCTTCAACCACACCCTCTCTGAGTAGCAAACTTCCTGAGTACGTACCCCAGTTTTCCTTCCCACCGTCACCTTCCCTACCCATGGGCAATATATGGTCAAACACACATGTCAAAGCATTACGTGTGAGGCAGAGTTACACAGGTTCACGCACGTCATGAACAGTTAACAAGGCATCACTTTCAATTATTATCGAAGTCAATCTGTAAAGTGGAGGAATTTCAATCGTTATCCAGGGTGACGGGCACCTCCTCACAGGACCACCCTGGGAGGTGGGCCATACACCGAGCTCCCTCACCTCTTCACGCCCTCCTGCAAGGTATCACGGTTAATGAGCTCCAACGACCTGTAATACCTACCATACACCAAGGTCACGCCACTCCTGCAGCCACACGTAATAAGATAAACTAGGACGAGCTACAGCACCACACCCTGGCCATCACTCACCTTCACTCTTAAGTAATGACCAAGAGAAACAAACATAATAGACTACAAGGATGTGTAAAATTTATTCATCTGAGGGTCACTTACTTCTTGTTGGGCGTGAAGGAGGGCACCACGTGATCAATGCGTTAACTTGACATTTAGCGAGCCAAGGAACATGACCCCCCCCGCCAGACCCACCCTGTGGTTTATGCAAACGATCTTAAACTTCCGGTTTGTGTAAGTGTCCGTCCGTCCGTCCGTCCGTCCGTGTGACCCACTGTAAGTCACAACTGAGTGTGAATATGAAATCATGTTTTGGGGCGGTGTCATGTTGTTTAATGACCAGGAAAATTCGATGGAAATGTGAGGTCACAAGAGATGATAGGTCACTAAGTTTAGAGGCCTTAGGGTCACAAGAACCAGCATCAAGGGTCATAAATCATCCGAGTCAGATGAAAGTCAGGTCTTACTCTAAGTCAACTTTCAAAGAGTTCACTGAAAAAATCTAGGGACTAAATTTTTCGTAAATGAAAACTATCATTTATATTCGTTCGTTAAATATTTGTTTTTGTCATAATTGGATCCAGCAGCCGTGACAATATTGAACAGTTATCTTCCTCGGGGACAAAAGTCAACGTAAATATTAACAACAGTTGTTCACTCACTTCTGGTCAGAGAAAAACACTGATACAATCCCTTACAATTTACATGGTACTTATGTAAATGAAATAATGATACACTGTAAATCAAGATGCAAATATCAACTTTTTTCTACTTAGTGTAAATTTATATAGGGTGGTGGATGAGTGGAACAAGCTTAGCAACTTTGTAGTAAGTACTGGAACGCTGGAAAGTTTCAAAAAGAGGTTAGATAGATTCATGGATGATAGAGAGTGGTAGTAACTCTCGACAGGAGCTGCCATGCACAGGCCAACCGGCCTATTGCAGACTCCTATTTTCTTATGTTCTTATGTTATAACAACCACAACCCGTGTAAATTACGACCACAACATCCCAGATCTCACTAAATTTCGTCATCAAACTCAAATGAAAATTACTAAACCCCAGAACACAATGTAAATGAAAGCCCAGTGACCTATTGTAAACGACTCTCTCGTGACAGTGTAAATGACTCTTTCGTGACATAGTGTAAAAGACTCTCGTGACCTATTGTAAATGACTCTCTCGTGATATAGTGTAAATGACTCTCTCGTGACCTATTGTAAATGACTCTCGTGACAATGTAAATGACTCTCTCGTGACGGAGCGTAAATACTTCTCTTACACACCATGACTACAATGATTACGTGTTCTCTTGATATAAGTCCATCATCATTATTCCTTCTTCTTTCACTATTAAACCTTTCCCTATCTGATGGTCGGTGGCGGGAATGAAGCACAAACACACACTTAACTCTTCATTCATTTTCATTCATTCGTTCCTTCACTTTCACTCCTGTTAGTAGAAGCATTCTGTTATTTCTTTCTCCACAACTTGTACCTAAGATTCCCGCCAACACTGATCTGACTGAACGAAATATCACGTATCTGTGTAATGTGTTTCTAGTTTACAATATTCGCGAATTTTATCATTTACGAGTTTGTAAAATTTCGCGATATCTTACAATTAACAATATTTGCGAATTTTATCATTTACGGGTACCCGTATATAAAATTATCCGATATCGAATAAAATACCAAAAGAACCGAAAATCCGTTAACTGTATATTACAATCCTGGCTGCTAACACAAGGACAAAATAATTCGCCGTGTCCCGTAACGAGCACAGTATAACAAAAATGTTTCAACGATCAGGTGACACCCAATTGAGGCTTAATTAGTACGAGGCGATACATTTCAACAGCGACATCATGTTTGTGTGTGTGGATTAAGTCTACCTGATTACGGGAGTCTGGGGTTATCGAGACTGTGGTGTTGATCTGAACGAAGCCGCTTCACTCCGTTTCATTCCCTCTCCATTAAGACTAAGAGCATAGCTTCAGTTTAACCTTGTGTGGTCCGAGAGAGTGCGTGGGTCGAGTGGTTATAACAGCTTCAATAACTGGTAAAGTCAGAACACTGGGCTTGGTGTACTCGAATTAACTGAAGCAGCAGCCTCGACACTCCTGGTTCATCTTGCTCCTGAAGCCATAGTAAACCTGCTCACGGATCAACAATTTTCTGTAAGACTGAGATCAAATGACGGCAGCCCCCCACCCCCCTCTCTCTCTTCTAGGACATCACTGATGTATTACCACGTCACTAACACCCCCCCACATGTCACTAACACCCCCCACACGTCACTAACACCCCCACGTCACTAACACTCCACAGTACGGCTTTACAACTGGTAACTTAAGACAGTACTAACATTATACACATCACTGCGTCAGTGCCTAAGTGTGGTAACTCCAGGGTACTGCAAGGAATTAAGTCGCCTCACATAACATATAATCAGACAGATGAGCTCGGCCAAACACCACACTAAGTTGGTAATATTCGATATGGCACTTCCTTACCCATAATTCAACGTCGATTTACTTGGGCAGACTGACATTGAAATAATCACATACCAGTTTTTAAAAAGACATAATAACACTTTCACGCTATATTCTCCCGTTAACGATAAATTAGTCTTAAAAATATATATAAAATCATGAGAAAAAAGGTATACAAATAAAGATATTATTCTCGGGTGCAGCTGCAGCGGGCGGCCACAAAGGGAAGTAGTCGCCGACACAACCCCCCATCATGACCCACCACCCACCTCGGTCAACATCCTCCTCCTCCTTCTTCAAGAGTATTTACCTCCAAGTACCGCTGCCAAAGCTTACTCACAACCTCTGTGACCCCCCGACCCACAACCCCACTTGTTCTGTGTTGTGTTTAGCGGCTAATCAAGGAGAGGAGGTTAGTGTTGCCCAAACAGTGACCTCCAGGAGTGAGGGAGTGGGTGAGAAGGATGCAGGCAGGAATAACAACACGGAGGCATACTTGACATGGTAACACCCAAGTACCCAGACTCAAGGGCAGTTTAAACACTATACTGAATGTACAACACTGTATACACTACACTACTCTGAAGACACAACACTGTATACGCTACACTACTCTGAAGGAACAACACTGTATACACTCACTACTCTGAAGGAACAACACTGTATACACTACACTACTCTGAAGAAACAACACTGTATACACTACACTATTCTGAAGAAACAACACTGTATACACTACACTACTCTGAAGGAACAACACTGTATACACTACACTACTCTGAAGGTACAGCACTGTATACACTACAATACTCTGAAGGAACAACACTGTATACACTACACTACTCTGAAGGAACAACACTGTATACACTACACTACTCTGAAGGTACAACACTGTATACACTACACTACTCTGAAGGAACAACACTGTATACATTACACTACACTGAAGGAACAACACTGTATACACTACACTACTCTGAAAGAACAACACTGTATAAACTACACTACTCTGAAGGTACAACACTGTATGCACTACACTACTCTGAAGGAACAACTCTTTATACAATACACTGAAGGAACAACACTGTATACACTACACTACTGTGAAGGAACAACACTGTATACACTACACTGCACAAGACTAGACACGAGAAACAACAGTACACGGAGAAAATAATACAGTACTTGGGATGAAGTATTACTCGATTCTGGCAACAGTGAGTTTATTTACTTCACTGTTTTAGTGTAAAAATCACCAAGACTAGACTCAGGTTAAATCACGGTAATTTACGACACCAACCTGTGTTTACAAATCCTGAAGACTCGTTCACTATAATCACGGTAATTTACGAGAATCACCCAGCACTACAATAACACACACTCGTAACATTGATAACACAACTCCGGTTTTTGTACATGTAATAATAATCATAATCCTCTCGTAGTTATGTGAAATCCTGTGTGACATTTCCCTCCTAACTACAAATACCCAAGTAATCACTGTATAACTAACTACGACTTCTTCAAAACTACAAATACCTGGTAACTTTAACTGATGGATCTTATTGGGTTGGCTTGGGTTGGCATTCGGGTGTTTACTCCTCAGGTGAAATAAACTGCGGTTCCTAATATTGATGAGATGCCAACTAACAAACACTTTACACTTCACAACAAACACTTTACACTTTACAACAAACACTTTGCACTTCACAACAAACACTTTACACTTCACAACAAACACTTTACACTTCACGACAAATACTTTACACTTCACAACAAACACTTTACACTTCACGACAAACACTTTACACTTCACAACAAACACTTTACACTTCACAACAAATAAGTGGTAAGTGTAACAGGGAGGAAGCACACAGGAAGCAGTCGACCCCCAGCCGCCCTTACATGAACGCCTCCACTATGTCCACAATGAATGGTGTGGGTGGCACTATACTCACACTGTTGGCACTATACTCACACTGTTGGCACTATACTCACTGTTGGCACTATACTCACACTGTTGGCACTATACTCACACTGTTGGCACTATACTCACACTGTTGGCACTATACTCACTGCTGGCACTATACTCACACTGTTGGCGCTATACTCACACTGTTGGCGCTATACTCACACTGTTGGCACTATACTCACTGCTGGCACTATACTCACACTGTTGGCACTATACTCACACTGTTGGCACTATACTCATACTGTTGGCACTATACTAATTTCCCAAACCGGACGAAAGTTAAGATAGACAAACATTTCCCCAAAGATTCTACATAAATAATGACAATAAATGATAATACTTTTGGTTGGGAGGGTTTTAGAATTTAGGCGCAGCTTCCAATATGGCTGTGATGTAAACAAACTCACGCAGAGATGTGACGTCACTGCACTATACACGTATTCGCAGCTTTGATTGGTCCTTACTGAAGTCTACTTGCCGCTGATTGGTCCTCATCACGAACATCAGACATCATGAGTCTCTCTGAGGAATCCTGAAGTTGAATTGTCCTTAGTGTGAATACCTGGCGCTATGTTGTTGTTGTTGTATAGATTGTCGGACCGTAGTCCGACACGGGCCTTTGCCTATAGGCGGCCCGTTTGGTGGTTCCGGCTGGAGCTCCAGGAGCAGCCAGACCGGATTGGGATTGGAGGTGGTCCCACCTGCAGATTGGAGGGATACTGCAGGTTGCAAGTGTGAGCGGACCCCCGATCAGTGGACGCTTACCACCGGCCCCCACTCTTGGACGTGGTCAGCCTCGGAGTGGCGCGCCCCCCGAACTGGGGTCCGCACTTGCTGGGAGAGGATGCTTTCTAAGCTATCTGGGTGGTGGGTATCGTGTGATGACCCGGAGTAGGTGGTGAATGTGGTCTGTGTGGGCCTTTCGGGTTAGAGTGGCCGCTGGTGTTGTGTGTGTTTCTTGGGAGATTTGAGTTCTGTCTCGGAGGCTTTGTGTGACCTCGCAATCGAGGAGATAGTGTTCAAGTGGGTTGGCTGCTGGCTCCTGACAGTAGGTGCATTCCGTGACGTCATTTCCGATCATCTGCCAGGAGCACTTGTACCCTAGTCGTAGTCGGTGAAGGCTGACTTGGGTTTGTCTTGGAGTTTTCTTGTCTGCGAAAGGTGGTTCCCCTTTTGTGGCCGCCAGGTACCATTTGGCTGATTGGGAACCAGCGTTGAGTGCGTGAAGGAAGCTCTTTTTGATGTGGAGCTTAGTAGTCTTTCTGAGGTGATTCTTGATCTGTTGCACACTTGCTGGAACTTGGATGTGTACGCTACTAGAGCGTGTAGCTGCCTTGGCTGCTTCGTCTGCCACGTCGTTTCCTCCGATCCCTACATGACTGGGAATCCAGTGTAAGACGACTGGTCGGGTTTGGCTTTGGAATTCCTGTAGCTGTGCGAGGATCGAGGTGATGATGTGGACGTTGTCTCTTGGTTGACTGTGTTGCAGCGCCTGCATGGCCGATTTCGAGTCCGTGTGAATTATGACGGACTTATTGTGTTGTGTTGCAGCGTGTTGTAGGGCCTTTGAGATTGCTAGCAGTTCTGTTTGTAGGGTGGAGCAGTCGTTGGAAAGTCTCCATTTGAGGGTCTGACCTTGGGTGTAGAAGGCCGCTCCGGATCTGTGATGTTTTGGGTCCACCGAGCCGTCTGTGAAGTATGATGCTGCATCAGCCGGTGTCTCGGTGGCTATGGCTTGGAGAGTTATTTTTTTGAGGTCCTCCTTCTGGAGGTTGGCTTTACTATCGCCGAGGTCGGTGAATTTGAGTGTGGCTGGTGGAGGGCTCCATGGTGGAGGAACAGTGTAACCATTGTCTCGTGTGTCTTGGTTGTTCTTGACGAGTGTTTCTGCTTGCAGGTGTCGGATGACCTCGCTTGCCTCGTGCGACCAGGTGGCCCCTCGCACTCTGTGGTCGAGGTGGAGGGAGGCACTGATTCGAATCTTGGCAACTGTGGGCTTGTCTGCTCTACAGATTTTGGCGAGGAGACCGGCTGTCACCTGCTTGACTCGTACTGCCAGGGGTGGTAGCTCGGTTTCCATTTGCAGATTGCAAATTCTGGTCCACATGGGTGCTCCGAGCATGGTCCTGAGAGCATTGTTTTGAATGACTTCTAGCTTAGCTATTTGGTCTTCTCTCAGTCCAATGAGTGCTGGAGCACTGTAATCTACCAGCGATCTGATGGCGGCTGTGTAGTAGGCTTTGAGCACATGAAGGTTTGCTCCTGCGGATTTGCTGGTGAGCGACCTCATTATATTGTGTCTGCTCTTCGTCCTGTGCCTGAGATACTCGAGTTGCGGCTTGAAGGTGAGTTTCTGGTCAAACCAGATTCCAAGACACTGGTGGGCGTTGGTCCAGACTACCGGCGTGTTTTGTATGGAGAGCAACTTGTCTGGTGTGTCTGTGCAGATGGCCATCGCTTTCGACTTGGCTGGATTTATCTTGAGTCCAAGTCTGTTGCACTCCTCTTCTATAAGTTGGAGTGCGTGTTGCGTGTTGGCTAGTCTGTTCGATCCTCTTACTATGAGCTGTAAGTCGTCTGCATAGCATAGGAGCTTGGCTGTTTGTCTGAAGGGAAGTTTGACTAGATTTTCCATCAGGACATTGAACAGCATTGGACTGAGGATGCCTCCTTGTGGGGTTCCGTTTTCGTGGACCCTGTAGCTTGAGGTTGCTCCCTGAAAGCGTACTCGTGCTTCTCTCTGTGTGAGGTAGTTCTGGATCCACCCCAGCAACCTTCCTTTGACGCCTTTTTTAGCGAGCGTAGTTGTAATGGCCAAAGGATTTGCTAGTTCGAAGGCTTTCTCCAGGTCGAGGAAGACCACCAGAGCTGGTTTGTTGTCCACTGTGCTGAGTATCTCGGCGATGTTGTTGCCTGTGCCGGTGTTCTCGGTGTAAGCAAAGATGTGAGGGTGTGGGCTGCCTACTTTCCACTTGAGTCGGTTGAGAGCCATTCTTTCTCCGGTCTTCGCTATGCAGCTGAGAAGGGAGATTGGCCTCGGCTTGTCTGGTTCTCTGGGCTTCGGAATGGGCTGTATATCTGCCTTCTTCCATTCCGGTGGGAGTCTTTGTGCTGTCCACGAAGCATTGATGGCTTGCAGCAGAGCCTCGTGTCCGGCTGTACCGGCATGAGAGAGCATGGAGTAGGTTATCCTGTCGGCCCCTGGAGCTGTATCCTTGCTTCGTTTTAGCGACTTCTGGAGTTCTTGCTGGTTGAATGGTCTGTCAGTGTCATCTTCACTGTTGCAGGCCTCTTGGATCATCTGGAGTCTGACCTGTCGCAGACGCCGTTGTGTCTCCTCCGCCTGTCTCGGGAGGTTCTTCGTTGCTGCTCGGTCAGAGAACAGTTTTGCAAGTCTCTCGGCTTCCTCTTCTGGGTTGGGATGAGTTGGTGGTGGTGGTGTTGCCTTCCCAGATGCCCTTCGGATCTGGGCCCACATCTTGCCAAGGGAGGTGTGCTCGTTCAGTTCGGAGCACCACTTGAGCCAGCTTACGTTTTTAATTTCTTCCTTCTCTTCCCTGGTATCCTTAACTATGACTTGCAGGAGATGTCTGTTTGTTGCCGTGGGATGTCTCCTGTAGTTTCTTCGGGCCATGTTCACTCTGTGGTTGAGTTCTTTCACCCTGGGACAGTAGTACCAGTAATCATTGTACTGTCTTGATGTGGGTTTTGTTTTTGGGATAGCCTCTTCTGCCGCTAGGTGAAACGCCTCGACCAATTGGTGGTGGAGGGTTGTCTCATCCGCGGGTGCTGCGCCGGCCGGCTGTGATTTTTCGCGCCACTTAGCCAGGTGTTTCTTGAAGAGTCCCCAGTCTGCCTTTTGAGTGTTGTATCTCCATCTCGGGGGGGGTGGAGTGGGGAGTTTGTTCACCTTGAGCGTTGTTAGGGTGGCGAAGTGGTCACTGGTCAGCGTGGGGTGTATCTGCCAGGAGGCCGAAGGCTGTAGTGCACTGGAGACGAAGGTTAGATCTAGCCTTCCTCCCCTAGTGTGGGTGGGCTCTCCGGTGTTCAGGAGGCAGATCTCGGGTGTATCTTGAAAGGTGGTGTATAGGTGTAGGCCGTCTTCATTTGTGGGGCTTGCCGAGCTTAGGAAGGGATGATGTGCGTTGAAATCCCCTCCTATGAGTGTGGCGTGGTCAGCGGCCGAAGCAAATAATTGAGTAACCTCCAGTGAGCCCCTTGGGTTCTTGTAGATGTTGTGAACAGTTAATTCCCGTTCTTGGAGGGTTACTTTGACGGCCTGTGTCTCGATGTTTTCCCCACATGGAAATTGCTGCGTGACGTCGGCGGAGGGTATGCTTGACTTGACCAAGATCATACATCCTCTTGTTGACGCCTGCGTGAAATGCCTCCTGTATGTCTTGTAACCGCTGAATTTGAAACAGTGGTGTTCTTGTAGAAGTGTTTCTTGTAGGAGTATGATGTCAAGCTTGTCCTTGGCTGCTGCTTCTTGTAGGAGGTGTTTCTTGTTTTTGATGCCCTGAGCATTCCATGTAAGGATGTTCAGGGTGCTGACGTTTTCCACCACTGTTTCATCGGGGACTTCTGGTGCTTCTCGATGGAGATGTCCAAGCTCGATTCCAACTGGATCAAATCCATGTCTTCGTGTTCTGTGGTTTTTGCCTTCTGGGCCGTGGTTCGGTTCAGGGGAGTTGAAACGTCCAGTTTCTTTCTGGGAGCTGTGGGTATCTTGGGTTCTCTGATGGCCTTCTTCGGTGTAGAGTGTACCTCGGCTGTTACTCGTGTGCGGACCGGCGTGGCTTCCTCCACTGAGGTGTCTGGAGCTGTGGCGACTTGCCCGAGGACGCTCCCCATGAGTATTTGGAGCTGTGTGGGTTGGATCTTGTGGCCCAGTAGTCCGGCTAGGCCCTCCGCGAAGGTTGTCAGTACCTTGGCTAGGTCCGATAAGTGTATCATTCCTTCTGGTGCCTTGGTGTGTGCTTCTTTTGTCTTGCTCGTGGTTGTCGTTGTCTGCTGCTTGGGTGGCTGAGGTGTGGCTGTAGTGAGGCCAGGAAACTGGGCTGCACTTTGGGTGTTGACTGGCTGAGGAGGTTGTCTCTGTTGTTTGGGCCTTTGGGTTCCCCACACGAAGGTACTTGGTGGGGCTGGTGTGTAGGCGGTGGGGGCCGGTCTTGCTGCTGGTCGGTTTGCCTGGACCCTCTTTGTTCTCTCGGAGCATCCAGGATTCCAGGCGTGGTGTTTGCCCCCGCAGTTGGCACACTTGGGGGCAATTTTTTCCCCATTTTTCAGCTTGGTGAGGCAGGAGTGTGTGCCGTGCTTCTGTGCGCAGACTGCGCAGATTTCCTTGTACGTGCACCTTGTCTGATGGTGCCCGTATTTCTGGCATCTGAAGCACCGCAGGGGCTCTGGGACGAAGGGCCTCACTTCGTAGATCCCCCAGGTTTTGAGGTCTATGGTGCTGGGGGGTGAGCCGTAGTGCGTTATGAGCACTTGTTTCGTGGTGGCCGTCTTGTCGGACAGGGGAGAGCATCTCTCGGCTTTTAGGATCTTCGGGTGGTTCTCCAGGGGTTCGAGAGGTAGTTCCTTTGGGTACCGGAGGACTACCGACTTCATCAGTTTCTGGGCGGGGTCTAGCTTGGTTGAAGTAATGGTGGTGGTGTTTTGCAGGTAAGTGTCGAGGGTGGTGGCGGAGTTCTTGTCTTTGGGGTGAACGATCATCTCCCCCTTTAGGTTGGGCCGCACTGAGAACTTGGCCAGAGGATTTAGCTTTTCCATCTCTGTGACGGCGGCATATGTTGTTTTTGCGTCCGTTTTCGTGATCCGGAATTTTGGCAGTGTCGTTGGAGGTGAGCTGGTGGTGGTGATGGGTGCCTTTGGGGCTGCTTGACGGCATTCGTTTCCCGAAAAAGCACGTCGGCGTTTCTTGTTTTCTACCTTCGTCCAGTTGTCCTCAGTAGCGGTAGCAGTGGTGGTGGTGGTGGAGGTGGTGGTGGTGGTGGAGTTGTTGGAGGTGGTGGCAGTGTTCCTAGTTTTCAGGGCTTCATTGAAGGCGCGTAACTGGTCTGCTTTCTCTGTGCGAAGCCTGTCGTGGTTCGGGTCGTCAGGTTGGCGGTTCAGGCGGGGATCGCGGTTAGGAGGGCGTACGCGCTCCATAACCGGGTTTTTTTATTTAGATCCTACCTATTCCGGTTGAGTAAATAGCAAAGGAATTACAGCACTCCCCACTAGCTGGTGGTCGTAGAGTGGTTCCTGAGCTTCTCTCACGGAGCCCCGATTGGGGAAGCCTACTTCCTAGTGTATGTGACTGCTCACTTATAGACGTGAGCTAAGTGTGCCTATTTGGGAAGGATAAGGATTGCTACCCTCTTTCCAGGTGGACCCGCACGATCACGGTTTTCCTGGAAAGACTCGGCTGGGGAGGGTTTTGCTCCGACCCCCTTTCGTGTTCACAATCTCCTGGGAGGGAGGTGAACAGTTACAGGGGGGACCGCAGGACGAATACACTTTTGAGGGTGCAGGTCCCTAGGCCAGAGCGAAAAAGGAAAAATAGTAGTAGAAGGAAAAGGGCTCAAACCACGCCGGGAATATCGCGCTATAACTGCTCTCCAGCTGGAGTGTGGGTCACTCACACCACCAGTGGGGAGGGCAAGCTAATGCTCGATAAACCAAGAACGCTCGTGAGTTGTTGTGGACGATGACAGTCGTGGGTGGTCCGGTCCGGGAAGATGGCCAACAATGGCACGAGGGAGAGGGCGGTCTTCAAGGTTCCGGGTCCAGCAGGAGGCCTTGTTGAGAGGTCTTCTTGGTTCAGGAGCGATGTGATAAGTCCTGGCGCTAATTGGTTCTACATAATTATACCTGGTGTTCACTGGTTCTTAGCATTAACATTCGACGCTGATTGGCCCTTATCAAGAACACCTGGCGCTGATTGGTCCTCATCAAGAACACCTGGCGCTAATTTGTCTTAATCCAAAACACCTGACGCTAATTGGTTCTCATCAAGAACACCTGGCGCTGATTGGTCCTCATCAAGAACACCTGGCGCTGATTAGCCCTTATCAACAATACCAGGTGTTGATTGGTCTTCATGAGAATATCTGGGGCTGATTAATCCTTATCAACAATACCTGGTGCTGATTGGTCCTGATTCAGAGCACCTGGCGCTGACTGCCCTTTAGTAACAACGTTTGATGGTGATCACAACTCGTAAATTACAAGAGGCATCTTGTGGTCCATACCGAGGATCCTTGACCTTGGGTGAGCCATTTCTAGATGTTTTTTTTTTTTTTAGAGAAAGGAGGGGTGAAGGAAGATTAGAGGTGGGGGAAGGAAGTTATAGTTCGGAAATTGAAGAAATTTAGGAGGAGGTAAGAGAGGGCGGGCTGACCGCCTAGTTAAGCTAATAGTGTGTTAGGGTTGTGTCGGGTTAGTTATTGTCTGTCGGTACAGGCACTAGACATCCTACCCTGTCCCATATATGGGTGTTTTAAGAGCCTTGTTTCATATTCCGCCGACCCTACTGGCGGATGCTGGTCTAGGGAGGTTGTCTATTGCCTGGCCGTGTAGATCGGGGGTGGTAATGGACCTTTTGAGATTCCTAGAGTGGTAGGAGGTGTGGAGGGGGGGGGGTGGAGTGGGAGAAGGTACAGGAGAACGGAGGAGCAGTAAGAGGGAGGAGAAAGAGAAAGGGGGAGAAGGGTGGGGAGGGTAATTCATGAACAGAATGCTTGAAGAGTCTGCCACAGAATTCTTCTAACTTCACTACGAGGTTCCTCGCTCGTTAGAGAAGGACTGTACTAACGCACTATCTTCTGTTTTATGAAAATTCTATAACTGCAACAAGTTGCTAACTCTTCTGAAGTCCATGCCAGACCAAGTACCACATGTTTAGGCACTTTCAAGAGCCTGTACAGTACAGTTGGCTCCACTCTTGCCTTTAACAGTGAACCTGGTCTCCCTGAGCAACGTGGCACCACTGCAAAAGATTCCCAGCTGAGCGAAGGGAATCAAAGACAAAGAATCAGCATAACTCATGTGATTCTTTGTTTTAATCAAAATCGCATTACCAAACTGAGAAGAAACAATGTAACTTAACTCTGTGTAAACTATGCAATGAGATGACGGGAGGGCGGGGGTGAGGGTTAGAGGACAGGCGATCAGGTGGTTGTGATAGGGGCTGTGAGTCCCTCCACCTTACAATATTGTTTCGAAACAAACATTACAAACATTATTGATTTCAAATAGCTTAAGACGACAACAACGTCATTTTCAATTTCTGTATAATGAAATACATACATTTCATATACAGTGTCACAATTTCCAGTTGGTGTATACTGTATAACCCTTTTACAGCGACAACCGATAATTTTTTTCTTTTACACTGGTTAACACCCTCAAAACATTCCCAACTGAATCACATCAGGCTTGTTGGTTCACTGTCATTGATACCCTTCACTCAGCTGGGAATCTTTTACAGTGGTGCCACATTGCTCGGGGAGACCAGGTTCACCGTTACAAGTGGAAGTGGAGGCAACTGTACATGCCCAGCACCTGCCAACAGTAACTAACAGAGAACTAACCAACCACCCGGCCGGTTAGTCAGCTAATAAGTGAGCGACCAAGACTAGTACTGTAATTAAACCAGTATGACCGATCTCACCTGTACACAACACTTACGGTGAACTAACCCGCTCTTACAGGTATCCTCCCACAGTAAGTCTCCCAGTCAAATATCCTCCCACAGTTCATTTCCCACAGTACGTCTCCCACAGTCAAGTATCATCCCACAGTACGTCTCCTACAGTCAAGTATCCTCCCACAGTAAGTCTCCCAGTCAAGTATCCTCCCACAGTTCATTTCCCACAGTACGTCTTCCACAGTTCATTTCCCACAGTACGTCTCCTACAGTCAAGTATCCTTCCACAGTACGTCTCCCACAGTTCATCTCCCACAGTTCATCTCCCACAGTACATCTCCCATAGTCAAATATCCTCCCACAGCACGTTTCCCACAGTCCATCTCCAACAGTCAAGTATCCTCCCACACGCCACAGTATTACCCCACTATACCTCCCCCACAGTTAAGAATTATCACTAAAACAACTGTGTGTTAAGGGTCCTGGTGGCGTCTGATGGTGTAATATCCTGCAATAAAGGAGTCGACACTCACAGCTCCTAAGACAAACAAGACTCATAAACAGTGATTTCAATAAGCTGCCCTTAAGTATTATCAGTGAAGGAAGACGTCTACTTCGACTATCGACTAACTAAAACAAGGGGAATCTAATTTTTTGGACGATGCGGTTAAGTACAATCTTAATTAAACCTACAAATCAGGCTGTGCAAATTAACAGCGCCCGGAGGTCCGGTCTGCCCGGACTAGGGGGCCAGGGAAGTGATCTTCCATGTCCAAGTGTTACGGTATTGCCCTGTGGACATGCTAATAATTTGAGGTAAATGCCAAGACGGGAATTTGTGCGTGAGAGTAGGACAGAAGCCCCCTAGGACAAATAATAAAAATATTTTAAATTATTATTTTTAATCTTTATTATTTACAGTTTATGAACATTTATCCAACTTGTAGAAAATTACATTTATTATATCATAAGACCAACCCAACCCAACCTATTTTACACTTTAACTGAATTTTTGCTTTATCCATTGGGCTTTTTTTTGGACTCCCCTCCCTACATGTTTAACCAGGGAGGTCATCAATGTACCAACATGACTGTCCTATGTCAAGTGTAGGCACTGTAATTTACCTCTACATTAAGCCACCAACCCACCTCTCGTCAGTCGGTCAACATCTCAAAGGATCCACCAAGCTGAGAGGCTGTAGACGTGAGGAGACGGGAGTTAAGACCTCACGTGACAAGTGTTACCACCACTGATCGGTGAGTTGATACAAACAATAAACGTAAATGTTTTTAATCCAGACAAGTAAATTATCCTTCAAAAATTTTGTCATGATATGATATGACATGAATGACTTTACTCTGAACGGAGGCAAAATATGATTAAGAACGACTGTCACTATTAGGTTAAGACATTCCTTAAGTTATGTAATTTTTATCCTCTATGTCACGAGGAGAGATTTAATCTAAAGGTAATATGGTAGAGTTAAGGGGCAATTCTTACGTCATTCCAGTAACCATCATTGTTGTGGTAGCTTAAACCAGGCTGTTAGACCCGTTAAAGGGGACCAATAAACGTAGGAACATGCATCTTTTTCACTCTTTTGGATTACCAACCATAGTTTCGCTCATCACCGTCCTCAGATTTAAGATTTGCATTAAAAAAAACAGGTTTCAGATTCAGATTTGCTGTTAGAATCGTCCAGTGACCTTGACTAGCTTGAGGTCACGACGGGTCAAGAAGAGTGATAAATGGAAAGGTAGATATAGATATAAACAGTGACATATACGAGAGAGATAGAGAGAGATAGAGAGAGATAGAGAGAGAGAGAGATAATCACCAAAACACACCTACCACCTAACCTTGATCACCTAATTAACACATTAACCCACAACACACAGGCAGGCAGCACCAGGGGTATCATTTGTAGTCCCATTGGTGTCCTGTCCCCCAGCGACTCCACCCAAGCAACACTTTCTGATGCAGAGTAAAGCAATACTCTGTTTAACTACGTGTCTCTTAGTGCCTTCCCTCCCGAGACATTGAGGGTTGTGTTTGGTCCCTCTCTCTCTCTCTCTCTCTCTCTTTCTCTCTCTCTCTCTCTCTAATACGAAGATGTGGTCCCAAAACTCTCGCATCCTCTAAAAAAAAAAAGTTTAGCGAAGTTATACGACAAGAGTGTGTTGTGTTGTTAACTTACACGAGAACAGTGTGTTGTATTGTTAACTTACGACAAGCGTGTGTTGTGTTGTTAATCTACACGACAGCTTTATGTCACTAACCAACACGACGAGAGTTTGTTGTTTCCTTTACCCAGGACAAAGGTTTCGTTGTGTGGTCATGTCACGTCAGAGAGAGAGTGTGGCCAGCAGTCCAGGTGTGGCCAAGGGGTAAGGACAGTGTCAGCTCACATGACACATGATGAGGGGGGTACTTAGCGGAAGGGGTACCTAGCGGAAGGGGTACCTAGGGGGGGAGGGGTACCTAGGGGGAGAGGGGTACCTAGGGGGAGAGGGGTACCTAGCGAGAGGGGGTACCTAGCGGAGGGGGGGTCAACCTTCACGGCACCCCGTGGGATCACCTGAACATTAGCACCCCCAGCTTATTTCTCGTGATGATTAACCACGCTAATCCTAACCTAACCCAATTTAAGATACACCAGACCTAACTTAAACTAACACAATCTACCTTAATCTAAAGCTAACCTAACCCAGCCTTCCCTTACCTAACCTAACGCTAACCTAACCTAACGTAAAACTAACTTAACGTAAACCTTATATAACCTAACTTTGCTCAACCCCAGGTAGCGTTAGGGTGATTAATTATCAGGTGAGGTGAAATAAAGTAGGGTGGTTAATCTTCAGGTGAAATAAACTAGGGTGGTTAATCTCCAGGTGAAAAAATTAGGGTGGTTAATCTTCAGGTGATCCACGTCAGAAGCTTAGAAGTTTAACAAATTTTCAGTTCAATCAGACATCCAACCATCTGCATGTCTGTCTGTCTGTCTTATGAAAAAGTAGATGAGAGTGAAAGACAGTGAAAAGGGGACACACACACACACACACACACACAGAAAGAGAGAGAGAGAGAGAGAGAGAGAGAGAGAGAGAGAGAGTGTCTCACTAGTATTCCAGGCAAGAAACTGCTACCCACGTTTCCATCTCGACCTACATACATGTACTGTATACCTGAAGCCAGTCACTTCCAGTCATTTCCACTATACCCTCACTATACCCTCACTATACAACTACACTATACCCTCATTATAAAACTACACTATACCATCACTATACAACTACACTATACCCTCATTATAAAACTACACTATACCATCACTATACAACTACACTATACCCTCATCATAAAACTACACTATACCTAAACTATACAACTACACTATACCCTCATCATAAAACTACACTATACCTAAACTATACAACTACACTATACCTCATAATAAAATTACACTATACCCTCACTATACAACTACACTATACCCTCATTATAAAACTACACTAGACCATCACTATACAACTACACTATACCCTCATTATAAAACTACACTATACCCACTATACAACTACACTATACCCTCATTATAAAACTACACTATACCCACTATACAACTACACTATAAATACTACACTATACTCACTATACAACTACACTATACCCTCAATAAAACTACACTATGCTCACTCAACTACACTATACCCTCATTATAAAACTACACTATACCCTCACTATACAACTACACTATACCCTCATTATAAAACTACACTATACTCTCACTATACAACTACACTATGCTCTCATTATAAAACTACACTATACCCTCACTATGCAACTACACTATACCCTCATTATAAAACTACACTATACCCTCACTATACAACTACACTATACCCTCATTATAAAACTACACTATACCCTCACTATACAACTACACTATGCTCTCATTATAAAACTACACTATACCCTCACTATGCAACTACACTATACCCTCATTATAAAACGACACTATACCCTCACTATACAACTACACTATACCTCATTAAAAACTACACTATACCCTCACTATACAATTACACTCTACCCTCATTACAAAACTGCACTATACCCTCATTATACAATTACACTCTACCCACATTATAAAACTACACTATACCCTCACTATACAACTGCACTATACCATCATTACACAACTATACTATACCCTCACTACACAACTACACTATACCCACACTGTACAAAACATTCTAACAAGACGAACTGGAGCGTGAATCAAAATCACTGAGAAGACTGGACTAGACTGGACTGGCTGGCAATACCTCTTAAGACTGGACTGGCTGGCTATATCACTTAGGACTAGACTGACTGGCTATACCACTTAGGACTGTACTGGCTGGCTATACCACTTACTGGACTGGCTGGCACTTAGGACTGGACTGGCTGGCTATACCACTTAGGACTGTACTGGCTGGCTATACCACTTAGGACTGGACTGGCTGGCACTTAGGACTGGACTGGCTGGCTATACCACTTAGGACTGCACTGGCTGGCTATACTTAGGACTGGACTGGCTGGCACTTAGGACTGTGCTGGCTGGCTATACCTGGCTATACCATGGGACTGCACTGGCTGGCTATACCATGGACTGGACTGGCTGGCACTGTACTGGACTGGACTGGCTGGCTATACCATAGGACTGGACTGGTTGGCGGACTTTGGCTGGCTATACCATAGAACTGGACTGGCTGGCTATACCATAGATCAGACTGGTAAACCCTCACTCCACGGTTAATTAAGTGGTAACCTTCGCCCATAGCTCTCCACCTCTTATGTATTCAGAACCAAAGGCGATGTATGACTAAAGGATCTATCTGATCAACCTTGAGGGGAGGGGTAGGAGAAAGAGGAGGGTTGTTACTGTCCAGGCGTACTTGAGGTCTTATACAAAGTTGGGATTACGACTTGGTGGGAAAGTCAGGATATATACATACGCGCACATACAAAGCACACGCACACGCATCCATCCATCACCCCCCACACACACACACATTATGCGGATATACTGTACAGTAATTGTAAATACGAGGTACAGTTTTTTTTTTTTTTTTTTTTTTGGGAATAGCCACCCAGGCAATGGGGAAAAAATAAGAGTAAAAAGAAATTTAAAATAGAAAAGAAAAAGATTATATTAATCTACACCACGAAGATGCCGGAAAACCAGCTTTTTGAAGTGAGACAGATTGTATGAGTATGGAAACACAGAAAAAGGCAGAGCATTGCATAGTTTGGCTGTGTGAGGAAAGAGGGATGTACTGTAACGGGTTATTCTAGTGTGACCGACATCCACAGAGAAACGGTGGGCACCGCGAGCAAGACGTGTGTTACGAGCCCACAGCCTTGCCGGCGGTACACAGGATGCCAAATCCACCAAACATTGCCCCGTTAAAGTACTTGTAAAAGAGAGAGAGTGAAGCAACATTGCGGCAAAGACAAAGGGAAGAGATATTATCAACTAAAGGAGGAGAGTAAATAAGACAAAATGCCTTTGATTCCACCCAATCTAACAGTTTGGCAGAAGAAGAGCCCTCGACAGAGTCCCCCACGAAAGACTAATAAGAAAAGTAGAAGCACATGGCATTAAAAGTAATATTCTAAAATGGATTAGGGTGTGGTTGCAAGACAGGAAACAGCGAGTGAGCATTAACGACTCTAAATCCCATTGGAGCAACGTCACTAGTGAAGTTCCCCAAGGCTCAGTACTTGGACCATTATTATTTATTATATACATAAACGACATAGATATCGGCATAGACAGCAACATAAGTAAATTTGCTGATGACACTAAAATAGGACGTGTAATTAAATCTGACGAGGACTCAGCAAAACTACAGGAAGATCTAAAAAAAAATTTCGGATGGTCTGAAAAATGGCAGATGAAATTCAATGTGGACAAATGTAAAGTACTCAGTACAGGAGATGTAAACAGGGAAACCAGTTACCAGATGAACAACGATGCCATTGTGAAATCTGACTGCTAGAGAGATTTAGGAGTAATGTTAAGTAGGAATCTTAAGCCAAGTAAACAATGTGTTTTTGCTCGTAATAAGGCTAATAAAGTACTTGGGTTCATACAAAGGAGTGTTAGTTACAAGACTAGCGATGTCATCTTAAGATTATATCTTGCACTTGTGAGACTTCACCTGGATTACGCAGTTCAGTTCTGGTCACCGTATTGCAGAATGGATATAGAATCCTTGGAAAGAATCCAGAGGAGAATGACAAGACTAATACCGGGCATTAAGAACCTTGAGTACAGAGACAGGTCAAAGCATCTTAATTTGCACTCCCTCGAGAGACGTAGAGCTAGGGGCGACATGATAGAGGTGTATAAATGGAAGTCAGAGCTAAGCAAAGGGGACATTACAAAGGTACTCAAATTATCCAACCAGGAGCGAACTTGTAACAATGGTTTTAAATTAGACAAAGTTAGATTTAGGTGCGAAATAGGTAAACACTGGTTTGGAAACAGAGTAGTGGATGAATGAAACAAGTTACCAAATATCATCATTAACTCAAATACGCTGGATAACTTCAAGCATAGGTTGGATGTTTATATGAGCAATAGGGGTTGGGTGTAAATGGAACTGCCCAGTATGGGCCAATAGGCCCACTGCAGTTTCCTCCATTCTTATGTTCTTATGAAAGCAGTACCCCAAGTTAGGACGAATGAATCCCTTATAAACTTAAAGCAACTGTACAGCATTCCCAGCTTTCGGGAGGTAGCTTTAGCAATGTTGGCTTTCGGAAGGCAGCTTTAGCAATGTTGAAGTAGATTCATCTGTTTTATGAATTAAGTCAAATGAAGGCAAAATGATGTTAAAGGTTCTTAAGTTATATAATATTAAAAGTGCTCCAAGTTAATTATATTCTTGGCTACTCCAGCTTAGTTCACTTGAAGATTAAACACCCTAACACTACCTAGATGGGTTAGGTTAGCGTTAGGTTACGTTTAGTTACGGTTCGGTTGGGTTAGAGATAAGTTAGGTTGCCGGTAAGTTAGGTTTGGTTAAATTAGGTTAAGTTAGGTTGGCGTTAGGATAGTTAACCCTCGAGTGAAATAAGCTGGGGTGTCTAATCTTCAGGCCATCCCATCCGTATGAACTTATCAGCTCTTGGGTAGGAGAACGACTTTTCCTGATCTGGGCAGTGATACTAGCAGCTAGCAGTACAGACGAGGAAGTATATACAGTAATCTCATTATTTTAACCACGAGGATTGAGGGGGGGGGACTGAGGGGGGTTAGGACTTGGGAGGAGGTTTGGGAACTGGGGAGGTTCGGGGACTGAGGGGAGGGTCGATGACTGAGGGGATGAGGCAGGGTTTATATGATGGGACGGATTGTTTTTTCCTCATCGTTGTTAGTCTCATGTGTATTGATGCTTGGTGAAATTGCCTATACCCCCTGTATGTATACCATTATCGTAGACCTCTACTGTCTATGTACAGTACAATCCATGGCATATACCTGCATTGTCTTTACACACGTCATGCCAATTGAAAACTTGCATGAGTCCTTAATCGAATAAATATTATCATTCTTTTATCATCATCATCATTATTATTATTATTATTATTATTATTATTATTATTATTATTATTATTATTATTATTTGTATCATTGTAAACCTGTAACGCAGGATTGCGCTGTTACGTGTTCTGCAACGTGTTCGGTTAGCGATAAAATGCACGTAAATTCATTAACCGCTAAATATACACCAGTTTGTCTGTCTGTCAACGAATGATATCCCTACAACGTCCCATACTATATCTTGGGATAGCTTTGGGACATACAGACCCATCCTGTACAAAGTTTATCTCGATCACCGGGACACCATTAGTGAAATCTTAGTGAAGGTTAAGAGAGGACAGTGAAGCCTCCCAAGACATTACTGAGTGTGGCTTCGAACCTATTTATAACACAGGGAGAATATTTAAGGGAGGAGAAAGAAGGGAGGTCTTAGATATGGTAACAAAAGTAAAAAAAAATGGTATAAACGAAATACAGGAGTGAACAGGTTTCTTAGGAGAGAGTAAGCAGGTATGTTGAGACAGGTGTGGTGAGAAAGGTGTGGTGGGGCAGGTGTGGTGAGACGGGTGTGGTGAGGCAGAAGGTGTGATGAGGCAAGATGTGGTGAAGGAGAAGTTTATGGGTATCCAATTAGCACACATTAAAGGGTTAGTCAGCCTTAAACTTAATGAACACACACACACACACACACACACACACCTGATGATCCCTATAGCCCAGGAGAGACGAGTGACGAGCATGAGGCTGCACATGTCACCATCAAGCTTCTATAGGACGAAGATTAACGTGACCTATCGATCATTTACGGTTAGATTAAAGCTTCTGTGCAGTTTATAGTGTTACGGTAGGTAGTTATGGTGGTTTGGTGGAGGTGGACGGGAGAGAGAACCAATAGGCAGTTGAGAGAAACTTCATGAAAGCTCGATGAAGAATAGGAAAGAATATAGAAGAACGTGTTAAGAGGTGAACGGGGGGCTAAAAGCGTAGGGAAATAGAGAGAAGGGGGGCAACAGAGAGAGAGAGAGAGCGGAAGGTGGAGGAGGAGGAGGGGGTTGTCATGGGTAGCTTGGGGATGGGGGAGGAAGAGGAGTTTTAATCAAGAAAATTACAACCGACGATCAACATACGGGAATAAATAACAAGTGAACGTACAAAGCGCTCTACTGTGTCTTAAACTTACAAGGGAAACACCGCTCAAGAAACTATAGTGTACAGCATAGGCCGTGATCTACTTTGACTCTGAAGGACAGTGAAACGAGGATGAGAAAGACAGGACGTGGACAACAACTGACTCTCCTGGCGTACAAGTTGTGTGTCGAGGTTGACTATGTGTGTGTGTGTGTGTGTGTGTGTTGTATGTATATCATGTATGTTGTATGTATACCATGGATGTACTCTATATATATACATTACTTCTCTAGTCAGTAGCATGTGGCAATGCCCTTGTTTCATGTCACCACACGCTTAGATAAATGTGCCTGGCGACATCTGGAAGCTGCTAATGTACCACTTACCACATGTCGCCTGAGAGGTCAGAGAGAGGTCAGTTGACCCTATAGGAGTGCAAGGACTACCTGCGCTTGTAAGCGCTCCCTTGTATATTTCCGTTAATAAGAACCTACAGAACTCTACAGGTGTTTATGTTCGCCCCTGTAGTTAGAACCAAGTACCCCGAACATCTCCATGGCGCAGTGAGTATCAAGTGATCGATTAAGTGGAAATAAGTGCGTTCGTGTAAAATCAAGACCTGTAGATCTCCTCCTTCAACTCTGTCATCCGTCGCCATTGTCTCCCACAAAAATTCGTTTGAATGACCAACGAGTTTGAGCAGTGTGCAGTGACCGCAAATTCCTGTGAAGTGTCCTTACGTGCCCCTCGTGTGTGTGTAGTGTTAAAGTGTGTGTCCTTGTTGTAAAGGATTCCCTAGGTGGAAGGCTGATATAGGGCATTTGTGAGGAGTGGTGCGTCAGCGCGACCGTCCCAGGCGCCTCAAGGGTAACTACCCCCACAGCTCACCCCCCATCGCCACCTTCCGCGCTACCCCCGCCTACACACGCACGGACACACCGACTGCAGTCATTTCTTCATATAGATATATATATATATATATATATATATATATATATATATATATATATATATATATATATATATATATATATATATATATATAAGAAAAAAGGGGGCCCACAAAATATGTATGATAGTTATTTCCCCATTTTTAACTGACCCTGACTTGGCTAGTCACGTCACCTCCCTTCTCTTAAGCTCCTCTACGTGTGTGTTGGTGTGGGGATTAGTGGATGTCATCATTTTGACCTGACCTCATGTTTTTAGGTCACCCTGTATATTTAAGCCTCTCTCTGTCCATGTAATCCAGTTGCCTCTGAAGATGTCTTGAATAAAGACGAAAGCTAAGGTACTCCGTTGTTTCCATCTTCCCGTGTGATTTTATCAAGATATATATATATATATATATATATATATATATATATATATATATATATATATATATATATATATATATATATATATATATATATATATATATATATATTAGTTACTTATCTGTGTATTCAATTAATTTTGTTGTCTCAGATCTGGTTGATACGACGGGCTGACCGGTCAACACTGATTTGAGATACAATATACAGATAAAGCAATTATGCCTCGGGCCTCACGCAGGGGTATCCCTAGCGCCCGGATGAATCTGACTGATGACAGCTCTACACAGATGGATGACCAGTCAGAGGGCGACGCCCCACCCTCTCCCAACACATCTCCCAGCCACACCCCTCGACCCTCATCCTCGTCCTCAGAGATAATTGCTCTGATGAAGCTTATGAGGGAGGAAAGACGTGAGGATGAAGCGAGAAGACGTGCTGAGGACCACCAAAGGAGATTGGAAGATAACAAACGGTTTGCACTATGATATCTAGCCTCACTGCTAATCAAGCCCTTGGCCCTTCCACTACTCAGGTACCGACTGGCTCAGATACCTCGTCAACGCCCTCTACCAAAGTGGTTGTCCAACCCCCACCCACCTTGAAGCCTGATGAGACTTTCCAGACTTTTCGTGAGTGGCAGCGACGGAGGACAAATTATGCTACAATGGTGGAGCTCCAGAGCTTGCCACAGCCCAAACAACTCATTCAGCTAAGTATGTGCCTGTCTTTGGGAATGCAGCATGTGTTGGAACATACGTTGAAAGTGCCCCCGACGTCTTTGTTGTCTGTAGAGGAGGTACTGGATGTTCTAGAACGGCACATCAAAGGTCAGCCGAATGAAGCTCTCTGCAGGAGGGAAGTGTTTAGCTGTAGACAGATGGAGGGCGAGACTTTTGATGATTTCTACGTACGACTCAAGAGCGCCTCGGAAGAGATAGACATATGTCCCGGTAATCACCAGCAGTGCGAGGAGACTCAGTTGAAGCAGGTGATCCTGATGGGTGTTAAGGACGAGGAGCTTGTCCAATGCCTCACCTCCCTCGACTCTCCCTCCTCTCTTAAGGAGGTATTGACAGCATGTCGCTCCTATGAGGCTGCCAGGTGTGCTACCTCTGCCATCCGAGCTCCCCCTACAGCCGTACGGGCTATGTCCCAATACAAGAAAGACAAGAAGTCTGCCCCAATGCCTACACACACCACGCCCACGCCCGGCTCCCTTTGCAACAGCTGTGGTAGGCAGCACGGAACACATGTATGTCCAGCTGCTGAGTCTACCTGCGACAGTTGTGACCGCAAGGGCCACTGGTCACTTACAGTACGGTGCCCAGCCAAACGCGTCCAGTGCAATGTGTGTGGCCGTCTGGGCCACTACGACAAGTGTTGCCCAACCAACAAACCCAAGGGACAGCGTTGGCGGAAGCAGCAGCACCCTTCCACCAAAGAGGGCCGCCCACAGTCGCCAAATCAGAGGCACGACGACCCTGGACAACGCCCGACCCATATTAGGAAGGTGTACTCCCTTTTGCGTCCCAGGACCAAAGTTCCCCAGTACATCAGCGTCATCGTGACCTACGGCAGTGTGTCATCCTGTCTCGAGATGCTGCCCGACAGAGGCGCTGATGCTACAGTCATCGGCCCCCAGCATTTGCAATGTTTGGGGCTCTCTCCAAGCGATCTAGGACCGCCTCCCACGGACCTCCGCTTCACGGCAGATGGTTCACAGATGGGCCCTGCCCTAGGTTCACTCCAAGCACAGATCACCTTTGGCAACAGGTCATGTCAAGCCTGGATTGATGTGCATAATGGTGTCCCAACTCCTTTGCTGTCCTACAGACATTGCCAAGAGTTGGCCATCATCTCCCAGGGCTTCCCCAAACCTAGTCTCGAGGTAATACACGCCAACAGGGTACACGAAGGGAGCACCAACTACCCTGCTGTAGCCCTAACCCTACCTCTTGCCAGTGACACCTCTCCTTCGGAAGCTCGGACGTACTTCCTGAAGGAATTCAGCGACGTTCTGGTGACCAAGTTCGCTCTGGAATCCAAGCCTCTCATTAAGATGGTAGGCCCCCCCCTGAGGACCCACTTGAGGGACGACGCGAAGCCCCTCGCCATCTACACCCCTCGACTGGTCCCCGTGGCCTTCCATGATGCGGTCAAAAACGAGCTGGACTCCATGGTCGCCCAAGAAATCATTGCACCAGCCGGTGATGACCCGTCTCCATGGTGTCACCCTATGGTACTCGTTGCAAAACCCAAAGGTGGTGTTCGGATCACCACCGACCTCTCCAAGCTCAACAGCCAGGTGTCTCGTCCTGTGCACCCGTCTCCCACGCCCTTTGCAGCTATCTGCAGTGTGACCCCGAAGGCGCGCTTCTTCACAACGATGGACGCCCTGTGTGGATACTGGCAGATAGAGCTTGCCGAAGAAGACCGACCACTTACAACTTTCATGACCCCGCACGGACGTTACAGTTATTGCCGTGGCCCCATGGGATTTGCCGCTACAGGAGATACCTTCTGCCTTCGAGGTGATATGGCTTTACAAGGGCTGGCAAACTGCGTGAAAGTGGTCGACGACATACTCGTGTACGACGAGGACTACACGGATCACCTCTGCCGTATCTACGAGGTACTCAACAGGTGCCGGAAGCACGGCATCACCCTAAATGCCGACAAGTTTGTTCTGGCCGGCTCTTCAGTGAACTTCTGTGGGTACACCCTCTCAGGGAATGGTATTGCAGCCGACCCGGACAAGGTCCGCGCTATCACGGATTTCCCCACCCCTGCTAACCTCACCGACTTGAGGTCCTTCATGGGTCTCGTTAACCAGTTAGCAGAGTTTTCGCCGGACATCTCCTCAGCAGCCCAACGATTCCGCCCCCTGATGAGCCCCAAGAGGACATTCCTGTGCACTCCCGACCACGACAAGGCCTTCCAGCAAGTGAAACAGGCCCTGTCTAGTCCACCTGTCCTCGCCACGTTTGACCCAGCCCTCCGACGGTTCTGAAGACAGATGCCTCACGCTTGTACGGATTGTGATACGCCCTACTTCAGGATCATGGTGGAGGGCAGTTCCGGCTCGTCCAGTGTGGCTTGTATTTCCTCTCTGACACCGAAACGCGCTATGCCACTATTGAGCTGGAGCTGTTGGCTGTGGTTTGGGCGACGTCCAACTGCAGGTTTTACCTCATAGGCCTGCAACACTTTCACCTAGTGACCGACCATCGCCCGCTCGTCCCGATCCTCAACCACTACAAGCTTGACGCCGTTGAGAACCCTCGCCTCCAGCGTCTGAAGGAGAAGCTCTCGGGGTGCATCTTCACAGCAGTGTGTCGTGCTGGTAAGGAGCTCTGCATCCCTGATGCCTTATCCTGCTCTCCTGTCAGCTGCCCTACTCCAGAAGACCAGGTGCTCGATGCCGACCTCGCACTTTCCGTCAGGACTATGGTCACCCTACACGCTGTCCAATCCCTTCATTCGGACCTGTCACCAGATGACGACAAGGCAATGGAGGATCTTCGAACAGCGGACCGAGATGACCCTTCCTACGTCCGACTCGTCGAGTGCGTGAGGAACGGATTCCCTAGCAACCGCTACGACCTTCAGAACACCCTCCTCCCGTATTGGAAACTCTGCGATGAACTCTACTGCGACGGGGACCTTGTTCTGTACGGAGCACGTGTAATTGTCCCTATTGCCTCACGTCCCCACGTCTTGGCTCGCCGTCACGACAGTCACCGTGGAGCTGAGGCCACCAAACGACGTGCAAGACAGACTGTGTTCTGGCCTGGCATCGACTCCGACATCTCCAATGCTGTCCATGCGTGTGAGCCCTGCCAAGTTCTACAACCCAGCCAGCAGCAGGAACCCTTCATGAGTGACGACAACCCCACCCGCCCCTTTGAGTCTGTGTCGGCCGACTTTTTCTGTGTGTCAGGAAAGTCCTTCCTTGTCAGCGTCGACCGTCTCTCTGGTTGGCCGGTTGTCATCAAGTGCGGTAATGATACGACGTCTGCCGCCACCATCAGCAAGTTCTGCCACTACCTCCGTGACGTGGGCGTTCCTGTGCTCCTGCGAACCGACGGAGGGCCCCAGTTCACAAGCCGGGACTTTGCTGCGTTCCTCGACCGTTGGGGAGTCCGGCATGTGTTGTCATCGCCCCATTACCCGCAGTCCAACGACCACGCTGAGGCTGCTGTCAAATCCTTGAAGCACCTCATCCTCAAAGTGGCCCCTTCTGGAAATATTGACTGCGAGGCCTTCGACCGGGGTCTACTTGAGCTCCGCAACACACCCAATTACACCGGACGCTCCCCTGCCCCGGTCTTGTATGGACGCCCCCTCTGCTCTTGTGTCCCTGCTCACCCTCAGTCCTTCTCCAAGGAGTGGCAGGCCAAGACAGAGGATTGTGATCGCCGAGCCGCTGAACGTGTTCAAGACGTCGTCGCCCGCTACAACGACCACGCCCGTCCTCTCCCCAGGTTGAGTGTCGGCACCCAAGTCCGTGTTCAGGACCCGACCTCCCTACGTTGGGAGAAAGTGGGCTTAGTCATGGGTCTTGGCAGGTCACGGGACTACCAGGTGCGGTTACCTAGTGGTCGTGTGTGGTGGAGGAACCGCCGTTTTCTCCGCCCCGTAACACCTTCGGCTGACCCCATTACCAGTGCTGAGTCCCATAACCCATCCCCCCCAGTGATCAAGCCCCTCGACGCTCAGAACGGATTCACAGGAAAAGGTCCGCTGAAGACTTGGCTATGAGCGTATAAGGGGGGGGCGGTGTATGTATATTATGTATGTTGTATGTATACCATGGATGTACTCTATATATATATACATTACTTCTCTAGTCAGTAGCATGTGGCAATGCCCTTGTTTCATGTCACCACACGCTTAGATAAATGTGCCTGGCGACATCTGGAAGCTGCTAATGTGCCACTTACCACATGTCGCCTGAGAGGTCAGTTGACCCTATAGGAGTGTAAGGACTACCTGCGCTTGTAAGCGCACCCTTGTATATTTCCGTTAATAAGAACCTACAGAACTCTACAGGTGTTTATGTTCGCCCTGTAGTTAGAACCAAGTACCCCGAACATCTCCATGTGTGTGTGTGTGTGTGTGTGTGTGTGTGTGTGTGTGTGGAGGTTGACTGTGTGTGTGTGTGTGTGTGTGTGTGTGTGTCGAGATTGACTGTGTGTGTGTGTGTGTATGTCGAGGTTGACTGTGTCTGTCGGCCTGAGCGAGTCTTCTACTGTACTCTACCATATGCTGGGTTTCTTGGTACTTCCTGGGGTGGTGTTGTAGTGTGGTGGTAGTGGTGTTGTGGGGCAGTTTTGTGTTGTTGTTTTAGTGGTAGTAGTGTTGTGGTGGTGGTGGTGGTTGTGGTGATGGTGTGGCGGTTGCCCCTCGAGTACAAGGATGGTCGGCCCAAGGGCCACCTAGGCGTGAATACGTTTAAGGTGTAGAAGCTGTCGCCAACACAACAACCACACCCTAAGTTAACGAGCTGCATGACCCAGTGTCAAGGAATAGTCAGAGAAGACCGGACAACTCGCCAACTGCCCTAATAACTCATGTCATTGTATCATAGCTGGATGATCGTCATACTCGATTCCGAGTGACAGCAAAGTAGTAGTAGTAGTTGCATGTGTTCTGGGTATCAAGTTCTATCTACAGGAGCGAACACAAACACCTGTAGAGTTTTCGTAGGTTCTATTTACTGGATAAACAGAGATACACAAGGGAGGTGGCGCTCCTTACTCTGTCTGGGGGTCAACTAGCCTTTCGGGCGACATGTGGTAGGTGATACATTAGCAGCTTCCATATGTCGCCAGGCACATTAATTAAGCGTGTGGGACATGGTAAATACATTGCAACACGCTGCTAGCTAGGCTGAATAAATAGTGTATATAAATGGAGCACATACATAATATACTTACAGCATACATAATATACATACAGTAGTGTGTAGCGGAGTTGGTGTGATGGCGACATGGGATAGCTTTGGGGGTATTCTGGCATATTAAGAGATATATACAGTAACTCGGTGTAACGCTAGAACGGCGAGTGAACTAGCCGAGAATAAGATAGCTGAACGCACCAGCTCGTCACGACTGTTTTTCCGACTCCATAGCCTGCAAGCTTCCCGGTCGGGAATTCCCAGCACAAAAAATTAGCCTCCCGGAAATACATATTTCCTAAAATAAAATAAAGTAATATTGTAGCGAAGAAAAAAATGAGGGTTTAAGACTGATACCGACGTGATATTTTTGGTCATGTCTGGTGAAAAACATGAAAACAGAGAAATTGTGGGGGAAAAATGATCAGAGTTTCCCGAGAACACAACAGTGACTGGGAGGTGATTAGAAAGGTTCGTTCTACACTTATTCTCACTCGTGCATTCACTCCTACACTCATCCATGCATTCCTACGGTTATTCATCCAAGCATTCCTATGGCCACTCATGAGAGGAGTTACTACCACTCTTTATCATCCATGAATCTATCTAGCCTCCTTTTAAAACTTTCCAGCGTTACAGCATTTACTATAAAGTTGCTAAGTTGTTCCACTCGTCCACCACCCTATTTGTGAACCAGTTCCTTCCTATCTCCCTCCTAAACCTAAACTTATCCAACTTAAATCCGTTGCTACGAGTCCTATCCTGCTCGGATATTATAAGAACTTTATCTATATCCCTTTCATTGATTCCTTTCACCCACTTAAATACTTCTATTATATCTCCCCGCACTCTTCGTCTTTTTAGGGAATGCAAGTTTAATTTCTTTAACATATCTTGATATGGAAGGTTTCTAAGTCCCGGAATCATTTTAGTCATTCTTCGCTGCACCGACTCCAGTGAATTGATATCAATTCTATAATAAGGGCACCAGAACTGAACCGCATAATCGAGGTGCGGCCTGACTAGCGCAAGATATAGTACCAATAAGACCTCTGAACTCTTATTACTTACACTTCTAGATATAAAACCTAATACTCTGTTTGCCTTATTTCGAACATTAACGCACTGTTTTCTAGGCCGTAGGTCCGGGCTTACAAGTACCCCTAAGTCTCTTTCACAAGTCGACTTCTCTAGGTTGATGTTGTTAAGGCTGTATACATTGACAGTATACAATCTATACATTCACTCATTCACTCACTCACTCCTGCACACTCATACACTCTGTGGTGTTTCTTTGTATTTCCATTGCAAAGGTTTAGTGTGGTAGGGTAACCTTTGTGCCAATCGTGGTCCAGTGGATGAGCTGCCTGACTATACCAACCCACAGGAGAGAAGAATTGTTTACACTGTTTTACCTATGAACAATCAAAGACAAAAGTCGTGTCGCGTTTTGTCCGAAGATTAAATATAACTCGTGAAACATTATGAGGCCCCTACCACAAGGCACGACACGACTTTTGTCTTTCATTGTACATTACAGGTTCTGATATCTATGTACATAGTTTGTATACCAACATTGTTTATATGATTGCTGAATAAATGCCAATTTGAATGAAGATTTTACTTAAGAAATCTCTCTCTCTCTCTCTACCAATCAATCACTGTATGTATGTATGTATGTATGTATGTAATAATTAACGGATTATTGAAAAAATTCTGCAGCCCGAAGGCTGAAAATATACATTGGACATAAATGACTTATTACATACATTGGTGGTTTAACAAAAGCCTTCATTGGAGAAAGGTAAAGGAACATACAGTGAACATACAGATTAATGTAGGTGTTGAACAGCAAACTCGTAGTGTAGTAGCTCCCTCCCAGATGGTGTTAGGAGGAACTCACGTGGTGTAGTAGTTCCCTCAGATGTTGTTATGAGGGACCTGGCGTGGTGTAGTAATTCCCTCGCTGATGGTGTTATGAGGGGCCTCATGTGGTGTAGTAATTACCTCACAGATGGTGTTATGAGGGACCTCACGTGGTGTAGTAATTACCTCACAGATGGTGTTTTGAGGGGCCTCACGTGGTGTAGTAACTCCCTCACAGATGGTGTTATGAGGGGCATTGCGTGATGTAGTAATTCCCTCACAGATGGTGTTATGAGGTGGCCTGACGTGGTGTAGTAATTCCCTCACGGATGGTGTTATGAGGGACCTCACGTGGTGTAGTAATTCCTTCACAGATGGTGTGATGAGGGACTTGACGTGGTGTAGTAATTCCCTCACATATGGTGTTATGAGGGACATGTGGTGTAGTAATTCCCTCACAGATGGTGTTATATGAGTGAGGTTTGGTCCCAGGCCTTCCTATCGTAGACGGATTAACACATCGGTGGTTGTTGTTGGGTCTCGCGGGGGGGGCCGTTATCACTGGGTACCTGGGACCTCACTGTGTGAAGGTTAACTTGGGTACGACTGTTACTGTTGAGTTGTTCTCACTGACTTAAGCACTGTTCACCACTGTTCACCTCCGTTTAACACTGGTTCCGTTCCTTTCATAAATGAAATTGTAACTTCTGGCGAGAACTTGTTGATATTCCGGTGGGGAGGAGGGTTCAGGGGAGGGGGTTGGTATGGGCCAACTTAACAGTTGACCTGGCTGCTCCGAGAGGAGCGCCAGGTACGTCTTGACCCTTCGGTGGTCAAGGATGTAGTGATGTATGTATGTATGTATGTATGTATGTATGTATAGGGTATGTATGTATGTATGCCCACAAGATGCCATTTAAATTTAGCAAAGTTGAAACTGAGGAGTATTGATTAATGGAAGTCTGCCTCAGCCCCCAGTACACGTTAAGGTGCTTAAATTACACTGTGGACCCCTGGTTTATAGGTTGGGTTGGTTGACAGTAGCAGTGTTTACAAGAAATTCCAGAACAATCATAAAGGATTACATGAAATCCCTAGTTACACATACATACATACATACATACATACATACATACATACATACATACATACATACACTAATTCCAACAACGTCACAATAAACACAGGTGAGAGTCACAGGTACACAATTCCGCCATGTTTGAGAATCGGATTTTCGCATAAGACCCGTACCTGACCTTCTCAACATTCAAAGACATTCTGAAAAAGACCTTTGGAATAATTTTTGCATGTGACCTTCAGGATGACCTTCAAATTCTCAAGTTAACTTACAGGTAACCTTCAGGAGGCAGTGGGCAGTGACTGATTAAGGATTTGTAAACACAAGGTGATTTAGTGAACGGTTACCAACATAGGTGTTCCAACTCTCGCTACATTACCAACCTATCCTCTGTCTTGCAATGTAAACAAAAGTATTTATAAGTACAAGCATTAGTGATAAGTAAAAAAAAATATCCGTTAAGTGTAATAATGAACTACAGTCAGGCGGAAAAAAAAATATTGGAGTGAGAAAAATTTTCCCGTTATGTTGGCAGCCATGACACCTGTTTGTTTATGCTGTTTGGAAGCCTTATTCCCCTCACTGTCTTGTGCCTTATTGCCCCTGGTATAGATGTAGCTCTCCACATGTGCAACATTTGTGAACGGCCCTGCCGGTCCCGTATCGGCCTCTTTAGTCACCTCAGAACTCACCAACCTAGGTTACATCCTTAATAACTCATAGCATTTTATCATAGCTGGATGGTCGTTACACTCGATTCCGATTGACAGCAAAGTAATAGTAGAGTGTGTGTGTGTGTGTTGTGCCGACCACACCAAAGCCGAGCATAATTTCCCAAACCTTTACTAAGTACAAAATTATCGCATTTAAATTTTGAAGTTAACGTACATAACACCTACGGTCCTACACCAATACTATTTATTCTGTTCGATCTTTTAAAGACGTCAAATTTACTGGTGCAGAGAACACCATGATAATAAAATGAAAACAAATTAAGGTTCATATTGACGAAAGTGAACAAACCCACACAAAACATTTAACGCCACAACTTAAAACTCTCCCACACGGTCAATTTAATTATACTCAGAGCGACAGATACAAAATACATTACAGTATAATCAATCATCATCCCGTATATTTGGTTTATATTTCCGTATACATACATCATTTACAACCTTAATTTATATTTTGTCATCGTCTTAAATTACGAATAATAGATGTGTGAGGAATATAATGTTGTTTAATAAATTTACGTCTATGAATTTCGTGTCAATCAACCAATCACAGGTCTTGTTACATCCATTCAAAGGATTCTACCACCGGGTATAGTAAACAAAGGTGAAAGTTACCAAGTAGTTATTTAATTAAGACTTTTTAGGTGTACAGGGAATTTTGGAGGTAATTGTACAGTATTTGTCGCCTACACTTATTTCAGCCTTTGTACTGACTCACACCTGATGGTGATGATGATGATGATGATGATAATGATGATGACTATGATGACAATGACGGTAACGATAACACAAATAATTACAGATAACTATGACGACGCCCACCCTCCCACCCACCCATCAACCCACCCCCTACCTTACCAACCCACCCTCTCACCCACTCCACCTCAGGTAAAAGCAGGTATCCCATCATTAATATAACTCCCCCCCCCCCACCACCACCTCACCTTACTTCCAATAATATTTTCTATCTAAATTCATAGCAGCAAATAGCTTCATTACCTCACTACCTCATAAACTTTACAGCGATGACACACACACACACACACACACACACACTTCATGCTTTACTGGAAATGGTGATGTGGATATATGTAAGCTCGTTAAAGGTAAGATTGTGTCCCGTATCGACTTGAAGTCAATAAGTATTTATAAGGAATCTTAGGACTTATCTCTGTCATCATCTTCATTATACTCGAATCTTATGGTCATTTTGGTGCCATTTTGAACGTGGTGTAATAAGCTCTATATATAAACTTAAGAGGTTCCTTTAGGTGATGTTCTTAATACCTAAATCACCTGAAAATTAGTCATCCACAGTTTTTGTTCCACTTGATGATTAAACGTGGTAACCTAACCTAGAGGAGAAGGGTTAGGTTAGGTTAGCATTAGGAAAGTTAATCTTCAGGTGAAATAAACTAGGGGGGCTAATTTTCAAGTGATCCCTAAAATTGCGCGTAACAAGGCCATGGCTGAGGTCTGACGTAAGAAATGTTTGTTCAGCCGGACCCCAGCATTTACATGTCATTTAAAAGCGACGGTGCATGACATTTTCAAATCATTTTCAATTCAATCACGACGGCAGTTTGTACGGAGGAGAGTATTCATGGTCTTCTTGCCAATTTATAGTCATGCAGGAGACATGGGCGCGTGTCTCTTCCAGATGGCCATGGGCGTCTCTCTACCCTTGGACATCCCCACATGGTTCACGTCCACCAGTGTCTGTTGGCCTTCACTATGGTCTTTCTCTTCTATGTATTTATAATCTAGACGAAGTGTCGTAAAATTGGTCATGTCAGTCAGTCAATCATATCAGTCAGGTCAGTGAGTCATGTCATTGAGTCAGTCAAGTCAGCCAGTTAGATTAGTGAATCAGTCATGTCAGTCAGTCAAGCCATTTAGTCAGTCATGTCAGTCGGTCACACACACACACACACACACACACACACACACACACATAAACAAAACGAAAGAAACACTATTACCTCACCTCATCTTCCTAACCCAGAGCAGCACGTCATTCACCTCACGAACACCCACCACCCCACCCACCCACCACCCCACCCAACCCACAACCCTCCCCCCAGCCACCACCCTCCACCCCAGCCACCAGTAAGTGTTATCGGCTCGGGTAATTCCACCCCCCGATCCCCCGCTCCCTTCACCCCCTCCGATGATTACGTGAATGATTTTATTGATTTTAAGGAAGAAAAAAAATAATGATATAATTCAGCGATGATTATGAAGATACGACGATTATATCAATCTATTTTAAGAGTGAGGGATTATACCGCTTGTTACAGTAACGAGAGAGAGAGAGTAGGTGAGTGAGTGAGTAAAGGAGGGAGAGTGTGAAGAAATGAGCGAGTGAGTGAGTCAATGGTTTAGTGAAAGGGAGTGAATGAATGAAAAAGTAAGTGAGTGATAAAGTGAGTAAGCGAGTGAGTGAATAAAGAAGCCAGTAAATGAAGAAACGAGTAAGTGAACGAAAAAGTGAGTAAATAAGTACAAAAAATTAGTAAATGAGTGAGTGAACAACAGGTGAATAAATGAATAAGAAAACATGTCAGTATACACCAGTTATCCTCCAACACAACAACAACACAAGCAACTAACAACAAACAATCACCAAACTTAATACAACAACACAACTAACAACAACACAACTAACAACAACAACAACACAACTAACAACAACCCAACTAACAACAACACAACTAGCAACAACAACAACACAACTAACAACAACACAACTAACAACAACACAACTAACAACAACACACCTAACAACAACACAACCAACAACAACATAACAACACAACTAACAACAACAACAACCAACAACAACACAACTAACAACAACAACAACCAACAACAACAACACAACCAACAACAACATAACACAACTAACAACAACACAACTAACAACAACAAAAACCAACAAGAACAACACAACTAACAACAACACAACTAACAACAACACAACTAACAACAACACACCTAACAACAACACAACCAACAACAACATAACAACACAACTAACAACAACAACAACCAACAACAACAACACAACCAACAACAACAACAACAACAACAACAACAACAACAACAACAAGCAACAACAATAACAATAACAATAGCACAACTAACAACAACACACTAACAACAACACGACTAACAAGCAACACAACTAACAACAACACAACCCCAACAGCAACAACAACACAACTAACAACAACACAACTAACAACAACCAGACTAACAACAACACAAACCAACAACAACAACAACACAACTAACAACAACACAACTAACAACAACACAAACTGCAACAACAACAACGCAACTAACAACAACACAACCTAACAACAGCACAACAACAACAACTAACAACAACACAACAACAACAACAACACAGCCACAAGCAACAGCAACAACACAACCAACAGCAACAACAACACCAGCTAACAACAACAAAACCAACAACAACACAACTAACAACAGACAATAACAACAACAGCAACCAACAAGAACAACACAACCAACAACAACACAACCTAACAACAACAACAACTAACAACAACAACACAACTAACAACAACACAACTAACAACAACAACACAAGCAACTAACAGCAAACAATCACCAGAAAGCAATGCAACAACACAACTCAACAACAACACAACTAACAACAACAACAAGCACAACTAACAACAACACAACTAACAACAGCAACACCAAACTAACAGCAACAACAACACAACTGCAAACCAACAACAACACAACCAACAACAACGAAACCAACAACAACACAACTAACAACAACAACCAACAACCAGCAACCAACCAACAAGAACAACACAATAACAACAACAACCAACCAGCAAAAATAACTGAACAACAACCAATGACCAGCAACAACTACACAGCAACACAGACAACAACAGCAAAACCAGCAACCAGCACAATAACAACAACACAATAACAACAACACAAGCTAACACCACCTGACTAGCAACCAACAACCAGCAAAGACAACTGACTAACAGCAACTACAACCAGCAACAACACAACTAACAACAACAACAACCAGCAAGACAACACAACTAAAAACAACCGACCAACAACAACACCAACACAACTAACAACAACACAACTAAACACCAACAACAACAACCAGCAAGCAAAGACAACAACAGCACAAACTACCCAGCAAGCAACAACCAACAACAACAACTGACCAACAACCAGCAACCAACAAGCAACCAGCACAACCCAGCAACAACAAACCAACAAGCATGACTAACAACAACACAACACCAACAACAACAACACCAGTAACAACAGCAACAACCAACAGCAACAACACAACCAACAACAAAAACAACCAAAAGACAACACAACTAACAACAACACAACTAACAACAGCAAAGCCAACAAAGAACAACTACTAACAACAAGCACAACTAACAAACAAAAACGAAAGCAGAACAACACCAGCTAACAACCTACCAGCAACAACACCAGCACAACTAACAACAACACAATAACAACAACGACCAACAACAAAGAACAACAAGAACAACAACTGACCCAACAACAACACAATAACAACAACTGACAACAGCAACTGACCAACAACAACACCAACTAAAACAACAACAGCACAACTAACAACAACAAGCACAACTCAACAACGCAACAACTGACTAACAACAACAAACAACAACAACTGACTAACAACAAGACAACTAACAACAGCAACACCAACAAAGACAACACAACAACAACAGCAACTAACCACAAGAACAAGCACGACCAACAGCAACAGCAACCGGCCAACAACTACGCAACAACACAACTAACAAAAACAGCAAACCAACAAGCAACACAACCAACAACAACGACTAACAACGCTAACAGCAACGCAACTAACAACAACCAGCAAATAACGAACAACCAACCAACAACAGAACAACACAACTAACAACAGCAACAACCAACAAAGAACAACGCAACTAAAACAACACACCAACAACAACATAACCTGACTAACAACAACACAACCAGCAACAACACCAGCCCAGCAACTAACAACAACAACAACAACCAGCAAAGAACAACAACAACACAACTAACACCAACCAGCAACAGCCAACAGCAACAACACAACCAACAGCAATAGCCCAACAACACGGCAACAAGCAAAAAGACCAACAACCACATCCAAAACCAGCAAAGAACAACACCTGACTAACAACAGCAACACAAGTAACAACAACAAAACCAACAAGAACAACTGACCCCAACAACAACTGACCAACATCACAACGCCAACACAACTAACAACAACTGCAACTAACAACAACAAAACCAACCAAAGACAACACAACCTAACAACAACACAACCAGCAACAACTGACTAACAACAGCACAACTAACCAACCAACAAAACCAACCGAACAAGCACATGCCAACAACACAACTAACAACAACAGCTAACAACAACAACACAATAACAACAGCACAACCGTAACAACAAAAACCAGCAAGAACAACGCAATAACAACAACACAACCAGCAACAGCACAGCCTAACAGCAACAACAACCTTAACAACAGCAAAACCAGCAAGAACAGCGCGCAACTAACAACAACACGGCAGCAAACCAGCAAAAACAACGGAACAACTGACTAACAACGAAGCACAAATAACAACGACGCAGCGACTAACAACAGCACAACTGACAACAGCAAAACCAGCAAGAACAACACAACTAACAACAACACAATAGCAACAACACAACTAACAACAGCTGACTAACAACAGCAAAAAGACCAACAAGGAACAACCCGCCTACAACAACAACTGGCTAACAGCAACACGCAACAGCAACAGCAGACCTAACAACAACTGACTAACAACAACACACCAGCAACCAGCAAAAACCAACAAGAACAACACAACTAACAACAACACAACCAACAACCAACACAATAACAGCTAACCAACACAACCAGCAACAGCAAAAACCAACAAAGAACAACAACCTAACAACAACAAAAGCAACAACAGCAACTAACAACAACACAACAACAACAAGGCCGAAAACAACACCGACCTAACAGCAAGCACAACTAACGACAGCACAACTAACAACAGCAAACTAACAACAACTGACTAACAAAGCAATAACCAGCAACGGCACACCGACTAACAACAGCAAAACCATAGCAACAGCTGACTAACAAACAACACAACTAACAGCAGCACAACTAACAGCAACAACCTGACTCAACAACAACTGTAACAGCAACAAAAACAACAAGAACAGCGCAACTAACAACAGCACAGCCAGCAACAGACAACCACAATAACAACAACAACTAGCAACAAGCAAAAACCAACAAGAACAGCGACAACAACAACATGACTAACAACAACACGACTAACAACCCAACAACACAGACTAACAACAACCTGACAACAGTAACCATAACCACGGCCTAACAGCAGCAAAGAACAAACAGAACACCATTAACAACAACAAAAACCAACAGGAACAACACAATAACAACGACAGCACAACTGCCAACAACTAACCAACAACCAACCTGACTAACAACAGCAAAACCAGCACAGACAACTGACTAACAACAACCCTGACCAACAACAACAACCAACTAACAACAACTGACTAACAACAACACAACCAACAACAGCAACCAGCAAGCGCAACCAACAACCAGCAAAAACCAGCAACGAACAGCTACTAACAACAGCACATAGCAACAACAACACGGCCAACAGCAACAGCACAGCCAACAACGACAACTAACAACAACAACACCAGCAACAACCAGCACAACCAACAACAACGCCAACACAATAACAGCAACAAAAACCAGCAAGAACAACACAGCCAGCAACAGCACAACTGCAAACAACACAGCTAACGGCAACTGACCAACAACAACAACTGACCAGCAACAACCTGACTAACAACAAAAACCAGCAAAGAACAACACAACTAACAACAACACAACTAACAACAAGCAAAACCAACAAGAACAACACATTAACAACAACTGACTAACAGCAACTAAACAAAGACAAAGCGCCTGACTAACAACAGCAAAACTCAGCGAACCAGCAAAGAACAACACGACTAACAACAACACTGACTAACAACAGCACAACCAACAAGGAACAACACAACTAACAACAACACATTAACAGCAACACGGCTAACAGCAACGAAACCAGCAGAACAACCTGACCAACAACTACTACTAACACAGCAAAACCAACAAGAACAACACAACTAACAACAACACAACAACAACAGCAAAAACCAGCAAGAACAACACAACCAACAACAACTGACTAACAACAACCAAAAAACCAACAAGACAACTGACAACAACAACGCAACTAACAACAGCAAAACCAGCAAGAACAACACAACTAACAACTGCACTACTAACGGCAAGCAAAAACCAGCAAAGAACAACACAACTAACAACAGCACAACCTAACAGCAACAGCACAGCTAACAACAGCACAACCAGCAACTAACCAGACTAACAACAAACACAGCTAACAACAAGCCGACTAACAGCAACAACACAACTAACAACAGCACAACTAACTGACAACAAAAAACCAGCAGAACAACTGACTAACAGCAACGACCAGCAACAGCTGACTAACAACAGCAAAACCAGCAAAGAACAACACAATAACAACAGCACGACTAACAACAACACAGCTAACAACAAGCAAAACCAACAAAGAACAACACAATAACAACAGCACAACTAACAACAACAAAGAACCAACAAGAACAACGGCTAACAACAGCACGACTAACAACAACAACTGACTAGCAACAACAGCAAACCAGCAGAACAACTACCAGCAAACAACTGACTAACAACAACACAGCCAGCAAAGCAACAACACAATAACAAAAACAGCACAACAACCGACAATAGCAACAACAAAACCAGCAAAGAACAGCACAGCCAACAACAGCACGACTAACAACCGACACAACCAACCAAAGAACAACTGACTAACAACAACAACTAACAACAACACGCAACTAACAACAGCAAAAACCAATAAGACAACCTGACTAACAACAACCTGACTAACAACAACAAAGACCAGCAAGGAACAACACAAGCACAACTGACTAACAACAGCAAGAATAAACAGGAACAAGCACAACCAACAACAACACAGCTTAACAACAACTGACTAACAACAGCAAAAGACCAACAACAGACAACACAATAACAACAACTGACCAACAACAACACAACTAACAGCAAACCAAAAACCAGCAAGAACCAGCACGACTAACAACAACACAACTAACAAGAAACACCAGCAAGAACAGCACAGCTAACAACAGCACAACTAACAACAAGCAAAAACCAGCAAGAACAAGCACAGCTAACAACAACCATGACAACAAAAGAAACCAGCAAAGACAACTGACCAACAACAACACAAACTAACAACGACGAACCAAAACAACACGCTCAACAACCGCTGACTAGCAACAACACCGGCTAACAACAGCAAAAATAACAAGAACAACCTGACTAACAACACAACTAATGTAAAAACCTAAGAACAACACAATATAACCAGCCCACAATAACAACAACAAAAACCAACCAGACCTGCAACAAAGCACAACATAACCAAAGACCAACCGAACAACACGACTAACAAGCCTGACTAACAACCAACAAAGAGCCAACAAGGAACAACCCAACTAACAACAACACAATAACAACAGCAAAACCAGCAAGAACAACACAACTAACCACACCAACAACAACACAGCTAACAACAACCTAACTAACAACAACTACCGACTAACAGCACACAGCCACAACGACAACCAAAACGCAATAACAGCAAGCACAGCTAACAACAACAAAACCAACAAAACAACCTGACTAACAACCAAGCACAACCAGCAACAACACAGCTAACAGCAAAATGACCAGAACAACATGACTAACAACAACGCTAACAACACCGGCTAGCAACAACAAAACCAGCAAGAACAGCACAGCTAACAACAACACAACTAACAACAGCAAAACCAGCAGAACAACACAACTAACAACAGCTGACTAACAGCAACACACATAAGCAACAACAAAACCAGCAAGAACAACACAACCAGCAACAACTGACTAACAACAACACAACCGATAGAACAACACAAGCTAACAGCAACACAGCAACAACGACTAACAACAACAAGAAACCAGCAAAGAACAAGCACACAAATAAACGAACAACCACAACTAACAACAACCTGACCAACAAGAACAACCAATAACAACAACACAATAACAACAACACGGCTAACAACAACAAAAGCCAATGGAACAACTGACTAACAACAACACAACTAACAGCAACAAAAAGACCAGCAAAGAACAACCAACACAACAACAGCACAACCAACAACAAGCAAAACCAAAACGAACAACACAACCAACAACAACCTCTCAACAGCAAAACCAACAAAGAACAAACACAGCTAACAACAACACAGTTAACAACAGCACCAACAGAACAACACAACTAACAACAACACAACTAACAACAGCAAAACCAGCAAGAACAACCTGACTAACAACCAGCACAACCTAACAAAACCAGCAAAGAACAACACTACCAACAACAACCTACTAACAACAAAAACAACAACACGACTAACAACAAAACAAGCAAAGCCAACGACTAACAGCAACACAACTAACAGCAAAACAACCAACAAGGAACAACACAACTAACAACAACACAATAACAACAACAATAAAACCAGCAAAGAACAACCTGACTAACAACAACACAACTAACAACAACAGCCACAACAACAGCCGACTAACAACAACACAACTAACAACAACACAACTAACAACAGCACAACTAACAGCAACAACACAACTAACAACAACACAACTAACAACAACACAACTAACAACAACAACACAACTAACAACAACAATAAATCAACAAATAAATACAAAATTAACAACAACAAAAACCAACAAAGAACAACACAACTAACAACATAATAAATTCAAATAACAATAACACAACTAATAAATAAATATAAATCAACAAATAAATACAACTAATAAATAAATACAACTAATAAATAAATACAATTAACAACAAATACAAATTCAATAACAACACAACTAATAACAATACAACTAATAAATAACACAATTAACAATAACACAACTAATAATAACAAAAAACTACCAAGAATAAATAACAACTAATAAATAACATAAATCAATAAATAAATACAATTAATAACAATAACAAATCAATAAATAAATAAAAACTAACAAGAATAACACAACTAACAAATAACATAACTAATAACTACACAATTAATAACAACACAATCTAAATAACAACAATACAAATTAATAACAACACAACTAACAACAACACAACTAATAAATAAATAAAAAAACCAACAAGAACAACACAACTAACAACAACACAAACCAAAAATAAATAACACAAACTAAATAATAACACAAACTAATAAAATAAATAATATAACACAAATAATAAAACAAATAAAAACCAACAAGAATAACACAACCAACAAATAACACAATTCAATAACAAATAAAAACTAACAAGAATAACACACAACTAACAACAACACAATTAATAAATAACACAACTAATAACAATACAACTAATAACAACACAATTAACAATAACAACACAACTAATAACAAATAAAAACTAACAAGAAATAAATACAATCAATAACAATACAACTAACAACAACACAATTCAATAAATAACAACACAATTAACAAATAACAATAAAAACTAACAATAACAACAATTAACAACAACACAACAAATAACATAACACAAATTAACAACAACACAATTCAACAACAATATAACACAAATAACAACAACACAACTAACAACATAATAACTAATAAATAAATAAAACTAACAACAATAACACAACTAATAAATAAATAAAATTCAATAACAAATAATACAATTAATAACAACACAACTAATAACAACACAATTAATAAATAAATAAAAATCAACAAGAATAAATACAATTAACAACAATACAACTAACAACAATAAACACAAATTAACAATACACAATTAATAACAAATAAAACCAATAAGAATAACACACTCAAATAACACAACTAACAACAACACAACTAATAACAATAACACAATTAATAAATAACACACTAATAAATAAATAAAAACCAACATAAATAAATACAATTAACAAATAACAAAAACCAACAAGAAATAACACAATTAACAACAAATACAATTAACAACAATACAACTAACAACAACAATAACACAACAATAATAATAACAATAAAACCAATAAGAAATAACATAACCAATAATAACATACTAACAATAACATACAATAACAACAATAAATAACAATACAATTAATAAATAAATAATACCAACAAATAACACAACTAACAAACAACAAAACCAACAAGAACAACACAACTAACAACAACACAACCAACAACAAAAACAACACAACTAACAACAACACAAATCAACAACAAAATAACCTAACAACAACACAACCAACAAACAACACAACTAACAACAACACAACTAACAACAAACACAACTAACAACAACACAACTAACAAACAACACAACCAACAAACAACACAACTAACAACAACAAAACCAACAAGAACAACACAACTAACAAACAACACAACCAACAACAACACAACTAACA
>NW_024738308.1:0-13737 GCF_018991925.1 Homarus americanus | reverse complement strand
GAGTGTCAGTTGCATACCTGGGAGAGGTCTGGAGGTGTACCTGGGAGTGTCAGGTGTACCTGGGAGTGTCTGAGGTGCACCTGGGAGTGTCTGAGGTGCACCTGGGAGTGTCTGAGGTGCACCTGGGAGTGTCTGAGGTGTACCTGGGAGTGTCAGAGGTGTACCTGGGAGTGTTGATGCACCTGGGAGTGTCGGAGGTGTACCTGGGAGTGTCGGAGTTGTACCTGGGAGTGTCTGAGGTGTACCTGGGAGTGTCTGAGGTGTACCTGGGAGTGTCTGAGGTGTACCTGGAGTGTCAGAGGAGACCAGGGAGTGCCGAGTGTACCTGGGAGGTCAGAGGTGTACCTGGAGTGCCGAGGTGCACCTGGGAGTGCTGAGGTACCTGGGAGTGCCAGTGGTGCACCGGGAGTGTCAGAGGTGTACCTGGGAGGCTGGGTTGTACCTGGGAGTGTCTGAGATGTACCTGGCAGTGTCAGAGGTGTACCTGGGAGTGTCAGAGGTGTACCTGGGAGTTCAAGGTGCACCTGGGAGTGTCAGTGGTGTACCTGGGAGGCTGAGTTGCATACCTGGGAGGTCTGAGGTGTACCTGGCAGTGTCAGTGGTGTACCTGGGAGTGTCTGGAGGTGCACCTGGGAGTGTCTGAGGTGCACCTGGGAGGTCCGAGGTGTACCTGGGAGTGTCTGAGGTGTACCTGGAGTGTCTGAGGTGTACCTGGGAGTGTCTGAGGTGTACCTGGAGTGTCAGAGGTGTACCTGAGAGTGTCAGAGGTGTACCTGGGAGTGTCGGAGGTGTACCTGAAGTGTGTGAGGTGTACCTGGGAGTGTCTGAGGTGTACCTGGGAGTGTCTGAGGTGTACCTGGGAGTGTCTGAGGTACCCGAGTGCCAGGTACCTGGGAGTGTCAGAGGAGTACCTGGGAGTGTCAGAGGTGTACCTGGTGTCAGAGGTGTAACTGTGAGTGTCAGAGGTGTACCTGGGAGTGTCTGAGGTGTTCCTGGGAGTGTCTGAGGTGTACCTAGTGTGTCAGAGGAGTACCAGGGAGTGTCAGGTGGAGTACCTGGGAGTGTCAGAGGTGTACCTGATGTGAGAGGTGTACCTGGGAGTATAGGAAGTGTACCTGTCAGTGTCTGAGGTGTATTGGGAGTGTCAGCGGTACCTGGGTGTGTCAGAGGAGCACTGGGAGTGTCTGAGGTGTACCTGGGAGTGTCTGAGGTGTACCTGGGAGTGTCTGAAGGTACCTGGGAGTGTCTGAGGTGTACCTGGGAGTGTCTGAGGCACCGGAGCATCAGAGGTACCTGGGAGTGTCAGAGGTGTACCTGGGAGGTCAGAGGTGTACCTGAGAGTGTCGGAGGCACTGAGAGTGTCGGAGGTATACCTGAGAGTGTCGGAGGTGTACCTGGAAGTGTCGGGGGTGTACCTGGAGTGTCGGAGGTGTACTTGGGAATGTCGGAGGTGTACCTGGGTGTGTCTGAGGTACCTGGGACTGTCTGAGGTAACTGTGAGTGTCTGAGGTGTACTTGGGAGTGCTGGGGTTGTACCTGGGAGGTTCAGAGGTGCACCTGGGAGTGTCAGAGGGTACCTGGGAGTGCTGTGTGGTGCACCTGGGAGTGTCAGTGGTGTACCTGGGAGTGTCAACAGATACCTGGGAGTGTCTGAGGTGTACCTGGCAGTGTCAGTGGTGTACCTGGGAGTGTCAGAGGTGTGCCTGGTTCAAAGGTGCACCTGGGAGGCTGGTGGTGTACCTGGGAGTGTCAGTTGTATACCTGGGAGTGTCTGAGGTGTACCTGGCAGTGTCAGGGTGTACCTGAGTGTCTGAGGTGCACCTGGAGTGTCTGAGGTGCACCTGGGAGTGTCTGAGGTGTAGCTGGGAGTGTCTGAGGTGTACCTGGGAGTGTCTGAGGTGTACCTGGGAGTGTCTGAGGTGTACCTGGGAGTGTCAGAGGAGTACCTGGAGAGTGCTGGAGGTGTACCTGAGAGGTCGGAGGTACCTGGAAGGTCGGAGGTGTACCTGGGAGTGTCTGAGGTGTTCCTGGGAGTGTCTGGAGGTACCTGGGAGTGTCTGAGGTGTACCTGGGAGGGTCTGAGGTACCTGGGAGTGTCAGAGGAGTACCAGGGAGTGTCAGAGGTGTACCTGGGAGTGTCAGGAGGTGTAACTGTGAGTGTCAGAGGTGTACCTGTGAGGGTCTGAGGTGTTCCTGGGAGTGTCTGAGGTGTACCTAGTGTGTCAGAGGAGTACCAGGGAGTTTCAGTGGAGTACCTGGGAGTGTCAGAGGTGTACCTGGGAGTGTGAGAGGTGTACCTGGGAGTATAGGAAGTGTACCTGTCAGTGTCTGAGGTGTATCTGGGAGTGTCAGCGGTGTACCTGGGAGTGTCAGGGGTGTACCTGGGAGTGTTAGAGGTGTACCTGGGAGTGTCATGGTGTACCTTAGAGTATCAGAGGTGTTCCTGGGAGTGTCGGAGGTGTACCTGGGAGTGTCGGAGGTGCACCTGGGAGTGTCTGAGGTGCACCTGGGAGTGTCTGAGGTGCACCTGGGAGTGTCTGAGGTGCACTTGGAATGTCTGAGGTGCACCTGGGAGTGTCTGAGGTGCACCTGGGAGTGTCTGGTGTACGGGAGTGTCTGAGGTGGCAGGGTCTCAGGGGTGTACCTGGGAGTGTCTGAGGTGTACCTGGGAGTGTCTGAGGTGTCCCTGGGAGGGTGAGGTGTGACCTGGAGGTGTCATGGGTGTTCCTGGGAGTGTCAGGGGTGTACCTGGAAGTGTCAGAGGTGTACCTGGGAGTGTCCAGCTGTATACCTGGGAGTGTCTGAGGTGTACCTGGCAGTGTCAGGGGTGTACCTGGGAATGTCAGTGGTGTACCTGGGAGTGTCAGAGGTGTACCTGGGAGTGTCAGGAGGTGCAGCTGGGAGTGTCTGGGAGGTACCTGGGAGTGTCTGGGGTACGCAGGTGTGCAGGGTGTACCTGGGAGTGTCTGGTGTACCTGGGAGTGTCTGAGGTGTACCTGGGGTGTCTGAGGTGTACCTGGGAGTGTCTGAGGTGTACCTGGGAGTATCAGAGGTGTACCTGGGAGTGTCAGAGGTGTACCTGGGAGTGTCAGAGGTGTACCTGAGAGTGTCAGAGGTGTCCTGAGAGTGTCGGAGTGTACCTGAGAGTGTCGGAGGTGTACCTGGAAGTGTCGGAGGTGTACCTGGAGTGTCGGAGGTGTACGTGGGTGTGTCGGAGGTGTACCTGGGTGTGTCTGAGGTGTACCTGGGACTGTCTGAGGTGACTGTGATGTCTGAGGTGTACCTGGGAGTGTCAGGAGTACCAGGGAGTGTCAGGGAGTGTACCTAGGAGTGTCAGAGTTGTACCTGGGAGTGTCAGGGGTGCACGGAGTGTCAGAGGTGTACCTGGGAGTGTCAGTGGTGCTGGGAGTGTCAGTGGTGTACCTGGGAGTGTCAGTTGTATACCTGGGAGTGTCTGAGGTGTACCTGGCAGTGTCAGTGGTGTACCTGGGAGTGTCAGAGAGGTGTGCCTGGGAGTTCAAGGTGCACCTGGGAGTGTCAGTGGTGTACCTGGGAGTGTCAGTTGTATACCTGGGAGTGTCTGAGGTGTACCTGGCAGTGTCAGTGGTGTACCTGGGAGTGTCTGGGAATGCCTGGGAGTGTCTGAGGTGCCTGGGAGTGTCTGAGGTGTAGCTGGGAGTGTGTGAGTGTACCCGGGAGTGTCTGAGGTGTACTGGGAGTGTCAGGGTGTACCTAGGGTGTCAGAGTGTACCTGAGAGTGTCAGAGTGTACCTGAGAGTGTCGGAGGTGTACCTGGAGGTGTCGGAGGTGTACGGGAGTGTCTGAGGTGTACCTGGGAGTGTCTGAGGTGTACCTGGGAGTGTCTGAGGTGTGCAGGTGGGTCTGAGGTGTACCTGGGAGTGTCAGAGGTACCAGGGTGTCGAGGTGTACCTGGGAGTGTCAGAGGTGTAACTGGAGTGTCAGAGGTGTACCTGTGAGTGTCTGAGGTGTTCCTGGGAGTGTCTGAGGTGTACCTGGAGTGTGTCAGAGGAGTACCAGGGAGTGTCAGTGGAGTACCTGGGAGTGTCAGAGGTGTACCTGGGAGTGTGAGAGGTGTACCTGGGAGTATAGGAAGTGTACCTGTCAGTGTCTGAGGGTGTCTGGGAGTGTCAGCGGTGTACCTGGGTGTCTGTCAGAGGTACCTGGGAGGCAGTGTCAGAGGTGTACCTGAGAGTGTCAGAGGTGTACCTGAGAGTGTCGGAGGTGTACCTGAGAGTGTCGGAGGTGTACCTGGGTGTGTCGAGGTGTACCTGGGAGTGTCTGAGGTGTACCTTGGAGTGTCTGAGGGAGTGTACCTGGGGTGTCAGAGGAGTACCTGGGAGTGTCAGAGGTGTACCTGGGAGTGTCAGAGGTGTACCTGGGAGTGTCAGGTGTACCTGGGAGGTGTCAGGTGCACCTCGGAGTCAGGAGTGTACCTGGGAGTGTCAGAGGTGCACCTGGGAGTGTCAGTGGTGTACCTGGGAGTGTCAGTTGTATGCAGGGAGTGTCTGAGGTGTACCTGGCAGTGTCAGTGGTGTACCTGGGAGTGTCAGAGGTGTGCCTGGGAGTTCAAAGGTGCACCTGGGAGTGTCAGTGGTGACCTGGGGTGTCAGTTGTATTCCTGGGAGTGTCTGAGGTGTACCTGGGAGTGTCTGAGGTGTACCTGGGAGTGTCTGAGGTGTATATGGAGGTGTCTGAGACCAGGAGTGTCTGAGGTGTACCTGGGAGGTGTCTGAGGTGTGCCTGGGAGTGTCAGAGGTGTACCTGGGAGTGTCAGGGGTGTACAGGAGTGTCAGAGGTGTACCTGGGTGTCTGAGGTGTACTGGGAGTGTCTGAGGTGTATCTGCGAGTGTCTGAGGTGGTGACGCAGGAGTGTCTTAGGTGTACCTGGGACTGTCAGAGGAGTACCAGGGAGTGTCAGAGGTGTACCTGGGAGTGTCAGCGGTGTACCTGGAGTATCAGAGGTGTACCTGGGAGTATCAGAGTTGACCTGAGGAGTGTCGGAGGTGTACCTGGGAGTCGGAGGTGCACCTGGGGTGTCTGGTGCACCTGGGGTGTCTGAGGTTACCTGGGAGTGTCTGAGGTGCCTGAGTGACTGAGGTACCTGGGAGTGTCTGGGGTGTACCTGGGTGTCTGAGGTGTGCCTGGGTGACTGAGGTGTACCTGGGAGTGTCTGAGTGTACCTGGGAGTGTCTGTGGGTGCAGGGAGGTGTCTGAGGTGTACGGGAGTGTCTGAGGTGTACCTGGGAGTGTCTGAAGTGTGCCCGGGAGTGTCAGAGGTGTACCGAGTGTCAGAGGTGTACCTGAGAGTGTCAGAGGTGTCACCTGGGTGTCGGAGGTGTACCTGAGAGTGTCGGAGGTGTACCTGGAAGTGTAGGAGGTGTACCGGGAGTGTCGGTGGTGTACTTGGGAGTGTCGGAGGTGTACCTAGGTGTGTCTGAGGTGTACCTGGGAGTGTCTGAGTGTAACTGGGAGAATCTGAAGGTGTACCTGGGAGTGTCAGAGGAGTACCAGGGAGTGTCAGAAGGTGTACCTAGGAGTGTCAGAGTTGTGCACGGGAGTGTCAGAGGGGTACCTGGGAGTGTCAGAGTGTACCTGGGGTGTCAGTGGTGCACCTGGTGTCAGTGGTGTACCTGGGAGTGTCGGTTGGATACCTGGGAATGTCTGGTGTACCTGGCAGTGTCAGTGGTGTACCTGGGAGTGTCAGAGGTGTGCCTGGGAGTTCAAGTGCACCTGGGAGTGTCAGTGGTGTACCTGGGGTGTCAGTTGTATATGGGAGTGTCCTGAGGTGTACATGGCAGTGTCAGTGGTGTACCTGGGAGTGTCTGAGGTGCACCTGGGGGCTGCGAGGTGCACCTGGGAGTGTCTGATGTGCACCTGAGGTGTCTGAGAGTGCACTGGGGTGTCTGAGGTGTACCTGGGAGTGTCTGAGGTGTACCTGGGAGTGTCTGAGGTGTACCTGGGAGGTGTAGAGGTGTACCTGGGAGTGTCAGAGAGTTGTACCTGAGTGTCAGAGGTATACACAAGGGGTGTCGGAGGTGTACCTGGAAGTGTGGAGGTGTACCTGGGAGTGTCTGAGGTGTACCTGGGAGTGTCTGAGGTGTACCTAGGAGTGTCTGAGGTGTACCTGGGAGTGTCAGAGTGTACCTGGGTGTCAGAGGAGTTGGGAGTGTCAGAGGTGTACCTGGGAGTGTCAAAGGTGTAACTGTGAGTGTCAGAGGAGTGTACCTGTGAGTGTCTGAGGTGTTCCTGGAGTGTCTGAGTGTACCTAGTGTGTGTCAGGAGGAGTACCAGGGTGTCAGTGGGTACTGGAGTGTCAGAGGTGTACCTGGGAGTGTCAGGAGTGTACCTGGGATATAGAGTGTACCTGTCAGTGTCCAGGGTGTATTTGGAGTGTCAGAGGTGTACCTGTGTGTGTCAGAGAGTACCTGGGAGTGACTGAGGTGTACCTAGGAGTGTCTGAGGTGTTCCTGGGAGTGTCTGGGGAGTACCTGGGAGTGTCTGAGGTGTACCTGGGAGTGTCTGAGGTGTACCTGAGAAGTGTCTGAAGTGTACCTGGGGTGTCTGAGTGTACCTGGGAGTGTCTGAGGTGTCCTGGGGTATCAAGAGGTGTACCTGGGAGTGTCAGAGGTGTACCTGGGGTGTCAGAGGTGTACCTGAGTGTCAGAGTGTACCTGGGAGTGTCAGGTGTACCTGAGAGTGTCGGAGGTGTACCTGGAAGTGTAGGAGGTACCTGGAGGTGTCGGAGGTGTACTTGGGAGTGTCGGAGGTGTACCTGGGTGTGTCTGAGGTGTACACCGAGTGTCTGAGGTGTAACTGGGGTGTCTGAGGGTGTACCAGGGGTGTGAGGTGGCACAGGGTGTGAGGTGTACCTGGAGTGTCAGAGGTACCTGGGAGTGTCAGAGGTGTACCTGGAGTGTCAGTGGTGCACCTGGCAGTGTCAGTGGTGTACCTGGGAGTGTCAGTTGGATACCTGGAGTGTCTGAGGTGTACCTGGCAGTGTCAGTGTGGTGTACCTGGGAGTGTCAGAGGTGTGCCTGGGAGTTCAAGGTGCACCTGGGAGTGTCAGTAGGTGTACCTGGGGTGTCAGTTGTATACCTGGGAGTGTCTGAGGTGTACCTGGGAGTGTCTGAGGTGTACCTGGGGTGTCTGAGGTGTACCTGGAGGTGTCCGAGGGGTGTACCTGGGAGTGTCTGAGGTGTACCTGGGAGTGTCTGAGTGTGCCTGGGAGTGTCGAGAGGTGTACCTGGGGTGTCAGAGGTACTGGGAGTGTCAGGGTGTGCCTGTGAGTGTCAAGTGTACCTGTGAATGTCTGTGGTGTTCTTGGAGTGTCTGGAGGTGTACCTGGGAGTGTCAGAGGAGTACCAGGGAGTGTCATTGGAGTACCTGGGAGTGTCAGAGGGTGTACCTGGGGCGTGAGAGGTGTACCTGGGAGTATCAGGAGGTGTACCTGTCAGTGTCTGAGGAGTGTATCCTGGAGTGTCAGAGGTGTATCTGGGAGTGTCAGTGGTGTACCTGGGAGTGTCTCAGGTGCCTGGGAGTGTCTGAGTGTACCTGGGAGTGTCTGAGTGCACGTAGTGTCCAGGAGTGTGCCTGGGAGTGTCTGAGGTGTACCTGGGAGTGTCTGAGGTGTACCTGGGAGTGACTGAGGTGTACCTGGGAGTGTCTGAGGTGTACCTGGGAGTGTCTGAGGTACCTGGGGTGTCTGGGGAGTGTACCTGGGGTGTCTGAGGTGTGCCTGGGGTGTCAGAGGTGTACCTGGGAGTGTCAGAGGTGTACCTGGGAGTGTCAGAGGTGTACCTGGGAGTGTCGAGGTGAACTTGGGAGTGTCGAGGTGTACTGGGTGTGTCTGAGGTGTACCTGGGAGTGTCTGAGGTGTACCTGGGAGTGTCTGAGGTGTACAAGTGTCAGAGGAGTACAGAGTGTCAGAGGTGTACTAGGTAACAGAGTTGTACCTGGGAGTGTCAGGTTGTACCTGGGAGTGTCAAGTGCACCTGGGAGTGTCAGAGGTGTACACAGGAGTGTCAGAGTGCACCTGGGAGTGTCAGTGGTGTACCTGGGAGTGTCAGTTGGTATACCTGGGAGTGTCTAGGGTGTACCTGGCAGTGTCAGTGGTGTACCTGGGAGTGTCAGAGGTGTGCCTGGTAGTGTCAAGGTGCACCTGGGAGTGTCGTGGTGTACCTGGGAGTGTCAGTTGTATACCTGGTGTCTGAGGTGTGCCTGGCAGTGTCAGAGGTGTGCCTGGGAGTGTCTGAGTGTGCACCTGGGAGTGTCTGAGGTGCCTGGGAGTGTCACGAGGTGTACCTAGGGTGTCTGAGGGTGTACCTGGGAGTGTCTGAGGTGTACCTGAGAGTGTCTGAGAGTGTACCTGGGAGTGTCAGAGTTGTACACAAGGTGTCAGAGGTGTACCTGAGAGTGTCAAGGAGGTGTACCTGGAAGTGTCGGAGGTGTACCTGGAATGTTTGGGGAGTGTACCTGGGAGTGTCAGAGTGTACCTGGGAGTGTCTGAGGTGTACCTGGGAGTGTCAGAGGAGTTCAGGGAGTGTCAGAGGTGTACCTGGGAGTGTCATGAGGTGTACCTGGGAGTGTCTTGAGAAGTGTGTACCTGGGAGTCTCTAGGAGTGTACCTGGTAGTGTCTGAGTGTGCCTGGGAGTATCAGAGGTGTGTGCACAGGAGTGTCAAGGTGTACCTGGGAGTGTCAGAGGTGTACCTGAGTGTCGAGGTGTACCTGGGGATTGCCGGAGGTGTGCCTGGGAGGTCGAGTGTACCTGGAAGTGTCGGAGGCGTACTGGGAGTGTCGAGGGTGTACTTGGGAGTGTCGGAGGTGTACCTGGGTGTGTCTGAGGTGGCACACAAGTGCTCTGAGTGTACCTGGGAGTGTCTGAGGTGTACCTGGGAGTGTCAGAGAGTACCAGGAGTGTCAGAGGTGTACCTAGGAGTGTCAGAGTTGTACCTGGGAGTGTCAGAGGTGCACCTGGGAGTTTCAGAGAGTGTACCTGGGAGTGTCAGTGAGGTGCACCTGGGAGTGTCAGTGGTGTACCTGGGAGTCATAATTGTAAACCTGGGAGTGTCTGAGTGTACCTGGGAGTGTCAGAGTGTACCTGGGGTGTCTGGGAATTGGTACCTGGGAGTGTCAGAGGTGCCTGGGAGTGTCAAGTTGTACCTGAGAGTGTCAGAGGTGTACCTGAAGTGTCAGTGTACCTGGAAGTGTCAGGGAGGTGTACCTGGAGTGTCTGAGGTGTGCGAGTGTTTGAGGTGTACCTGGGAGTGTCTGAGATGTACTGGGAGTGTCAGAGGTGTACCTGGGAGTGTCAGAGGAGTTAAAGGGAGTGTCAGAAGTGCCTGGGAGTGTCAAGGGTGTAACTGTGAGTGTCAGGGGTGTACCTAGGTATGCAGGTGTTCCTGGGAGTGTCTGAGGTGTACCCTGGTGTGTCAGAGGAGTACCGGGAGTGTCAGTGGAGTACCGGGAGTGTCATGGGTGTACCTGGAGTGTGAGAGGTGTCCTGGGAGTATGGGAAGTGTACCTGTCAGTGTCTGGGGTGTATCTGGGAGTGTCAGCGGTGTGCCTGGGTGTGTCAGGAGTACCTGGGAGTGTCAGAGGTACCTGGGAGTGTCAGGGGTACTGGGGTGTCAGAGGGTGTACGGGAGTGTCAGCAGTGTGCCTTGGAGTGTCAGGGTGTACCTGGGAGGTCTAGAGGGTGTACCTGGGTGTGGGGTGTGCCTGGGAGTGTCGGAGGTGCTGCAGGAGTGTCTGAGGTGCCTGGGAGTGTCTGAGGTGCACCTGGGAGTGTCTGAGAGGTGCACCTGAGTGAATGAGAGTACCTGGGTGTCCGAGGTGTGCCTGGGAGTGTCTGAGGTGTGCCTGGGAGTGTGAGGTGTACCTAGGAGTGTCTGAGGTGTTCCTGGGGTGTCCCAGGAGTGCAGGGTGTCTGAGGGTGTGGGGTGTCTGAGGTGTACCTGGGGTGTCTGGAGGTGTACCTGGGGTGTCTGAGGTGTACCTGGGAGTGTCTGAGGTGTGCCTGGGAAGTGTCAGAGGTGTACCTGGGAGTGTCAGAGGGTGTACCTGGGAGTGTCAGTGTACCTGGGAGTGTCAGAGGTGTGCCTGGGAGTGTCGGAGGTGTACCTGGAGTGTCAGGAGGTGTACCTGGAAGTGTGGGAGGTGTACTAGGGTGTCGGTGGTGTACCTGGGAGTGTGGTGTACCCGGGTGTGTCAGAGGTGTACCTGGGTGTCTGAGGTGTAGCTCGGGAGTGTCTGAGGTGTACCTGGGAGTGTCAGAGGTGTGCCAGGTGTCAGAGGTGTACCTAAGAGTGTCAAGTTGTACCTGGGAGTGTCAGAGGTGCCTGGGAGTGTCAGAGTGTACCTGGGAGTGTCAGTGGGAGTGCACCTGGCAGTATCGATGGTGTACCTGGGAGTGTCAGTTGGATACCTGGGAATGTCAGAGGTGTACCTGGCAGTGTCATTGGTGTACCTGGGAGTGTCAGGGGTGTGCCTGGGAGTTCAAAGGTGCACCTGGGAGTGTCGGTGGTGTACCTGGAGTGTGGTTGCTACCGGGAGTGTCACAGGTGTGCCTGGCAGTGTCAGTGGTGGCACCTGAGGTGTCTGAGGTGCACCTGGGAGTGTCTGGAGTGCCTGGGAGTGTCTGAGGGTGTACCTGGGAGTGTCAGAAGGTACAGGAGTTCTGCAAGGTGTGCCTGGGAATGTCAGAGGTGTACCTGGGCAGTGTCAGAGGTGTTCTGGAGTGTCAGAGTGTACCTGAGAGTGTCGAGTGTACCTAAGTGTCGGAGGTGTGCCTGGGAGGGTCTGAGGTGTGCCTGGGAGTGAGGTGTATATGGAGGTGTCTGAGAGTGTACCTGGGAGTGTCTGAGGTGTGCCTGGGGTGTCTGGGGTGTACCTGAGAGTGTCGGAGGTGTACCTGGAGGTGTCGGAGGTGTACCTGGGTGTCTGGGGGTGTACCTGGGAGTGTCTGAGGTGTATATAGGTGTCTGAGGTGTACCTGGGAGTGTCCAGAGTGTGCACGGGGATGTCTGAGGTGTACTGGAGTGTCAGAGGTGTACCTGGGAGTGTCAGAGGTGTACCCAGGGTGTCAGAGGTGTACCTGGGAGTGTCAGAGGTGTACCTGTGAGTGTCAAAGGTGTACCTGTGGAGTGTCTGTGGTGTTCCTTGGAGTGTCAGAGGGTGTACCTGGGAGTGTCAGAGGTGTACCTGGGGTGTCAGTGGTACAGGGTATCAGAGAGGTGTGCCTGGGGCGTAGAGAGGTGTACCTGGGAGTATCGGAGTGTGCCTGTGCAGTGTCTGGGGTGTCTGGGAGTGTCAGAGGTGTATCTGGGAGCGTCAGTGGTGTGCCTGGAGTGTCTGAGGTGTACCTGGGAGTGTCTGAGGTGCACCTGGGGTGTCTGAGGTGCACTGGGAGGTTGTAAGACTGGAGTGTCAGAGGTGTACCTGGGAGTGTCTGAGGTGTACCTGGGAGTGTCTGAGGTTGGCTACCGAGGTATCTGAGGTGTTCTGGGGTGTCTGAGGAGTACCTGGGAGTGTCTGAAGTGTACCTGGGAGTGTCTGAGGTGTGCCTGGGAGTATCAGAGGTGTACCTGGGAGTGTCAAGAGGTGTACCTGGGAGTGTCAGGGGTGTACCTGGGAGTGTCGAGTGTGCAGGAGTGTCGGAGGTGTACCTGGGTGTGTCTGAGGTGTACCTGGGAGTGTCTGAGGAGTGTGGCACAGGGTGTCTGAGGTGTACTGGGAGTGTCCGGAGTACCAGGGGAGTGTCAGAGGTGGCCGCACAGGAGTGTCAGAGGTGTGCCTGGGAGTGTCAGAGGTGTACCTGGGAGTGTCAGAGTGCCTGTGAGTGTCAGAGGTGTGCCTGAGAGTGTCAGAGGTGTACCTGGGAGTGTCGAGGGTGTGCCTGGGAGTGTCTGAGGGGTGTACAGAGGAGTGTGAAAGTGTACCTGGGAGTGTCTGAGGTGTGCCTGGGAGTGTCTGAGGTGTACAGGGTATCAGTGTACCTGGGGTCAGAGGTGTACTGTGAGTGTCAGAGGGTGTACCTGAGAGTGTCAGAGTGTGCCTGAGAGTGTCAGGTGTACCTGAGAGTGTCGGGGTGTACCTGGAAGTGTCAGGGGTGTACAGGAGTGTCAGAGGTGTACCTGGGAGTGTCGAGGGTGTACCTGGGAGTGTCAGAGGTGTACCTGGGGTGTCAGAGGGTGGCTTGGGAGGTGTCGGAGGTGTACCTGGGTAGTGTCTGAGGTGTACCTGGGAGTGTCTGAGGTGTAGCTGGGAGTGTCTGAGGTGTGACCTGGAAGTGTCAGAGAGTACCAGGAGTGTTAGAGGTGTACCTAGGAGTGTCAAGTTGTACCTGGGAGTGTCCAAGAGTTGTACCTGCTGGGAGTGTCAGAGGTGCCTGGGAGTGTCAGAGTGGCCTGGGAGTGTCAAGGTGCACCTGGGGTGTCAGTGGTGTACCTGGGAGTGTCAGTTGTATACCTGGGAGTCTGCAAGTGTACCTGGCAGTGTCAGTGGTGTACCTGGAAGTGTCTGATGTACCTGGGAGTGTCTGAGGGGTGCACCTGGGAGTGTCTAGGGGTGTACCTGGGAGGTGTCAGAGGTGTACCTGGGAGTGTCAGGGGTGCCTGGGAGTGTCTGAGGTGTGCCTGGAGTGTCAGAGTTGTACCTGGAGTGTCAGGGGTACCTGAAGTGTCCAGTTGTACCTGGAAGTGTCGAGGTGGCCCTGGGAGTGTCATGAGGTGTACCTGGGAGTGTTTGAGGTGTACCTGGGAGTTTCTGAGGTGTACCTGGGAGTGTCTAGGAGGTGTACCTGGGAGTGTCAGAGGGTTCCAGGGAGTGTCAGAGGTGTGCCTGGGAGTGTCTGAGGTGTACCTGGGAGTGTCAAAGGTGTGCCTGGAGTGTCTGAGGGTGTGCCTGGGAGTGTCTGAGGGTGTACCTGGGTATCAGAGGGTAGCACTGGGAGTGTCAAGGTGTACCTGTGAGTGTCAGAGGTGTACCTGTGAGTGTCTGAGGTGTTCCTGGGAGTGTCTGAGGTGCCTAGTGTGTCAGAGGGTACAGGAGTGTCAGTGGTGTACCTGGGAGTGTGAGAGGTGTACCTGGAGTGTGAGAGGTGTACCTGGGAGTATAGGTGTGCCTGCGAGTGTCTGAGGGTGTACCTGGGAGTGTCGTGGTGTACCTGGGTGTGTCAGAGGAGGTACCTGGAGTGTCACAGGGTGTGCCTGGGAGTGTCTGAGGTGTGCCTGGGAGTGTCTGAAGTGTACCTGGGAGGTGTCTGAGGTGTACCTGGGGTGTCTGGGGTGTACCTGGGAGTGAGGTGTACCTGAGTGTCGAGTGTACCTGAGGTGTCGGAGGTGTACCTGGAAGTGTCGAGTGTGCCTGGGGTGTCGGAGGTGTGCCTGGGAGTGTCCGGAGGTGTACCTGGGTGTAGGAGGTGTACCTGGGAGTGTCTGAAGGTGTAACTGTGAGTGTCAGAGGTGTGCCTGGGAGTGTCAGGTTGTACCTGGAGTGTCAGAGGTGCACCTGGGAGTGTCAGAGTGGCCTGGGAGTGTCAGAGGTGTACCTGGGGTGTCAGAGGTGCACCTGGGAGTGTCAGTGGTGTACCTGGGAGTGTCAGTTGTATACCTGGGAGTGTCTGAGGTGTACCTGGCAGTGTCAGTGGTGTACCTGGGAGTGTCAAGGGTGTGCCTGGGAGTGTCAGAGTGCACCTGGGAGTTCAGTGGTGTACCTG
>NW_024738307.1:0-10966 GCF_018991925.1 Homarus americanus | reverse complement strand
ATCGAGTATAACAAAGTGCCCTCATCGAGAATAACAAAGTCCCCTGATCGAGATTAACAAAGTCCCCTTATCGAGTACAATAAAGCCGCTGATCGAGTATAACAAGTCCCCTGATCGAGTATAACAAAGTCCCATTATCGAGTATAACAAAGGCCCCTGATCGAGTATAACAAAGTCCCCTGATCGAGTATACTAAAGTCCCCTGGTCGAGTGAAACAAAGTCCCCTGGCCGAGTATAACAAAGTCCCCTGATCGAGTATATCAAAGCCCCCTCATCGAGTTTAACAAAACCCCCTGATCGAGTATAAATAAGGCCCCTGGTCGAGTATAACAAAGTCCCCTGGTCGAGTATAACAAAGTCCCATTATCGAGAATAACACAGGCCCCTTATCGAGTAAAACAAAGGCCCCTGGTCGAGTATAACAAAGTCCTTTGGACGAGTATAACAAAGTCCCATAATCGAGTATAACAAAGGCCCCTTATCGAATATAACAAAGGCCCCTGGTCGAGTATAACAAAGTCCTTGACGAGGCGAATAAAGGCCTCTCATCGAGTATAAAAAGCCCCCTACTCGAGTATAACAAAGTCTCTGATCGAGTACAACAAAGCGCTTTGATCGAGTATAACAAAGCGCCATCATCGAGTATAAAAAAGCCCCCTGGTCGATTATAACACAGTTCCCTGGCCGAGTATAACAAAGACCCCTCATCGAGTATAACAAAGCCCCCTCATCGAGTTTAAAAAAGCCCCCTGCTCGAGTATAACAAAGTCTCTGATCGAGTACAACAAAGCGCTTTCATCGAGTATAACAAAGCGCCATCATCGAGTATAAGAAAGCCCCCTGGTCGAGTATAACAAAGTCCCCTGGTCGAGTATAACAAAGTCCCATGATCGAGTATAACAAAGGCCCCCACGAGCGCCAACAAAACCCCGGATCGAGTATAAAAACCTGGTCGAGTATAACAAAGTCCCCTGGTCGAGTATAACAGTTCACGATCGAGTATAACAAAGGACCCTAATGGCGTATAACAAAGTCCCAAGATCGCGTATAACAAAGTCTCCTAATCGAGTATAGCAAAGTCCCCTGATCGAGAATAACAAAGTACCCTGATCGAGTATAACAAAGTGCCCTGATCGAGAAAAACAAAGTCCCCTGATCGAGTTTAACAAAGTTCCCTTATCGAGTACAATAAAGCCCCTGATCGAGTATAACAAGTCCCCTGATCGAGTATAACAAAGTCCCATTATCGAGTATAACAAAGGCCCCTGATCGAGTAAAACAAAGTCCCCTGATCGAGAATACTAAAGTCCCCTGGTCGAGTAAAACAAAGTCCCCTGGGCGAGTATAACAAAGTCCCCTGATCGAGAATAACAAAGTCCCCTGATCGAGTTTAACAAAGTCCCCTTATCGAGTACAATAAAGCCCCTTATCGAGTATAACAAAGTCCCCTTATCGAGTATAACAAAGGCCCCTAGTCGAGTATAACAAAGTCCTTTGGTCGAGTATAACAAAGTCCCTAATCGAGTATAACAAAGGCCCCTTATCGAATATAAGAAAGGCCCCTGGTCGAGTATAACAAAATCCCCTGATCGAATATAACAAAGTCCCCTGATCGAGTATGAAAAAGCCCCCTGGTCGAGTATAACAAAATCCTTTTGTCGAGTGTAACAAAGTCCCATAATCGAGTATAACAAAGGCCCCTTATCGAATATAACAAAGGCCCCTGGTCGAGTATAACAAAACCCCCTGATCGAGTATGAAAAAGCCCCCTGGTCGAGTATAACAAAGCCCCCTCATCGACTATAACAAAGTCCCGTGACCGAGTATAACTAAGTGTCCCTAATCGATATAACAAAGGACCCGAATGCCGTATAACAAAGTCCCAAGATCGAGTATAACAAAGTCCCCTGATCGAGTATAACAAAGGACCCTAATGGAGTATAACAAAGTCCCCTGGTCGAGTATAACAAAGTCCCCTGATCGAGTATAACAAAGTCCCCAGATCGAGTATAACAAAGTACCGTCATCGAGTATAACAAAGCACCCTGATCGAGTATAAGAAAGGCACATGATCGAATATAACAATGTTCCTAGTCGAGTACATACAAAGGCCCCTGATCGAGTATAACAAAGTCCCCAGATCGAGTATAACAAAGTCCCCTCATCGAGTATAACAATGCCCCCTCATCGAGTTTAAAAAAGCCCCCTGGTTGCGTATAACAAAGTCCCTAATCAAGTATAACAAAGCCCTCTCATCGAGTAGAACAAAGCCCCCTCATCGAGCATAAAAAAGCCCCCTGGTCGAGTATAACAAAATCCCCTGGTCGAGTATAAAAAAGTCCCAAGATCGAGTATAACAAAGTCCCCTGATCGAGTATACTAAAGTCCCCTGGTCGAGTGAAACAAAGTCCCCTGGCCGAGTATAACAAAGTCCCCTGATCGAGTATATCAAAGCCCCCTCATCGAGTTTAACAAAACCCCCTGATCGAGGGCAATAAGGCCCTGAAGAGTATAACAAAGTCCCCTGGTCGAGTATAACAAAGTCCCATTATCGAGAATAACACAGGCCCCTTATCGAGTAAAACAAAGGCCCCTGGTCGAGTATAACAAAGTCCTTTGGACGAGTATAACAAAGTCCCATAATCGAGTATAACAAAGGCCCCTTATCGAATATAACAAAGGCCCCTGGTCGAGTATAACAAAGTCCCCTGATCGAGTATAACAAAGGCCTCTCATCGAGTATAAAAAAGCCCCCTGCTCGAGTATAACAAAGTCTCTGATCGAGTACAAAAAAGCCCTTTGATCGAGTATAACAAAGCCCCATCATCGAGTATAAAAAAGCCCCCTGGTCGAGTATAACACAGTTCCCTGGCCGAAGATAACAAAGTCCCCTCATCGAGTATAAATAAAAGGCCTCTCTTATCATCGAGTATAAAAAAGCCCCTGCTCGAGTATAACAAAGTCTCTTGATCGAGGCCAACAAAGCCCTTTTGATCGAGTATAACAAAGCCCCATCATCGAGTATAAAAAAGCCCCCTGGTCGAGTATAACACAGTTCCCTGGCCGAAGATAACAAAGTCCCCTCATCGAGTATAACAAAGCCCCCTCATCGAGTTTACCAAAACCCCCTGATCGAGTATAAAAAAACCCCTGGTCGAGTATAACAAAGTCCCCTGGTCGAGTATAACAAAGTCCAATGATCGAGTATAACAAAGGCCCCGAATCTAGTATAACAAAGTCCCCTGGTCGAGTATAATAAAGTCCCATGATCGAGTATAACAAAGGCCCCTGATCGAGTATAACAAAGTACCCTGATCGAGTATAACAAAGTGCCCTGATCGAGAATAACAAAGTCCCCTGATCGAGTTTAACAAAGTCCCCTTATCGAGTACAATAAAGCCCCTTATCGAGTATAACAAAGTCCCCTGATCGAGTATAGCAAAGTCCCATTATCGAGTATAACAAAGGCCCCTGATCGAGTAAAACAAAGTCCCCTGATCGAGAATACTAAAGTCCCCTGGTCGAGTAAAAAAGTCCCTTGGCCGAGTATAACAACGTCCCCTGATCGAGAATAACAAAGTCCCCTGATCGAGTTTAACAAAGTCCCCTTATCGAGTACAATAAAGCCCCTTATCGAGTATAACAAAGTCCCCTTATCGAGTATAACAAAGGCCCCTAGTCGAGTATAACAAAGTCCTTTGGTCGAGTATAACAAAGTCCCATAATCGAGTATAACAAAGGCCCCTTATCGAATATAAGAAAGGCCCCTGGTCGAGTATAACAAAATCCCCTGATCGAATATAACAAAGTCCCCTGATCGAGTATAACAAAGTCCACTAATCGAGTATAAGAAAGGCACCTGACCGAATATAAAAAAGTCCCCTGATCGAGTATGAAAAAGCCCCCTGGTCGAGTATAACAAAATCCTTTTGTCGAGTGTAACAAAGTCCCATAATCGAGTTTAACAAAGGCCCCTTATCGAATATAACAAAGGCCCCTGGTCGAGTATAACAAAACCCCCTGATCGAGTATGAAAAAGCCCCCTGGTCGAGTATAACAAAGCCCCCTAATCGACTATAACAAAGTCCCGTGACCGAGTATAACTAAGTGTCCCTAATCGATATAACAAAGGTACCGAATGCCGTATAACAAAGTCCCAAGATCGAGTTTAACAAAGTTCCCTGATCGAGTATAACAAAGGACCCTAATGGAGTATAACAAAGTCCCCTGGTCGAGTATAACAAAGTCCCCTGATCGAGTATAACAAAGTCCCCAGATCGAGTATAACAAAGTACCGTCATCGAGTATAACAAAGCACCCTGAACGAGTATAAGAAAGGCACCTGATCGAATATAACAATGTTCCTAGTCGAGTATATACAAAGGCCCCTGATCGAGTATAACAAAGTCCCCAGATCGAGTATAATAAAGTCCCATCATCGAGTTTAACAATGCCCCCTCATCGAGTTTAAAAAAGCCCCCTGGTTGCGTATAACAAAGTTCCTAATCAAGTATAACAAAGCCCTCTCATCGAGTAGAACAAAGCCCCCTCATCGAGCATAAAAAAGCCCCCTGGTCGAGTATAACAAAATCCCCTGGTCGAGTATAAAAAAGTCCCAAGATCGAGTATTTCAAAGGCCCCGAATCGAGTATAACAAAGCCCTCTCATCGAGTATAAAAAAGCCCCCTGCTCGAGTATAACAAAGTCTCTGATCGAGTACAACAAAGCCCTTTGATCGAGTATAACAAAGCCCCATCATCGAGTATAAAAAGCCCCCTGCTCGAGTATAACACAGTTCCCTGGCCGAGTATAACAAACTCCCCTCATCGAGTATAACAAAGCCGCCTCATCGAGTTTAACAAAACCCCCTGATCGAGTATAAAAAAGCCCCCTGGTCGAGTATAACAAAGTCCCATGATCGAGTATAACAAAGGCCCCGAATCTAGTATAACAAAGTCCCCTGGTCGAGTATAATAAAGTCCCATTATCGAGTATAACAAAGGCCCCTGATCGAGTAAAACAAAGTCCCCTGATCGAGAATACTAAAGTCCCCTGGTCGAGTAAAACAAAGTCCCCTGGCAGAGTATAACAAAGTCCCCTGATCGAGAATAACAAAGTCCCCTGATCGAGTTTAACAAAGTCCCCTTATCGAGTACAATAAAGCCCCTTATCGAGTATAACAAAGTCCCCTTATCGAGTATAACAAAGGCCCTAGTCGAGGTATAACAAGCGATCCTTTGATGGAAGTTATAACAAAGTCTATAATCCAGAGTATAACAGGCCTTATCGAATATAAGAAAAGGCCCTGGTCAGGTATAGCAAATCCCTGATCGAATATAACCGAGTCCTAATCGGTATAACAAAGTCCACTAATCGAGTATAAGAAGCACACTGACGAATGCCTTTAAAGTCTGATCGAGTGTGGCCCTGTGGTCGAGTATAACAAAGTCCTTTTGTCGAGTGTAACAAAGTCCCATAATCGAGTATAACAAAGGCCCCTTATCGAATATAACAAAGGCCCCTGGTCGAGTATAACAAAGTCCCCTGATCGAGTATAACAAAGTCCCCTGGTCGTATATAACAAAGTCCCCTGATCGAGTATAACAAAGTACCCTGATCGAGTATAACAAAGTGCCCTGATCGAGAAAAACAAAGTCCCCTGATCGAGTATAACAAAGTCCACTAATCGAGTATAAGAAAGGCACCTGACCGAATATAACATAGTCACGAGTCGAGTAAAACAAACACCCCTGATTGAGTATAACAAAGCCCCCTAATCGAGTATAACTAAGTCCCCTGATCGAGTATAACAAAATCCCCTGATCGAGTATAACAAAGTCCCCTGATCGAGTATAACAAAGTCCCCTGATCGAGTAAAACATACACCCCTGGTCAAGTATAACGAAGTCTCCTGATCGAGTATAACAAAGCCCCCTGATCGAGTATAACAAAGTCCCCTGATCGAGTATAACTAAGTGCCCTAATCGAGCATAACTAAGTCCCCTGATCGAGTATAACAAAGGACCCTAATGGAGTATAACATAGTCCCAAGATCGAGTATAACAAAGTCCTCTGATCGAGTATAACAAAGTCCTCTATCGAACATAATAATGTCCCGTAATCGAGTATAACAAAGCCCCCTGATCGAGTATAAGAAAGGCACCTGATCGAATATAACAATGTCCCTAGTCGAGTATATACAAATTCCCCAGATCGAGTATAACAAAGTCCCCAGATCGAGTATAACAAAGTCCCCTGATCGAGTATAACAAACCCCCTCATCGAGTATAAAAAGTATAAAAAAGCCCCCTGGTCGAATATAACAAAGTCCCCTGGTCGAGTATAATAAAGTCCCGTGATCGAGTATAACAAAGGCCCCTGATCGAGTATAACTAAGTACCCTGATCGAGTATAACAAAGGACCCTAATGGCGTATAACAAAGTCCCAAGATCGCATATAACAAAGTCTCCTGATCGAGTATAACAAAGTCCCATTATCGAGTATAACAAAGGCCCCTAATCGAGTATAACAAAGTCCCCTGATCGAGTATACTAAAGTCCCCTGGTCGAGTGAAACAAAGTCCCCTGGCCGAGTATAACAAAGTCCCCTGATCGAGTATATCAAAGCCCCCTCATCGAGTTTAACAAAACCCCCTGATCGAGTATAAATAAGGCCCCTGGTCGAGTATAACAAAGTCCCCTGGTCGAGTATAACAAAGTCCCATTATCGAGAATAACACAGGCCCCTTATCGAGTAAAACAAAGGCCCCTGGTCGAGTATAACAAAGTCCTTTGGACGAGTATAACAAAGTCCCATAATCGAGTATAACAAAGGCCCCTTATCGAATATAACAAAGGCCCCTGGTCGAGTATAACAAAGTCCCCTGATCGAGTATAACAAAGGCCTCTCATCGAGTATAAAAAAGCCCCCTGCTCGAGTATAACAAAGTCTCTGATCGAGTACAAAAAAGCCCTTTGATCGAGTATAACAAAGCCCCATCATCGAGTATAAAAAAGCCCCCTGGTCGAGTATAACACAGTTCCCTGGCCGAAGATAACAAAGTCCCCTCATCGCGTTATGTAAAGCCCCTCAATAGGTTTAACAAAACCCCCTGATCGGTATAAAAAAAACCTGATGGAGTATAACAAGGAATACAGTCGAGTATAGCAGAGTCCAATGATCGAGTGCGCCGAAATTTGATCTGGTGTAACAAAAGTCCCCTGGTCGAGTATAATGAAGTCCATGATCGGGTATAACAAAGGCCCCTGATCAGGTATAACAAGTACCTGATCCGGGTATAACAAAAGTGCCCTGATCGAGAATAACCAAAAGTCCCCTGATCGGGTTTAACCGAAGTCCTTATCGACTTCTAATGGGCGTAACGGGTATAACCAAAGGTCCTGATCCCAGGCGCCAGCAAGAGTCCCATTATCGGCGAAATTATAACAAAGGCCCTTGATCCGGGTAAAACAAAGTCCCTGATCGAGAATGCTAAAGTCCCCTGGTCGAGTAAAACAAAGTCCCCTGGCCGAGTATAACAAAGTCCCCTGATCGAGAATAACAAAGTCCCCTGATCGAGTTTAACAAAGTCCCCTTATCGAGTACAATAAAGCCCTTTATCGAGTATAACAAAGTCCCCTTATCGAGTATAACAAAGGCCCCTGGTCGAGTATAACAAAGTCCTTTGGTCGAGTATAACAAACTCCCATAATCGAGTATAACAAAGGCCCCTTATCGAATATAAGAAAGGCCCCTGGTCGAGTATAACAAAATCCCCTGATCGAATATAACAAAGTCCCCTGATCGAGTATAACAAAGTCCACAAATCGAGTATAAGAAAGGCACCTGACCTAATATAACAAAGTCCCCTGATCGAGTATGAAAAAGCCCCCTGGTCGTGTATAACAAAATCCTTTTGTCGAGTGTAACAAAGTCCCATAATCGAGTATAACAAAGGCCCCTTATCGAATATAACAAAGGACCCTGGTCGAGTATAACACAACCCCCTGATTGAGTATGAAAAAGCCCCCTGGTCGAGTATAACAAAGCCCCCTGATCGACTATAACAAAGTCCCCTGATCGAGTATAACTAAGTGTCCCTAATCGATATAACAAAGGACCCTAATGCCGTATAACAAAGTCCCAAGATCGAGTATAACAAAGTCCCCTGATCGAGTATAACAAAAAGGACCTAATGGAGTATAACAAGTCCCTGGTCCGAGTATAACGATCCTGATCGAGGTATAACAAGTCCCCCAGATCCAGAGTATAACAAAAGTCCCTCATCGAGGTATAACAATGCCCCTGTCGCGGTATAAAAGCCCCTAGACACGCTTACTCGCCAGAAATCCCTGATCGACATCTTGGCCTCTCATCGGTAAAACCAGCACCCTCATCGAGCATAAAAAAAGCCCCTGGTCAGGCATAAAATCCCCTGGTCGAGTATAACAAAGTCCCCAGATCGAGTATAACAAAGTACCGTCATCGAGTATAACAAAGCCCCCTGATTGAGTATAAAAAAGGCACCTGATCGAATATAACAATGTTCCTTGTCGAGTATATACAAAGGCCCCTGATCGAGTATAACAAAGTCCCCAGATCGAGTATAACAAAGTCCCCTCATCGAGTATAACAATGCCCCCTCATCGAGTATATAAAAGCCCCCTGGTTGCGTATAACAAAGTCCCTGATCAAGTATAACAAAGCCCTCTCATCGAGTAGAACAAAGCCCCCTCATCGAGCATAAAAAGCCCCCTGGTCGAGTATAACAAAATCCCCTGGTCGAGTATAACAAAGTCCCAAGATCGAGTATTTCAAAGGCCCCGAATTGAGTATAACAAAGGCCACTGGTCGAAAATAACAATGTCCCCTGATCGAGTATAATAAAGTCCCCTGATCGAGTATAACAAAGTCCCAAGATCGAGTATAACAAAGCCCCCAGATCGAGTATATCAAAGTCCGCTGATCGATTACAACAAAGTCACCTGATCGGTTATAGCAAAGTCCCCTGAACGAGTATAACAAAGTCCCCTGATCGAGTATAACAAAGTCCCCTGGTCGTCTATAACAAAGTCCCCTGATTGAGCATACGAAAGACCCCTCATCGAGTTTAACAAAACCCCCTGATCGAGTATAAAAAAGTCCCCTGATCGGGTATACTAAAGTCCCCTGATCAAGTATAACAAAGTCACAAGATCGAGTATAACAAAGCCCCCCGATCGAGTATAACAATGTCCGCTGATCAAGTATAACAAAGCCCCCTGATCGAGAATAACAAAGTCCCCTGGTCGAGTAAAACAAAGTCCCCTGGCCGAGTAAAACAAAGTCCCCTGTTCGAGTTTAACAAAGCCCCCTCATCGAGTTTAACAAAACCCCCTGATCGCGTATAAAAAAGCCCCCTGGTCAAGTATAACAACTCCCCTGGTCGAGTATAACAAAGTCCCATGATCGAGTATAACAAAGGCCCCTTATCGAGTATAACAAAGTCCCTGATCGAGTATAACAAAGTCCCCTGGTGGTATATAACAAAGTCCCCTGATCAAGTATAACAAAGTACCCTGATCGAGTATAACAAAGTGCCCTGATCGAGAATAACAAAGTCCCCTGATCGAGTATAACAAAGTCCACTAATCCAGGGCTGAAAGCACCTTACCGAGATATAACATAGTCACGATAAGGCCGAAATAAATACCCTCATTGGTATAACCAGCCCCTCATCGAGTATAACAATGTCCCTGATCAGAGTATAACAAAGTCCCCTGGTCGTGGCCTGTGAGTCTGATCAATTATAACAAAAGGCCCCACCGGATAAATTATAACAAGAGTCCTTTGGACGAGTATAACGAAATCCCCATAATCGAAGTATAACCGAGGCCCTTATCCCAAAAAGATATAACAAAGGCCCTGAGTCGAGGTATAACAAAGTCCCTGATCCAGGTATAACAAAGCCCCCTCATCGGTATAAAAAAGCCCCTGTAACCAGGTATAACAAAGTCTCTGATCGAGTACAACAAAGCCCTTTGATCGAGTATAACAAAGCGCCATCATCGAGTATAAAAAAGCCCCCTGGTCGATTATAACACAGTTCCCTGGCCGAACATAACAAAGTCCCCTCATCGAGTATAACAAAAACCCCTGATCGAGTATAAAAAAGCCCCCTGGTCGAGTATAACAAAGTCCCATGATCGAGTATAACAAAGGCCCCGAATCTAGTATAACAAAGTCCCCTGGTCGAGTATAATAAAGTCCCATGATCGAGAATAACAAAGTCCCCTGATCGAGTTTAACAAAGTCCCCTTATCGAGTACAATGGCCCTTATCGGGTATAACAAAGTCCCTGATCAGGTATAACAAATTCATTATCAGAGTATAACAAAAGGCCCTGATCAGGTAAAGCAAAATCCCTGATCGAGAATTCTAAAGTCCCTGGTCAGTAAAACAAAGTCTGGCCGAGTATAACAAAGTCCCCTGATCCGAGTATAACAAAGCCCCCTCATCGGGTTTAACAAAACCCCCTGATCGAGTATAAATAAGGCCCCTGGTCGAGTATAACAAAGTCCCCAGGTCGAGTATAACAAAGTCCAATGATCGAGTATAGCACAGGCCCCCTATCGAGTATAACAAAGGCCCCTGATCGAGTATAACAAAGTCCTTTGGTCGAGTATAACAAAGTCCCATAATCGAGTATAACAAAGGCCCCTTATCGAATATAACAAAGGCCCCTGGTCGAGAATAACAAATTCCCCTGATCGAATATAACAAAGTCCCCTGATCGAGTATAACAAAGTCCACTAATCGAGTATAAGAAAGGAACCTGACCGAATATAACAAAGTCCCCTGATCGAGTATGAAAAAGCCCACTGGTCGAGTATAACAAAGTCCTTTTGTCGAGTATAACAAAGTCCCATAATCGAGTATAACAAAGGCCCCTTATCGAATATATCAAAGGCCCCTGGTCGAGTATA
>NW_024738306.1:0-29410 GCF_018991925.1 Homarus americanus | reverse complement strand
GCTGTACCCCGCTACACTTCTACGATGTCTCAGTCTGTCATTACATTGGCGGGTTAGCTGTTGTGTGGCAGGTAAGGTACAAGGGACTGTGACACCAAGATATTTAAAAGAAAAAACATTGTCAAAAATGTTGTTACCTTTCTTGAACTTGGCGGGGCCGCGTTTGCGGTTACCAGCTTGTTTGTTGAACACCTTAGTTTTCTCGGTGGAGATAATAAGGCCGAGTTTCTCACAGGCTGCGTATACATGGTTCAGGGTGGTTAGCATTTCACGATGAGTTTTAGTATGTATATGAATATCACCAGCATAGCTGATAGTGATATTGCTGGGGTTGTCTGGTATTAAATTTAATAATGCATTCATAAGAACTTTGAACAAAGTGGGGCTTTTGTAAACCTGAAACACTGCAGCAGCCCATCTGTTGGTTAGGTAACCACTAAACCATTGTAACAGCCTACTTCCTATATCAATTTTGGCTAGTTAGTGCAATATCAGTTGTCTAGGGCAATATCAAATGCAGCTTTTAGATCAAGACATGTGGTGTATCTGTGCCTTTTATCACCATGCACAGTTAGGAATGTGGTGATGCAATTATGTACACCTTTACCATGGGTGAAGCCATTTATGTTAGGAGACATGTGTTCTCTGATTCTATATAAGAGTCTGCCAAGAACCATCCTCTCAAAGGTTTTACACAGGCAGCTGGTTAGTGATATTGGACGAAAAGCATCAGGCTGTCCTGGTTTCGGTATTGGTACAACAATATTGCTGGTCCATGATGTGGGTAGTTGGCCCTCGGCATGACTCATATTGTACATATTGCCAGGCACACGCCTTAGTAGTCTAACGATGTTGTAGGTGACTCCGTCCTCTCCATGGAGAGTAGAACCACCCCTGGCGAGGGCGGCGTCAAGCTCCCACTCAGTATATGGAACATCACACTCATCGTGCTGTTTGCCTAGCATAAAGTGAATAAGATTATTCTCTCTACAGACTTCGCATCAAGGAGTCCTCGAGTCATAGTTGGTAACATGTCATAGCTAGACACATGAGCCCACTTTGTTATAAGCTCATTCGACTTTTGCAGAGGGTTTGGTAGGGAAACATGTCTACTGTTTTTACCTCTGATTGTGTTTATGTCTTTCCAGGCTTTGCTGAGGGATATGTGTTGGTTCAGGCTGTTGACATATGTCTCCCATGCATTTCGTCTAAGTTCGTTTACACTTTCCCTGGCAGCAGCAAAGGGAGGCTTAATAAAGTTGTAACATTTGAGGTGTTCTAATTTGTTTGTAACCCTTACCAACCCTCCTGACTCTAGCCCTGAGTTTTTTTTTTCAGTTTAGGGTCATCAAAGCACTCCTGTTGCCTGTTCCTATGATGTTGACCACGTTTTCTCTTTTTTTGGTGGAGGCATTGTTGGTGAAGTATGTATAAGTTCTATCTTTCATATCGTCATAGAAACTTTGGTAGTTGTCAGGCTTGTAGTCCTTGTACCAGTCATGGATGAAGTCTATGAACTGGTTTTTATGTTTTTGCTTGACTGTGATTCTACGTCTGTTGAGTTTACCACTAGTGGGGGTGTCATTGGTTGCATGTATACTAGCTTGGATTGGGCTGTGGTCAGACATAAGTTCAGTGACAACATCAGAGCCATGAGTTGTGTATGATAGATTAAAACCAATACACTGTCTAGAGCCCCGCCATAGATGTGCGTTGGTTCATTATTACCTATAATTTGAACATCTTCATATGCGCTGAGAAGTGAGATAAGTCTCCTACCATTGGTGTTAGTGGTGGAATCACCTAATTTCTTGTGTCCTAGTATTCAGGTCACCCATCAGGACAGTGGGCTCAGTGTGTAAAAAATCGGGGAGAGCTGTGTATTGAAGCTGATCTGAGGGAGCATAGGCGTTTAGCACGTTGAGTGTGGAGTTGCCCAGGTGGATAGTGATCCCATGGTACTGAAGGTTGGTAGTCTTTTTGGATACAAGAGGGACATACAGGAGTGACTTCTTAACATACATAAAACATGTGTGAGTAGAACTAGGATCATAATACACATAATTGGGCAGACTGGGTGGGGGCTTACCATAAGGTGAGACACTCCTGCAGACACGCAATATCGATGTCCTCAGTCACAACTTTGTGGTGTAGGTCAGGGTATCGTTTTCTAAGGGATGAGATGATCCAACTCATCACCTTCACCGCTCTGTATCTTTGTCTTGTATTAACACTGGCCATTATGAACTATATTTGGAAAGAAGCAAAAGGCACTGTGTGATACTGCTTTTTTCTACGCTGCCTGTCCCTTCGGCAGGCAGTAAGGTCATTTAACCTTTTTGAAACATTTCTGGAGCATGTCCTGCTCAACAATTGTTGCATTTCAGTGGTAGACAACAACACACTTTGGTTACACTCGACATCACCACAATTTTCTGTTTGTGTTTGTTCATCTTCACTGACCATGTCCACAGAGTCATCAGTTGAACTGATACCAGTATCACTATTTTCCTTTGCGTGGACACTAGATCCTGGTAGGTCTTGAGTTTCTACATCTGGTACTGACATCTGAATGTCTTTAGTTTGACTGCAATCCTTCCATAGCTGCTGCACTGTGTTGGTGGTGTTCTTTTTCTGCAGTGTTTCACAGAGGCTCTTTAACATATCAGTTTGAGCTGTAAATTGAGCTTTGTGTTCTTTAATTTAATTTTTCAAATCATTGATCTCTTCACTTAGTGCGTGTTCACGGGGTGTGTTGGCAGCTACCTGGTGTCGGTACGTCTGTGTTGCCCCATGCTGATCTTTCGATGACTGCTGATGATGATCCTGGAGCTTTGGTGGGGAATGTGGGCCAGGGGTTGGACGTAGGGAGTACCCTAGCAGCAGTAGTGTTTCTTGAGACCTGCCTGGGTGGCGGGTCTGGGTGCCATACAGGAACTACAACTGTTTTGCAGTTAATACACTTCTGTTGAATGACACCCCCTTGAGCAACTGAATCTCTGCAAGCCTGTGTTGCATGTTGTCTTGAGCAGAGACCACACTACGGCTTAGTAGAGAGGCATAATCGGGCCACATGGCCCCAGTGTTGGCAATTGTAACACCTCCGGGTAGGGAGCTGATAGAGAGTTACCTTCGGAGTCCGTTAGACACCACAGACTCGAATGGTCTTGGGTTTGTCCCCCGAGCCAACCCAGTCTGCAATGACTGCGTTCTTGCCCTGAGTCGCTTCCTCCTTCTGATGGCGGGATGAGCTTCTAGTAATGTAGGAGTCTGGTACTGGTCAAGCCTTATGATTAAGATGGTTTTCTTGCTCGATGGTTGGGATAATCTTTCCATGGTTATTCACCCTATGCTATTGGTGAGGAGATCCTGTATGACTGCTGGATCGCTTCTAATCAGAACATGATCTTGTGTACTGACTCTGAACTGAAACTAAGCGTCTGGGTGTTTATCTTCCGCATCGTTCAGCCATCGAAACTTGACCTCAGGTGGTGTACCTACAGGGAAGTTTAATCTTACTCTCATGGGGGGTTGAGGTTGTAGTTGATGGTCTCTAAGTTTTTCTGCCTTTTCGGCCTTCCGCTTCTCCTGGATTGAACTAGTTGAAAGCCATCTTCTCCGTTGGTGTCAAGGTCAACACCATAGTCATCTGGCCCACTCAGTGCATCAGGAGAGTTAGAGCGAGTAGCTGAGTCTCCAGTCAACTCAGACATGGTGGAGTTACAGGACTCGACCTATATGCTTAAGTCAGAGGGCCGAGGACTGCTTGGCACTCCTAGGAAGTAAGCTGAGGTTGGGAGGCGTAACCCTCTTACAGGACAAGGGAAACTGGCATCTACAGCGTATCAGCGGTGTGAGGGAAGGCCGTGAACGGGCCTCCCGGGAGCGGAGGGACCAAGGTAGCAGGAGTATTCTCAGTTTATAAACACTTTTATTACACTACACTTGTTCTTAATGGTATCTCTGTTTTTCTGGTTAGACACAGTATCAAAGTCAATTTTAGTTTCAAAAGAACTATCCAGCCTGGCACCTTATGAGAACTGGGGTTTGTTTACACAAACCCTCACCACATAGCCGAGCGTGACCACAAGAGTTAGTAGGCCTGCCTCAGGGGCACCTACATAAACCACAGTGCTCAACCCACACGTTAGTTCACTTGTTATACAGGCAACAGATTTGCAGTTGTTGACCTATAGGTTAAGGTAATCCCCCAAGTGATAGTGTTAGGAAAAACACCTAATATTCAGTAACCCTGTGAGAATCCTGCTCCTCAAATCCCAGTGTGTACCACCGTAATCTTAAAAACATCACAGGTGGTCCACGCACACAGCCCTGCCCACACACACGCTGAGGGGAAACTGTCGGAGGAAAAAGGGAGTGGAGGGTCTGCCTGTGGTCACTTCCCCCCAACAGAGGGTAACCGATTGGAGGGGAGACTGAGGGGAGACTGAGGGGAAGGCTGATAATTGGGGAATATGACAAACACACAACAACTTAAAACATAGGGAAAATATGTGATAGTTCTGTTACCACTCATGGGTCAGTGTATTACTGTATACCACCAAGACACGTATTACAAATCAACTTTTCTCAATAAGGGGAGGGAAGAAGTTTGACACTTTTTAATGGTTACTGTATTTATTGATCACTTTCAATTAAGATTGACAATTGCACTTCAAAACAACAAACTTATTTTCCTAGCTAGTTAAACAGGGGTCACATGAATTGCAAAATATTTCGTGAAATGGAGAGAAAAAACCCATAGATATACATATACATACACACACACACACACATATATATATATATATATATATATATATATATATATATATATATATATATATATATATATATATATATATATATATATATATATATATATATATATATATATATATATATATATATATATATTTCATGTAGATCCACAATGAAAACGTGGATAAGATAATCTTGATAAAATGGAAAAGGAAACGGAGCACCTTAGCTTTCGTCTTTATTCAAGACATCTTCAGAGGCTGAAAGCTAAGGTGCTACGTTGTTTCCCTTTTTCCCGTGTGATTTTATCTATATATATATATATATATATATATATATATATATATATATATATATATATATATATATATATATATATATATATATATATATATATATATATATATATATATATATACATATATGTAACCGGTCGGAATTTACTGGACTTTATTTTCTCACTTGACTTGGGGTTTATTAAAGATTATTAGATGGTAATGGCAGTGGAAGCGCCCCTTAGTGAGAAAAATCCCGAACCAGCACAAGAACACTTAAATCTACTAAACAAAATGACTTGTCCGTGACCCGTGGAAGGATAGCGTCTGTGACTGGGATGAATGAGACACACTGTAAATTTTAGACACTTATATTCCCTCCAACTACAAACACAATCAAATAATGGTGCACCAATATGCGCACCTCTTAACTTGAACTTAAAACACTACTCTGAGGAATAAAAGTTATACATGATATTGAAATTATTAGAAACTCAGGCAACAATAAATTTAAAGTATTAAGAAATGTTGCTTGCACACATGAAACAGGCCTTAAGGGTTTTCACAGAATAATATCCACCACTGCGGAAGTGGTATAAAAATAAGAAATTATTAATTCTACCATGAATAGGCCTAAAGGGCACTCAATATAATTATGTTACACCAACAGATGCAGGCCTTAAGGGTTTTCAACAAAATAATATCAGTCACTGAGGAAATGGTATTAAAAAATAAGAAATTAAATACTCTACAATGAATAGGCCTTAAGGGCACTCAATATAATTATGTTACACCAACAGATGCACACCTCCTAACCTAACTTAAACACTACTCTGGGGAACAAAGGTTATATCTGAGATTGAAACTATAAAGAAATTTTAAATGCACACAGCATACATTAGTAACTGAAAAAATAGTATTAACTACACACAAAAATATTGTCACTATTATAAAGACGTTACTGAGTCCAATACCCGTGAACCATGCTCCCTAACCTAACACACACACAGATTCCACCTGCACTCCGTAGTCGTTTAAGGCACAACCAACAGGCACCCGTAGTTGAAGGCCCAAATCAGCCTTTCTCCACCTTGGAAAGTGTACCTCTAAACTCCACTGACTCTTGGCCCCAGTGTGCGACCCTGTATCACTCAGCTAGCTTCACTTTACCCCCCGGTACATCCATAAAGCGGAAGGGAGTGAGCCAATCAGACCTTGTACAGTTGAGAGAAGCTTTAGCTTCCCGTTAGCAAGAGGGTTTCACTAAGCTGCTTGAAACATGTGGTATTGTGAGCCGAGGTAGAGGAGAGCTGATGACCCCAACGATCGTCCTGTCGTCAGCTGGGCACCCAGACGGCTAGATTCCCTCAAGAGATCCCTTGATACCCCGCTAAACAGTGACAGGCCTACACTGATCGGTCCAATGGCGACAATCGCCACCCCCAATCATCAACGGCAGTCTCAAACGGCAGTCAATCTCTCGCGGTCATCACTCTCGCAGTCAATTTCTCGCAGTCAAGTGGGTTCTGGCGGAAACCCTGAAATGAACTCACTGTTAGCTCTAGTTTACTTTATCACTGCCCTATCTAACCCTGTCTGAGATTGAATGAGACTTACTTGTTATACTGCAATAGTGCAGCACAGGTGACTAGACCACGTGACTATTTCTGTGGACGGACGCGCAGGGATGTCCTGTAGGTCCAATCGCTTTCACGTGACTGAGGACCAGCCAGCGTCGCGTCTCTCCAAGGCGCTAGCTTAGGCCTACGTGACATATTTTCCGCCTAACTAATAACTCCTTGGGACACCCGTGACATTATTCAGACTGATAAACGATCTATAATAATTTCAAATTCAATAATAGTCCCTTAACTTCATGAATCGCATCATTATTAATTCGGCAAATTACATTTAATATCACTTAGGCCTAGTTCCACAACCTCTCGCTATGTGCAGGGAGCGCTCTCTTCCCTCCGACGACCTTGAAAGCTCAGTATCGCCAATTGCGCGGTGTTTGAAATTACTCTGAAATTTCTGAATATTACATATTTATATATATATATATATATATATATATATATATATATATATATATATATATATATATATATATATATATAATCAACACCTCAACCCGCCAGGATTCGAACCCACGGCACACAAGCCTATGACTGTGACCGGGGAACGCTAACCGCTGGACCACCAGGATACTAAAAGCAGTCCTAGACTTTGTTATATTTCACACAAAGCCTGTTCAACGAGCTTATGGCGCCGTGAACCTCTAATGGGGACCACCCGTATCACTTAGGTGGTCAGAGTAACGTTTTACCAAATCCGGCTTCGAAACACGAGGATCCATATATATTTCATTAGCCCAATAAAGCACGCGGACTTCTACATACAATCAACACCTCAACCCGCCAGGATTCCAACCCACGGCCCACAAGCCTATGACTGTGACCGGGGAACGCTAACCGCTGGACCACCAGGATACTAAATGCAGTCCTAGACTTTGTTATATTTCACACAAAGCCTGTTCAACGAGCTTATGGCGCCGTGAACCTCTAATGGGGACCACCCGTATCACTTAGGTGGTCAGAGTAACGTTTTACCAAATCCGGCTTCGAAACACGAGGATCCATATATATTTCATTAGCCCAATAAAGCAAGCGGACTTCTACATACAATCAACACCTCAACCCGCCAGGATTCGAACCCACGGCACACAAGCCTATGACTGTGACCGGGGAACGCTAACCGCTGGACCACCAGGATACTAAAAGCAGTCCTAGACTTTGTTATATTTCACACAAAGCCTGTTCAACGAGCTTATGGCGCCGTGAACCTCTAATGGGGACCACCCGTATCACTTAGGTGGTCAGAGTAACGTTTTACCAAATCCGGCTTCGAAACACGAGGATCCATATATATTTCATTAGCCCAATAAAGCACGCGGACTTCTACACACAATCAACACCTCAACCCGCCAGGATTCGAACCCACGGCACACAAGCCTATGACTGTGACCGGGGTCCAGCGGTTTGCGTTCCCCGGTCACAGTCATAGGCTTGTGTGCCGTGGGTTCGAATCCTGGCGGGTTGAGGTGTTGATTGTGTGTAGAAGTCCGCGTGCTTTATTGGGCTAATGAAATATATGGATCCGTGTTTCGAAGCCGGATTTGCGTAAAACGTTACCTGACCACCCAAGTGATACCGGTGGTCCCCATTAGAGGTTCACGGCGCCATAAGCTCGTTGAACAGTTTTGTGTGAAATATAACAAAGTCTAGACCGCTTTAGTATCCTGGTGGTCCACGGTTACGCTCCTCGGTCACAGTCATAGCTTGTGCCGTGGCTTCGAATCCTGGCGGGTTGAGGTGCTGATTGTGTGTAGAAGTCCGCGCGTTTTATTGGGTTAATGAAATATATAATATATATATATATATATATATATATATATATATATATATATACATATATATATATATATATATATATATATATATATATATATATATATATATATATATATATATATATGCAAGTAAATCACTGTAGGTGCGCGTGATCTAGGTATATGCTGATAACCACAAGGAAAGAAGAAAACACGAAGTTCCCAAGCGCTTTCGTGTAATTCACATCTTCAGGGGTGAGTACAGACTAGAGAGAGTAATACAAATCAAGGTGTATATATACAGAGGAGGGTGTGACCAGGTCCACAATGGTCGGGTATTAGGTAATGACCCTACTAATCTTTAAATAGCACACAACGGTTGGTGGTCAGGTCAGATGGTCAAGTGACCCGGCCTTCTCACCTGATCACAAATCTTCTTAATTACAAAATTGTCCAGCTTGTACATGCCGCTACTCAAATTCATGTTGAATGCTTCGGTATGTTTAATAAGACTAGATTCTATGATGTTCCTACTATCAATTGAATTACATGGTAATATTGAGGAGGCATTATCCCAGTCAATGCAATGCTTGTTATCCCTCAAATGAACAAACAGAGCATTGGATTCCTGGCCTGTCCTAACACTGTATTTGTGTTGTTTAATTCTAGTTGCAAGATCTTTACCTGTCTGGCCTAAGTAAAACATATTACATTCCTTGCAAGGAACTTTATAAATGCAACCAATTGTGTTGTTGGGGGAGTTCTTGATTAACATTTGTTTAACAGTGCATGAGTTTTTAAATGCCACATTGACGTTCCAGGTTTTTAGCTGTGCAGGAATGTGTGAGAAATTTTTGTGAAATGGTAATATTAAGATATTCTTATGGTCATGGGTGGGCTTGGGGTCAGTTCTATAAAAAGTTTTCTTAGTAATGTTTAAGCATTTGTCTATGAAAGATCTAGGGTATTTAAGGTTTGAGCCAATATTATATATATATTTGTATTCCTCATCGATGAATTCCGGACTGCAAATTCTCAAGGCACGTAAAAACATTGTTGAAAATACTGACTGTTTGACTTTATTATGGTGGGCAGAATAATAATGAATGTATGAACACACATTAGTTGGTTTTCTATAAATACTGAACTTAAAAGTGTTACCTATTCTGTGTATCAGACAGTCTAGGAATGGCAATTTACAGTCATGCTCTAATTCCACAGTGAATTTGATCGAGGGGGCTAAGTTGTTAAGTTGTGGCAGGAAAGCTTTTAGGTCCTCATTACATGGCCAGAGACATAATACATCATCAACATATCTAAACCAGACTGCTGAGGGTGGTAAAATATTACTTAATAGTTTCTTTTCAAAGAATTCCATATATAGGTTGCTTAATACAGGTGAGAGTGGATTACCCATTGCCATACCAAATTTTTGAGCATAATATTCCCCATTGAATTCGAATTTGCAATCCTTAATACATAGTTTGATGAGTTCGATGAAGTCGTCTTTCGAGACGGGCAGTGAAATGTTATCCAGGGAATCTATGAGGAACTCTAGTAAATCATCAACTGGGACCTTTGTAAAGAGTGACGTTACATCAAAGCTGACCAGTTTAAAATCATAATTAATGTGTAAGTTATTGAGTTTATCAACCAGATCCATATTATTCTTGATATTAGAGTTAGAAATGTTGCCAACTAGGGGATTTAGTAAAGAAACTAACCATTTAGATAATTTATAAGAGATTGACCCAACTGAGCTAATGATGGGTCTTGCTGGGTTATTAGGCTTGTGGGTCTTGATTACACCGTACATGTATGGCAGTGGAGGGGACGTTGAAGTAAGATGTTTAATGAGAGTAGCTTTGCCTCTCAATAGAGACTTAAGTTTTTTGTTGAACTGGGTGTTAACTGTGTTGAGAGGATTATTTGTGAGCTTAGAATATGTTGCAGCATCACATAAAAGGTCATTCATTTAGAAATATAGTCATCTTTGTTTAAAATCACTACTGTGTTGGCTTTATCTGCTTTAGTGACATGTAGATCCTTATTTTTCTTAAGGGCTTGGATTGCTTTGGTGAATCTTTCTGGACAGTTTGGAACACAAGGCTTAGACATAGATGCATACACAACACCTTTACACATGTTCACTTCTTCACTTGTCAAATTACTGAATTTCTCCAAATTGCAAAATGCTCTGGCTATGTCGACTACCACTGTCGTCATTACCTAATACCTGACCCTTGTGGAATCTCACCCTCCTCTGTATATATACACCTTGTTTTGCATTCTCCTTAGTCTGTACTCACCCCTGAAGATGTGAATTACACGAAAGCGCTTGGGAACTTCGTGTTTTCTTTTTTCCTTGTGGTTATCAGCATATACCTAGATCACGCGCATCTACAGTGATTTACTTGCATATATATATATATATATATATATATATATATATATATATATATATATATATATATATATATATATATATATATATATCGCTATGCTGAAACCGGCCGACCGACACGCATCTACACTTCACCACCGATATATAACCAGACTCCGAGTTTGAAAATCGTGCACACTTTGTGTTGGGGGCACTCTAACTTCCAGCCAATCACCAAAGATATGCCTATGATATCACACACAGGTCACTGTGATTGGCTCATATAAAGTTCCACCGGAAACGCCACAGAAAAAAATCGATTCTTAACTAAAAAAATAATCCCAGCGATAATGGTCAAAAATCCGAAATACGTATTGGGGTAAAAATTAATATTAATCATGTTTTCTACAGTATTACTTTTATAACAATATGTTTTAATATAATTTAAGCTTTCTCTCACATTAGTAACTTGTGTATAGAGTCGCCAGGTGTGAATTCCTCCACCCATTGGGACACTCCCGGCAATTGTATTAAGTGCCATGTGGTTAACTCATGCTATAAGAAACTCCTTCTATTAGAAGAAAATCAACACTGAAGCAGAGGACTCTCAGGGTTCACTCTAGCCGTTCATTCCGATTGTCGAGGACACAGACTTTTTGAGGTGACTGTACATAGACCATGTAAATAGACTGTGCAAATATACAATTAACAACATACAGTAATGGGAAGCAGTAAGGTAATTCGACCAAAGTATAGCAGCCAAAGCCAGTTCCTTTGACTAATCAGAATGCTCATACAACTGAATAGAATTTGATTGATTTATTAGTATTGGGTAATATTGAGACTAACTCGCCGACACGTTATTTGTTTTGATGTTTATTTTCTTACTATATTTTCATCAGTGAATTCTAATACGATAATCATCTCCTTTGAAAACGACTCGTTTGGTAGAGATAATTGAAAGCCTGGCTTTTTTTGTCCAGTGCCTTTACAAAGTTTTTGAACAGACCGAGCTTGATGTGCAGTGGCGGAAGAAGAATGTTCTGCGGATTCACCAGAGCATGGGCAACAACATTGTGAGAACCTGGAGTAAGTCCACTTCTTGCAGGCCAGTCACATTGCATGTAGTGCTGCTTGTCTGCTCGACTATCCCACAGACAGAGGAAACATGCCATGTACCACCAGATGAAAAAGAAATTTAATTGTGAAAAAATATATGTAAAAAAACACGGACATATACTCTTTTCCTTTGTGTCACGGCGGACATTTAAATGGCCGGCGAGCACGTGGGTGTATTTAAATGCATCGTAAGGGCATTAAAACTGACCGAAATCTTTTCTGTGAGGCTTGCCAATGTCTCGGATGATTTTTTTAATGAACGAATATGAGGACCCCATTTAAAGGAGTCAAACAATGTTCAGGATTCTTCCTACGGCTACAGCCCGGTGGAAGGTTCTGGTAAAGCGGTGATTCGCTCTCAGCTCTTAATGGGGGGGTGGGTGGTGGTCCAGGGCAGCTTCCTCACTTGGCGCCGGCGTTGGTGGGCGATGGTCTTATCACACACGAGAAACCCCTGGGCACGGACGGGAGATAGGGCGTGGAGGAAGTGGCAATGGCGTGGCAGCCACTGTAGTAGCCGGGGTAGGTGTCTGGAGATTGACAGCCGTATCAGCCCACGAGTCCCAGAAGTTTCAGATGAGAACACAACCAGAGTTTGAACTAACAGCGGGGGAAGTGCAGCTGAGGTGCTGACTGGGTAGTGTCTGATCTGTGTGTCGAGGCAGCAGTCACGTTCTCACCTCCGTCTACCTCCCCAAGTGGGGGACGTGAACAAGCAAGCGGGTGGCGAACAACCATCCTGCTCGTCACCGCCCTTACAGTGGGCCTGATCAATGCCTATGGCTAAGCTCAGGTGGCTCAGTGTACGCTTATGAGCCGTTCGAGCTGGACGGCTGCTCTCTCGTCCACAAAAAAACCCCGTAAAATGACACCATATCATAGTAAGTTCTTTCTGTTTAATAAGTAGGGGGTCTTGAACTTGGAGCCTCACAGCAAAAAAAGTTATGTAAGGTTAGGTAGGTTTCATTGGTTAGGCTGGTGAGGTCTTATAACAACACTTCTGCCACTTGTTTTCTTATCAACTAAGGATAGGTTTGGTTTAATTTAGAAATAACCACTTTCTAACACATCTGCCAAAGCTATGACAGTGTTCACTATAAAACACAGTGAAATAGCTGCGTTTTTTAAATAATTTTCTATGAAAAATCGGCAGTGGGTCAGTCGCCAATAATTTCCACAAGAAATCCATCGCGATATTGTATCAGACGAGGATTGACGCACTTATTAAAAAAATCGGAAATTGTCGTTATTGAGTCGTCACAACATGACTAACATGTGGGAGAGTGAAGAAACCGTTAGCCAGGGAGCTAGCGCACAGATTGGTGATGTATCAGAGAATCTTCCTAAACAGAATTTAGTGAACTTTATTCGGATAACACGATACCATAATACCAACACCCATTATGACTCACATAGCAAAAACCTCTTAAAGTCTATCAAGTTTGTCAATACGATGATACAGTGTTTCCCTGAGTATGTTGAACACAGTAGTGGATGAAACGAGATAAACTTTATTCATCAGTAGAATGAATCACGTTTTGTTATATATTAATAACAGATATATTATACAGTCTGATGAATTACTGTTATGTATCTAAAGTGACAGAAACTAGAAAATTTTATAAAATAAATAAATTGGTTGTCTTAATTTGAATCACTATGAAGCTTAATACAACATCAGTGGTCTGGACTAGTCTGGATTGGTCAGGACTGGCTTAGACTGGTCTGGACTTGTCTGGACTGGTTAAGAATGGTCAGGGCTGGCTAGGATTTAAGTATTGAAGTTCCTTCTACCATATACCTCACTTGTAGTGACCTAAAACACAGTAGGTCTGGGAGACTTCGGTCTGGGGCCACTACCAGAAACGTGATCCTACGACACGACAATTGCCATCCCCCCTTCTCCCTCCCCCCGCAACTTTATCACAGATTTGTTTTATCTGGTTAATTACTTCGGTGTTTCACCTCTCTCTCTCTCTCTCCTGAGCTCTCTCTAGCCTGTCATCTCACCATCACCTCTCAATACTGTTCGCTCTCCACCCCTTCCCACTCACCACAGACCCCTCTCCGCCCTTCTCTGCACACCCCACTCACCCTCATGCCTCGGGGACTGATCGATGGAATAAATGGATTAATACTCCATCACAACAGAGGAGTGTTCTTATCGCTCCAGTGAGAGGAGCCGAAGGGGGGTAGGGGTTTAGGGGGAGAAGGGTTGAGGGGGATGAGTTGATGAGAGGAGAGGGTAGTGAGGGGAGAGGGATGTGTAAGGTGAGAGGGTTAGTGAGGGAAGAGAGATCTGTAGGGGAGAGGGATGATGAGGGGAGAGAGATGTGAAAGCGAAGAGGGATGGGGAAGGGAGAGAGTTGAGGATGGGAAACCGCTGGGGAAGGAAGAGAGCTAAAGAGGTGAGAGAGCTGGGGGGGGGGGGAATGGCTGTTGATAGGAGATGGCTGGTGAGGGGAGAGTTATCTAGTAAGGGGGGGAGCTAGTGAGTGGGAGAATACCATGGCAATCAATAGTACTTTCAATGGTTATGTTGGAAAACAAACAAACAAACAAAAAAGTGAGGAATTTATGAGATCCCAAGAGCAGGAAAAAAGTCACGTCCAACCTGCAGTAATTAGAATTTCGTTTCAGCTCCGCATTATAATGTTAGTTCACATCCACCAACTCCTCGTTGAGACTCATATGCTTTGGGAAATATATTATGACGTACCTGAGTTTTTAAGATGTAATTATTCTGCAATTGGATACTACATGTAAAAGCGACATTCCTGACAGTGGGTATTACTTCAAGAAGCGATATTACGGCAAGTGGATATTACCTGTAGAAGCTATATTACAGTAAGTGCATATTACTTGTTGAAGCGATATTCTCATAGAGGGCGACCTCACTTTACCTGGAGACCTGACAACGATAACCTTTCAAAATATGACGGTTGAGGATGGCCTGATCACGAGATCAGAGGTCGACAAGTTCCACAACAATTTAAACAATGAGTTACTTAATGCACAAAGGCAGAACATACCATATAGAAAAGTCAGAACACGCTGTCCACTGTATATATGAGATCTTACACGTGGAAGCAATGTTGTACTAATTTAATTTTTGTTTTGTAAATATTGTACAGTAGTTGTTTTAGGTTAGGTTATGTTACAATAAGTTACGCTAGATTAGGTGAGGTAAGGTTTTATTAAGCTTCAGGCGGATGCAGTGCACTTTGTGTGCTTTTCTGTGATATTTTAGTGAAAATGGCATGTGAAGTCTATATTGAAACACCCTGAGTGTTGGTGATGGTCTATTGAAACACCTCTACTCTGTTGATGATGGTCTACTGAAACACCCCTTGACTCTGTTGGCGATGGTCTATTGAAGCACCTTGACTATTGGTGATGGTCCACTGAAACACCCTGTGACTCTGTTGGTGATGGTCCATTGGAACACCTTGCCATTGTTGGTGATGGTCTATTGAAACACCTTGACTCTGTTGGTGATGGTCCACTGAAACACCTTGACTCTGTTGGTGATGGTCGACTGAAACATCTTGCCACTCTTGATGATGATCAATTGAAACACCTTGCCACCCTTGGCGATTATCAATTGAAACATCTTGCCACTGTTAGTGATGGTCTTTTGAAACACATTGCCACTGTTGGTGATGGCCTACTGAAACACCATGATCTCCGTTGGTGATGTCTACTGAAACACCTTATATAAAAAAAAAGAGGAATGTTTTGGGTCGTGTCCCGGAGATTTTCAACCAAGGTACTTAAACTATTGTAATTCAGGAGAGGTCCTTCATCTTTTATCTCATTTGCCTCCTCCCTCACCCTCCTCTTTTACCTACTTCCCTTGCCGTCTTCCTTCAACCTCGTCTTTAACCCTCATCCTCGTGCCTTACGCCCAACAACTACCCCTACATTATAACCATTGACCTTAAATATTAGAGTGTAGCTTATTAAGCCAACTACCCCGAGTAAGCCGAAAATCACACTTTATTTACGAGACGACAAAATCTTAATTCATGGTGTACCTTATGATAAGAATATCACTCCTCAAAATGTACCTATTTTTGCTTAATGTAATATATTTTCCCACCTGTACACAGCTTGCCACTTTACTGAGGAATCCCCCCCTCCTTAAAAAAATGGTCTGGGAGCAAAGAAATAAAACCCCGGTACATGTGTGCAGATTATAGAGGAAACAATTTATGAACCTGTTGAAAGAAACGTTTGAAAAAGGTGAATGTTGATCCCATAAGCATTATGACCTATTAAGAACTGTGTTGATATTGTAATAAAATGAACCATTTTCACTTTCTCAACCGTAATGTTAGGTACCCTTTCACTGCTAGGTGGACGAAAGGTGTTTTAGAATCGAATCAGCGAACCTTAAGACTGGTGGCAAGCACACTCCAAACAATCAAACAATATCTAATTTTTCTTATATCAACCAAACTCTTTAACATAAACATATCATTATTAGTTGAATATGAATAAGATGTAAAATAACCAAAAAAGAAAACTTTTCATGCACTATTGATTATGTCGAAAATGGTTAATTAATTATCTATGCTATTCAGAAATGGTTCCATATCCCGTCGCATTACATAGCACTATATTACACCTGCCCCCTCACATGGCATTAAATTACACCTGCTCCATCACATAACACTAAATTACACCTGCTCCCTCACATAAAACTACATTACACCAACTCCCTCCCAAAGCATTATATTACACCTACTCTGTCACATAACACTAAATTACACCTGCTCCCTCACATAGAACTATATTACACCTGCTCCCTCACATGACACTAAATTACACCTGCTCCATCACATAACACTATATTATACCTACTCCATCACATAGCACTATATTACTTCTGCTCCACAAAAACCTATACAGGTATTACATCTGCTCTGTCATCTACCACTATATTACACCTACTCCATCACATAGCGCAATATTACATCTGCTCCGTCGCCTAGCACAATATCACAACCTGCTCCCTCACATAGAAATATATTACACCTGCTCCCTCACATAACACTATTTTACACCTGCTCCATCACATAACACTGTATTACACCTGCGCCATCACATAGCACTATATTTCACCTACTCCATCACATAGCACCATATTACATCTTCCCTGTCAACTATCACTATATTACACCTGCTCTCTCAACTAGAACAGCTCCCTCACATAATGCTGTATTACAGTTGCTCCGTCACATAGCACTATATTTCACCTGCTCCTTCACATAGCACCCTTCTCTGTCACATAGGACTACATTACACCTGCTCCATTACAAAGAACCATATTACTTCTGCTCTGTTACATAGCACTATATTACACCTGCTTCCTCACCTAGAACTATATTGCACCTGCTCCCTCACATAACACTATATTACAGATGTTCAATCACATAACTATATTTTACCTGCTCCATCACATAGCATCTGCTCTGTCACATAGCTCTATACTACACCTGCTCCATCACATAGCATCTGCTCTGTCACATAGCTCTATATTACACCTGCTCCATCACATAGCACTATAATACAACTGCTCCGTCACATAGCACTATTTTACACCTTCTCCGTCACATAGCATAATATTACTCCTGCTCTGTCACAACACTACTGTATAGAGAGGTTGACAAACTTTTTTTTTCTTTTTTCTTTTTTCTTTTTAATAACAGGGATCAGCCCACCTGGTCACATGTCACTGACCTACATCGGGGCCTGGGGGGCGAAATTGTAAATAGTAAATAAAATTTATAATGAAAACTACACAAAAATAAAATAATAATGATAACTGTTCGTGTTCTGGGTAATAAGTTCAATATACAGGAGCGAACACAAACACCTGTATAAATTTGTAGGTTCGATTTACTGGATAAGAGATATGTACACAAGGGGAGTAGCACTCCTCAACCTGTCTGCTGGTTAACTGCTCTATAGGCGACGTATGGCAAGTGATACATTAACAGCCTCCATACGTCGCCAGGCACATTAATTAGGCATGTGGGACATCTTAAATATATTGCCACACGCTACTAGCTAGGCTGAATAAATAGTACATAAATGGAGCACATACATAATATACATAGCATAATATAAATACAGCATACAGAATATACATACACCTCCCTCCCCCCTATACGCTCATAGCAAAGTCTTGAGCGGACCTTTTCTTTTGGATCCGTTCTGAGCGTCGAGGGACTAGATCACTGGGAAGGGTATGGGACTCAACACTGGTGGCGGGGTCAGCAGAAGGCATTGTTACAGGGCGGAGAAAACGGCGGTTCCTCCACCACATACGACCACTGGGTAACCGCACTTGGTAGTCCCAACGTAGGGAGGTCGGGTCCTGAACACGGACTTGGGTGCCGACACTCAACCTGGGGAGAGAACGGGCGTGGTCGTTGTAGCGGGCGACGACGTCTTGAACACGTTCTGCGGCTCGGCGATCACAATCCTCTGTCTTGGCCTGCCACTCCTTGGAAAAGGATTGAGGGTGAGCAGGGACACAAGAACGAAGGGGGTGTCCATACAAAACCTGGGCAGGGGAGCGTCCGGTGTAGTTAGGTGTGTTGCGGAGTTCAAGAAGACCCCGGTCGAAGGCCTCGCAGTCAATATTCCCAGAAGGAGCCACCTTAAGGATGAGGTGCTTCAAGGATTTGACAGCAGCCTCAGCATGGCCGTTGGACTGCGGGTAATGGGGCGATGACAACACATGCCGGACTTCCCATTGGTCAAGGAACACAGAAAAGTCCCGGCTTGTGAACTGAGGCCCTCCGTCGGTTCGCAGGCGTACAGGAACGCCCACGTCACGGAAGTAGTGGCGGAACTTGCTGATGGTGGCGGCAGACGTCGTGTCATTACCGCACTTGATGACAACCGGCCAATCAGAGAGGCGGTCGACGATAACACGGAAGGACTTTTCTGACACAGAGAAAAAGTCGGCCGACACAGACTCAAAGGGGCGGGTGGGGTTGTCGTCACTCATGAAGGGTTCCTGCTGCTGGCTGGGTTGTAGTATGTGGCGGGGCTTACACACCTGGACAGCATTGGAGATGTTGGGGTCGATGCCAGGCCGGAACACAGTCTGTCTTGCACGCTGTTTGGTGGCCTCGGCTCCACAGTGACTGTCGTGGAGGCGAGCCAAGGCGTGGAGACTTGAAGCAGCAGGGACAACTACCAAAGGAGAGGTGTCACTGGCCAGAGGTAGGGGTAGGGCGGCAGCAGGATAGTTGCTGCTCCCTTCGTGCACCCTGTTGGCGTATTTTACCTCGAGAATCGGTGTTGGGAAATCCTGGGAGATGATAGCCAACTCTTGGCAATGTCTGTAGGACAGCAAAGGAGTCGGGACACCATTATGCACGTCAATCCAGGCTTGACACGACCTGTTGCCAAAGGTGACATGTGCATAGAGTAAACCTAGGGCTGGGGCCATCTGTGAACCATCTGCCGTGACGCAAAGGTCATTGGGAGGCGGTCCTAGATCGCTTGGAGAAAGCCCCAAGCATTGCAAATGCTGGGGACCGATGACCGTAGCCTCAGCGCCGGTGTCGGGCAGCATCTCGAGACAGGATAACACATTGCCGTAGGTCACGATGACGCTGACGTGCTGGGGGACTTTGGTCCTGGGACGCGAGGAGTACACCCTCCTTATATGGGTCGGGCTTTGTCCAGGGTCGTCGTGCCTCTGATTTGGCGACTGTGGGCGGCCCTGACTGGTGGAAGGGCGCTGAAGCTTCCGCCGACGCTGTCCCTTGGGTTTGTTGGTAGGGCAACACTTGTCATAGTGGCCCAGACGACCGCACACATTGCACTGGACGTGTTTGGCTGGGCACCGTACTGTGAGTGACCAGTGGCCCTTACGGTCACAACTGTTGCATGTAGACTCAGCAGCCGGACACACCTGTGTTCCGTACTGCTTACCACAGTTGTTACAAAATGAACCGGGCGTGGACGTGGTGGGCGAAGGCGTAGGAGCAGACTTCTTGTCCTTCTTGTAACGGGACACAGCGCGTACAACTGTAGGGGGAGCTCGGATGGCAGAGGTGGCCCACCTGGCAGCCTCATAGGAGCGAAATATCGTCAACACATCCTTGAGAGAAGAGGAAGAGTCGAGGGAGGTGAGGCGTTGGACAAGCTCCTCGTCCTTAACACCCATCAGGATCACCTGCTTCAACTGGGTCTCCTCGCCCTGCTGGTGGTGGCCTAGGCATATATCTACCTCTTCCGAGGCTCTCTTGAGTCGTACATAAAAGGCATCGAAAGTCTCGCCCTCCATCTGTCTGCAGCTAACCAATTCCCTCCTGCGCAGAGCTTCATTCTGCTGTCCTTTGATGTGCTGTTGTAGAATGTCCAGTACCTCCTCTACAGACAACGAAGAGGTTGGAGGTACCTGCAACGTATGTTCCAAGACACGCTGAATTTCCAAGGACAGGCACATACGCAGCTGGATGAGTTGTTTAGGCTGTGACAAACTCTGGAGATCCACCAATGTAGAATAATCAGTCCACCGTCGCCGCCACTCACGAAAAGTCTGGAAATTCACATTAGGCTTCAAGATGGGCGGTGTTTGAGCTGCTGCTTTAGGTGGGGCTGGGGGGCGTGAAGAGAGCATTGATGAGGTATCTGAACCATTCAGTACCGAGGCAGTGTTAGAGCCAGGGGCTTGGTTAACAGTGACGCGAGATATCAAAGCTTCAAACCGTGCACTGTCTTCCAATCTCCGTTGGTGGTCTCTCTCTGCCTCTGCTTGTCTTCTGCGTTCGTCTGCCACACGTCTGTTAGCTTCATCCTCGCGCCTTTCATCTCTCATAAACTTCATTAAAGCAATTATCTCTGGAGACAACGCTGAATATCGAGGTGAAGGGCTGCGCGATGTTGTGGGAGCTGGAGCGTCATGGTCAGCCTGGTCATCCATCTCTGCGGAGCTATCATCCGACTGACTCATCCGGGCGCTGGCTCCACGGCTACGTAAGGCACGAGACATAACTACTTCATCTGTGTACTGTGTCTAAATCAGTGTTGACCGGTCAGCCCGTCGTATCAACAAGATCTCAGACAAAAATTAATTAAATACACAGATAAGTAGATTATATATATAAAATATATATAAGGAAATCACCGCGGTCAGTGTGTGTGTACGTGTGTGTGTGTCCCGGGCAGTGAGAGCCGTCTCCTCGAGCTGTGAAGGGGTGTGGAGACGACGCTGTGAGGGGGGGTGGAGACGACTACTAGCGGCAGTTACCCTCCAGGCTTGGCGAGGGGAGGTGTACTGAAGTCTACTCCTTACAAATGCCCAGAACATGCCGTGTACCTTGGGAATCCTTTAGAACAAGGTCACACATGTATGGCACGAAACACACAATGCACTAAACACTGCACAGAAAATCACTGTCACTGACACTGCTCAAAGTTGCAAAATTCTTCGAGGAGGGGTGGCGGGCGGCGGTTGGTTGACACAGGGAATGAGTCCGTAAGCCGGCTTTCCACAAACTTTGCACTGTCACTCGTAATTATCCAGTAAAACCGGTTCACTGCGCCATGTTCGTGTTCTGGGTAATAAGTTCAATATGCAGGAGCGAACACAAACACCTGTATAGTTTGTATAGGTTCTATTTACTGGATAAGAGATATGTACACAAGGGGAGTAGCGCTCCTCAACCTGTCTGTTGGTCAACTGCTCTATAGGCGACGTATGGCAAGTGATGCATAAACAGCTTCCATAGGTCGCCAGGCACATAAATTAAGCATGTGGGACATGGTAATTACATTGCCACACGCTGCTAGCTAGGCTGAATAAATAATATATATAAATGGAGCACATAAATAATATACATAGCATAATATAAATACAGCATACAGAATATACATACAGTACTCATCCCTGAAGATGTGAATTATACGAAAGCGCTTGGGAACTTCGTGTTTTCTTTTTTCCTTGTGGTTATCAGCATATAAATATATATATATATATATATATATATATATATATATATATATATATATATATATATATATATATATATATATATATATATATATATATATATATATGTATATCTTCTCTTTTTTAAGTGGTTAATTGATACGAGAATATTCAGGAGATAAGGTTAAAACTACCACAAACTAATGTGGTAATTTCGTCTTTAACGTCAAAGTATCTAATGTTCGGATGTTGTAGCATTATCTTTCATCTGTGTTTCTATTCTATAAATAATGCAGAAATTACTTAGGATCACCTGAAGATTAGCCACCCTAGGTTAGGTTAGGTTGGCGTTAGGTTAGGTGAAGAACATAAGAACATAAAAATGGAGGAAACTGCAGCGGGCCTATTGACCCATACTGGGCAGTCCCGTTTACACCCAACCCCTATTGCTCATATAAGCATCCAACCTGTGTTTGAAGCTATCCAGCGTATTCGAGTTAATGATGATATTTGGTAACTTGTTCCACTCATCCACTACTCTGTTTCCAAACCAATGTTTACCTATTTCACGCACCAACCACCAATGTACTGATTACTCATATTATAGACACTGCTGACTCCCTGAGATCCAGATTCCTATGTGCTAAACTAGTGATATGTGGTGACTTCAAAGAGTTAGACATCAGTGACATCACCCAACACCTCCACCTCACTCAAATATTAGACTTTCCCACACATGACAATGCCACCCTTGACCTCATTATGACTGACCTCGGTAACCACTCCCTTCCCCCCCAGCCGCTGCCTCCCATGGGACGCAGCCCACACCTGTCCCTGCTGTGGTCACCTACCCCCACCTTCTCACCACCGCCAGTTGCCACCAGGACTTACCGACCCACCTCCGACTCTGCTATGCGGCGTTTTGGACAATGGATAACCCGGTACCCCTGGACTGAAGTGATCACGGTAGACGATGTTCAGAACAAGTGGGATAATTACCTGGACACCATCACCAAAGTCTACCACCACTTCTTTCCAGCCAAAACACTGAGGGTCCACCCAGATGATGTCCCGTGGATTACGCCCCGCATAAATAGACTTATTGAGCAGCGCAACAAGGCATACTACACCAACAACCGCCTGTACAAAAGTCTACGTAACCAGGTCATCAGGGAAATCAAGTCTGCCAAGAAGACTTATTATCCCAGGAAACTGCACGGCTTCAAGGAAGTCGGAATCGGTCAGTGGAACTCCAAGGTGAAAGATCTCTGTGGTCTCAACCGTCAGTCTCTCACACTTCCTTTCATCTCACATTTACCTAGTGAGGAGGCAGCTGAGATAATTAATAACCATTTTGCTACCATATGTCATACCTTACCCAGTCTTGACCTCACTCTCCTCCCAGCTTACTTACCTTCCCCCTCCCCACCTCCCAGTGTCCAACCATATGAAATCGCCAACAAACTCCTGAAATTTACATCCAAACGCTCCACGACCCCAATTGACCTCCCAATCAAAATATACAAGGAGTTTGCAGTCGAACTTGCCACCCCCCTCTGTTCTATTATTAATGCATCCCTCAGACAAAGCAAATGCCCTAATGAATGGAAAACAGCATTTGTCACCCCCATCCCCAAGGTCACCACCCCACAGTCCCCTAACGACCTCAGGCCAGTTGCCATTACCCCCATACCCAGTCTACTTTGTGAGGACTTTGTTTTTGAGTGGGCATTTGCCAGTATCTATCAGTCAATTGATTCACAGCAAATTGGCAATATGAGGACCTCCTCTACATCACACTGCTTGGTGAGCTTTCTGGATTTTCTGCACAAAAACTTGCAGAAACGTGAGACATCACTGGCCGTTGCCCTTGTAGACTTCAGGAAGGCCTTTGACCTTGTTGATCATTGCACTGTTATCAACAAGGCTATTGCACTAGGGCTGCCCACCAACCTGGTCTCATGGCTCACTGATTTCTTGAGTGGACGTCGCCAAGCAGTGAGGTATCAGGGCTTGGTCTCTACATTCCAACACCTCACCTGCGGTGTTCCCCAGGGGACCAAGATGGGACCACTGTGCTTCCTCATCCTGATCAACGAGGCTCTATCGGACACTCCTCACAGGTGGAAGTACGTGGATGACTTCACTGTGGGGGTTTCAGTGGACAACACCGCACCAGACTACTCATCGCTCCAAGGCACCCTGGACAGGCTACAGGCATGGACTATGGAGAACAAGGTCACCATCAACCACACCAAAACCGTAGTCATGCACATCAATACTGCCACCACTCCAGTGCAAGCCCCAGCAGTCACAGTGGGTGCCCATCCTCTCCAGCTGGTGCAGTCTGCCAAACTCCTGGGTGTAACTATAGACAACAAACTTGACTGGAAGGCCCATGTAAATAACACAGTCAAGGCAGCCTCGTACCGTCTTTACATGCTACGAAGACTTAGGTCACTTGGGACACCCACGCCAGAACTGAGGACCATCTACAAAGCCTTTATTCTCCCCAAACTAACGTATGCGTCACCAGCCTGGTCGTCTTCTCTCAACTCCACCCAACAACGTCAGTTAGAGAAGGCACAGAAAAGGGCCTGCAGAATCATGCTCGGCGCAGAATACTCCGGCTACACCAACGCTCTCTCCACTCTGGAAATGCCATCCCTCAGTGACCTCCACCACCAAGCACTGGAAAGGTTTGGCCGTGGACTACTGCACCACCCTCGCCATCGCCACCTCCTGCCACCTGCAGCCCCCCACCCAACTCGCGCAGTCCGCCACTACAACAAAATACAGCCCATAAGCGCCCGCACCGATAGATATAACAGCACCATCCCATCTATTGTTAAAATAATAAACTACTCCTGATTTATGTTCTGTACAGCCCTGTAAATGTATTCAATGCATATTATATCATTACGTCTAAATCAAATGCAAGTCTGTATATTTTCAGCCACCGGCTGCAACTCTATAAATAAACCGTTTATTATTATTATTATTATTATTATTATTATTATTATTATTATAGTAGTATATTACACTGCTCTATCACATAGCACTATATTACACCTGCTCCATCGCATAGAACAATATTACATTGGATCTTTTACATAGCACTATATTTCTTCTGCTCCATCATTTATCAATATATTACACCTTCTCTGTTACAGCTGCTCATTCTCATTGCATTATATTACATCTGCTGTATCACATTGCACTGTATTACACCTGCACCATCATATAGCACTATATTACACCTGTTCTGTCACATAACACTATATTACACCTGCTCAGTCACATAGCACTATATTACCGCTGCTGTCACATGGAACTATATTGCACCTGCTCCTTCACATAGAAATATATTACACCTGGTGACTCACATAACAACATATTACACTTGCTCCATCACATAACACAATATTACTCCTGCTTCATCACATAGCAGTATATTACACCTGCTCCATTACAGAACTCTATATTACACCTGCTCCATTACAGAACTCTATATTACACCTACTCCATCTCATCGCACTATACTGTACCTGCTCCATCACATAATGCTATGTTACACCTGCCCCATTAGATAGCACTAAATTCACTTGCTCCATCACATAGAACTATATTACACCTGCTGTCACACATCACTATTTACACCTCTGTTACATAGCGCTATATTACACGTGCTCAGTCACAATGCACGATATTACGTCTGCACTGTCACATAGCACTATATTTGTTACGACCCTTGGCCTCATAGTGTGTAACAATATCACAAATTCAACTTCGTACTATAGGTCCAGGAATAGATCCCACCAAATTTTCACCTCATTACTATGGGGTATATTGAAATTCATAAGTAGATTTAATTACAAAATATATTAACAAACAAACAAACAATAAAACAAGTATATCCGTATGTACAAAAATAAATAAATACAAATTAAATCTGAACAAATGAACTACTCAACCGAGTGACAAAATAACGAACATCAAAGTACTGATTAAACACTTATTTAGTCTGGATACTACCCTGAACAACGTGGTTATCCAACACACATTACTCATAAACAAGTAAGTTATTTACCGTTGAATTCTAAAATGTGACTGCCCACAGTCTCATATAAATCACTATATAATACTTGGTGTTCTTAAAAATCGAGCATGGTTAACACAGTATACCACTAGAAATATACAATAGGAGAGGAGATACTTATCTTACAAGTGCCATCCCAATACTGAAGGCCTCTCCCCCCCCCACTCTGAGAGGTAAAACTAAGCGAGTAGCGGTGGGCGGAAATGACGTCATAAACAAAAGACGTCCAAGTTGCAAATCCACAAATAGCTATCAAACGCTCACTCATTCATCAGTATTCGAGAATAATGCAATAAACATTACTTTGTTTTACCTAACACATTGAAACTAATGTTACTACATTTCAATTATAACATATAATATCTAAATTTTAACTGCTTCGATGTGTGTACACAACGAATCAGTCGAAGTTCAAATGCCGACCAGTAACCTATTCATTGGTTCTTATTCCGACACTCATAACAATATTACACCTGCTCCATCACATAGCCCTATGCTACACCTGCTCTGTCACGTAGCACTATGGGCCAATTGCAAGAACTGCCGTGGTGTACTCCACGCTGTGGAACCCCGGAAGTCGTATTACAATGGAGTAAAAATTTTATGATTTTTCAAGATGGCCCATGGTGGTACCCGACCGTTGTTTGTTGTTACTAAGTCATCGTATTGTAGTCAGGTGGACCAACTGGCGGAAGACTTGGGGGTTGGTATGCTTGCACCCTCAAAACGTTGTCAGTGGCACGAAACGTTTACTCTTGCTACACGATTTACGAGCATAATAAACTTGAATCCCAAGTTAAGGTGCACCATATTTTCCTATTTTCTTTAATTATAAGCCAATTCTGGGAATTAAATACGATCATTTACAGTGAATATAGATAGGTAAATAAAGCCTGTGACAACCAAAAAAACCGTTGGAATAGAGTGTAATATCTGTTCCTTTCTTCTTTAGCCTTATTAAATCTAACAATAAAGTTATAAGTTTTTCATGAACTTGGGGTTGGGTGAGTGTAATAAAGAGAACTATGGCCTGTTCTGTGGATAAAGTCAGTAGAATATAACAAAGTACAGTATTAGGTGTTATAATTTTGCTATGACAGTGATGAACTCACTGTACAGATGAATTGGGATAAAATCTTGAAAAAATATCACCATAACTGTTAATTTGCTATAAAACAGGAACTTATCCTTTTACCAAAAAATTTTACTTTCATATTATACAACTATAAAGGCCAGTTATCTACAAGATATGAAAACTTGAGATAATGTTTCCTACTTGTCTCCACCTGATTATAGTAATGCAATAAATACCCTTTCAAAAAAGCAAGACATGAACACTTTCCCAATGTCAGGAATAAAAATGTTTACAATATGCTAATGACATGGACTAAACCAGTATTTGGAAAAAGTATCCGCTGTTTAAATGGTCTTTTATTTGGAAAAACATTACATGTAAATACTGAATATGGATCCTCACCAGAGAGTCCTCATATAGTGAGTGTGCAGACAATAATAGAAAGGAAGACATGTTAGGTTAGGTTAGATTAGGTTCATATTGTGAGCAAATGTCATTGAACCCATATACAGTAGGTATATTCATAAAATTCTACCAACTAATCAGAAAATAATAATGTTAAACATAGAACAAGATGATAATTAAATTGTTTAAAAATATCTTCAATAGAGTCTGCAATGTTAATTTTAAATTATTCCTGCATTTTTTAATGTTTAATATATATTGTAATAATAATAAGGACGAGAATACAATGATAATGCTTATTTCAGAATATAGCCTTTATTAAAAGCAGGATATGTTATCATACATGGATGATCATAAGAAAAGTATTTTAAAAGAAAAGTCATCCACAAATTTCAAAAATATTTTAATACGTAATAATCATGTATGTATACAGAGTGTAAAATAAAAAAAATAGTTAAGGCATACAGTATGTTATGATTTCTCCAAGGCATGTTTTCAGAAAATTCCAGAAACTGCATTTTTCTGGTCGATGAGTAATTTGGGGATTTTACGGAAAGTCTCCACATTTTTCTGTTCCGAGTCTGGGAACCAATTCTGATGTTAGGCTAGGTAGCAAATTCCAAAATCTTCCCTGGAACTGGAAAAATTCCCCATCAATCATGATACCAAGATTTATTTCTTCAGCATTGGTGAAAGGTGAATAGTCAGCTGTATCTCCACTTGTAAGTGAAAATAAAGTCATTAATATTGTGTTAGTTAAATTTGCGAATTCTGAAACATTTTTATTTATGAGGGTTAATATTTATAAGCTTCCAACATCTACATATTGTGGGTAATTTTGTCTTTTAAAAAAAATAAATACAAAATTCAAATGGAAACTCAGATTTATTTGGTTTGATATGCACACACACTAAAAAAAATTATTGTTTTTTCTAATGTAGATTGTTATGGTGATTCCAAGACTTTTATCCCTTTTTTTGGAGAAATTCATAGAACAAAAATTATAAGCCCTTTAAAATTTTAATGATCTACATCAAAATGTTAACCTAACCTACCTAACTTAATCTAACTGGAAACTGACTTAACTATCATAAAATAAAGTATACTGTCTTTCATATTTTAAAGGTTGGATTAAGGACAAATTCACTTAAGCTAATTTCTGGTTACATTTCTTGTAAATGAGAGGCAAGTATTTTGCTTTTACCGTTAATTATTATCTGGCTCAAATGGAACTTCTTGGATAATTTTTATAGTTTCCAATGGCTCAATCTGATGACCTTGTACTCCTAACACACATATTTGCTGATAACTTACTCATAGAGGATCCAAGTTACATATCTTTTGCAAAGGTTGATTTTGAACTTGAGACAGAAACACAGTTAGACGATTCGGTAGAAAGTAGTGAGCAATTAATTGAGGAATCATTTGACGACTTAAACAGTCGTATTTTACGGTCTGGAATTCAATATAGTGCCTCGCCTAGGTTTACACAGGTAGTTTCTAACCCTGATCCAGGTGACAGTGTGTCAGTTGCTTCATCAGTAACACCCGCATTAACTCAGCCTTCGGTTAGGAGTAAGAGTACTAACTTACTAATTTATAACCCTACAATGACTTCCTCTAACACTCACCCCAATACTAAAACCATGTCAACTAAATCTGATAATGTAGTTCATATAATGCCGCGTGGCGACTACGTTAGTAATTTTACGGGCCAAGATGATTATCGCGTAGCGCATTTTAATAATAATAATAATAATTAACGGTTTATTGAAAGAGCTTGGCAGCCAGAAGGCTGAAAATATACAGTTACATATCTGGGGAATGGGTTTCGAATTACAAATAATATACAAGTAACATAAGTGATACAAATAAGATATATAATAACTAGATGGGGAAAAGCTCAAACTACAGTGCATTTCAACATAGTGACAGTGCAAG
>NW_024738305.1:0-22801 GCF_018991925.1 Homarus americanus | reverse complement strand
CTACACAAGGGATTCATGACTGCCTGAGTGAATTCCTCTCACTTCTAAACGATTCTGGTTTTGTCAACGAACTCGTCTCAATCATTCTCAAGTGCCTCGGAGGTCTTTGACTTTTGGATGAGTGTGACTTGATCTTTCTTTCTCTCCCTCTTACAAGGAAGTCAACTGAGCATCTGGGAGAGTCGTGTTGGTCTGACTTGAATGATTAAAAACAACTTTCCTTTTGATATTTTTGCTTATGAAAGTTTTGATAATTTCCACAATATGGTATTTTGTATTTGTCTCTTAATAGTATTAGTAGAAGTAGTACATGGAGCAGCAGGACTAGAAGTTGTACCTGTAGTCGTAATGATAGTAGTAGCAATGGCTAAAGGGAACTATCTACCCTGATAATGACTTGATAGTTTAAAATCCACCTCTTTGTCATTTCTTCCCTTCATATTTTAAATGACGAATAATCCCTAAACTAACCTAACCTAACCTAACATAACCGGAAGTGACTTAACCTAAACTAAACTAACCTAACCTTTCGTTTCTCCAATCACCGGTATGTTACCTGAGGATAATGACCTCACCTGACTCTTGAAGCTCTGATAGATTAAGTGTTACCTGACTGAGAGACAGACACGATACTGTGTTGACTGACTGTACATGTAGGATGGTAGATGTACAGTGGAGGATGAAGGATGTACAGTGGTGGATGAAGGATGTACAGTGGTGGATGAAGGATGTACAGTGGTGGATGAAGGATGTACAGTGGTGGATGAAGGATGCACAGTGGTGGATGAAGAGTGTACACTACAGCACTAGCACTACAGGATGCTGGTGTTGGTAAACTGTACAACGGAAGCATCGCCCTCAAAAATTATTAGGTCATAAAATAGAGTTAAAACTAAAGTGAGAGAGAGAGAGAGAGAGAGAGAGAGAGAGAGACTTACCTGTAACAACATACCTTAATTAAGAAATAAGTCGGTGAAGGTAAGATGATTTATATGAAGAGAAGAGACAGTTCAGGTGTGATTCATTACCTGACGGATACCTGTGGGGTTCATTAAGGCTTCCCCAGGTGTAGAAGATATCATTAGGTGGCACTGATGACCTATCCTATGCCACCCATCTCACACCACACCACACCCACTCCTTACCACCCATGCCATACCACACTACCTACTACACTACACCACACCACACCACACCGGCTTCTCTACCATGCCCAAACGACCCAATTGAGTTCTTGCCTCAAACTAAATGAACGTGTGTCTGTTAAGAGTGGTGGTGGATGGTCCTGGGTGGTGGTGGATGGTACTGGGTGGTGGTGGATGGTCCTGGGTATTGGTGGATGGTCCTGGGTGGTGGTGGATGGTCCTGGATGTTGGTGGATGGTCCTGGGTGTTGATGGATGGTCCTGGGTGGTGGTGGATGGTCCTGGGTGGTGGTGGATGGTCCTGGGTGGTGGTGGATGGTCCTGGGTGGTGGTGGATGGTCCTGGGCAGGTGGTGGATGGTCCTGGGTGGTGGTGGATGGTCCTGGGTGGTGGTGGATGGGGTGGTGGTGGATGGTCCTGGGTATTGGTGGATGGTCCTGGGTGGTGGTGGATGGTCCTGGGTGGTGGTGGATGGTCCTGGTTGGTGGTGGATGGTCCTGGGTGGTGGTGGATGGCCCTGGGTGTTAAGGGGATTATTATTATGGTAAAAATTGTAGTGTTTAATTAATTTTTATTTATGTCATGGGAAGAATTTAAGTGTTGTTGTTTTTGTTATTGTTTTTGTTGTTGTTTTTGTCATTGTTTTTGATGTTGTTGATTATGATGTTTTTGTTAATGTTGTTGTTGCTGTTGATGTGGTTGTTGTTGTTGTTGTTGTTGTTGTTAATGTTGTTGTTGTTGATGTTGTTGTTGTTGTTGTTATTGTTATTGTTGATGTTGTTAATAATGTTGTTGTTACTATAGGACACTACAACACTCGTCTCCAGTCAGTACCCGAGACTAAACTATTCCAATACCTGTTCTGGGGGGAGTCAAGAGACGCGGTTGGAGGAGTTTATTGTGTGTAGTGGGAGGAAGGGAGGGAGGGGGAGAGAGAGGAAGGGAGGAAGGGTGGGAGGGATGGGGAGAGAGAGGAAGGGAGGAAGAAGAAGAAGAGAGAGAGGGAGATGAAAGAAGGGAGATAAGAAAGGGTGTTTGAATAGTTTCGTGAAAATGAAAAAAGTTGTAAAGAGAAATATCATTGAAGACACTAAAGTTTGGATCAGTCTTGTGGCCGTCCGTGTATGAGAAGAGGCGCGGTGAGGAAAGAGTTGTCATACTCCCTCCGGTATATAAACACGACACGACACGACGACACAAAACAAAACAACAAGACACCGACACGACACCGACACGACACCGACACGACACAGTCTGATATCCCTTACGAGTTGTTAAAAATACAGGTATCTGATCTGTTTCAATAAATTCAATTAGTATAATAAAACACACAGAAATTTACCCACTCAAAACTCATAAATTTCCCTTAAAACTCACAAATTTCCTCTAAAACTCACAAATTTCCACTAAAACTCACAAATTTCCCCTAAAACTCATAAATTTCCCCTAAAACTCATAAATTTCCCCTAAAAATCGAAACAATTGAGGGGAAAAAACCGAAAAGCTAAAAATATTTCCCCAGATAAATCCAAACATTAACCTGGAGGGGTAGAAACAGGGACGACATTTGACAGTACTGCAGTGAGCCCCTCAGGACGAAAAAGTTAAGTCATCGTTCTCAAAGGGAAAATAAAATAAGTTTGGCGAATCGTGTGACAAAATTGATGACGAGAGAGACGATACTGATCCATGATCCTCAGAACTGTGCAGAGAGAGGGAGAGAGAGAGACAGAGATGGGGAGAGAGGAAGGGAGAGACACGAGGAGAGAAGGGGAGACAAACATCAACAGACGGAAAGAGAGAAAGAGAGAGACAGAAAGAGAGAGAGAGAAGGAGGGAGAGAGAGATAGAGAGTACACATATGGTTACATTAGCTCTCACGAAGCCCCAAAACACACAGTAAACAGACACTATAAATTACTACACAGACTTCCATAACCTGATCTCTCTCTCTCTCTCTCTCTCTCTCTCTCTCTCTCCTCCTATAAACATGAAGCCAAGACGAAATCTCATCCCTTACCTTTAACCTTCCTACGTAACTCCCAGCCCTCACCGTAACTCTTGACCCTAACCATAACGCCCTGACCCTCGCCGTAACGCCTTGACCCTCACCGTAACGCCCTGACCCTCACCGTAAAGCCCTGACCCTCACCGTAACGCCCTGACCCTCACCGTAACGCCCTGACCTTCACTGTAACGCCCTGACCCTCACTGTCACTCCCCAAGATCCAATTTCCTGGTACAGCAAGAACAGAAGAGGCAAATACAGACCAACCTGCCTTTAATCTTTTTATACACACACACACACACACACACACTCTCTCTCTCTTTCTCTCTCTCTCTCTTGATGAATGTGTGTGGGAGAGTGTTGAAGGAGGGAAGAAAGGAGGAAGAAGAGGAGGAGGAGCAGGAAGAGTAGGAGCAGGAAGATGAGGTCATTGTTGGCAGACCGTGGTCACTAGACTCTTGAAGACTGTGTACCCTGATATTGGTGAATGAATAGTAATAGTCCTGGTGAAACGTACAGACCAACATACAAAACATCAACACGATAAAATAAACAAAAACGATCCCCCCTAAAAAATACGACCCCCAAAGAACAACGACCCCCCAAAAACGACCCCCCTAAAAAAAACGACCCCCCAAAAAACGACCCATCCGAAAACGACCCCCAAAAAACGACCCCCCAAAATACGACCCCCAATAAACGACCCTCCCTAAAAATACGTAAACGAGATGAATAAAATTAGAATAAAAAAGAAAACAACAGAGAATAATTTAAGACCCTCGCCGGTGTTAAGAGGCAGGTGAGCTACATAAAAGGTGAACACAGGTGAACACAGGTGAGTACAGGTGAACACAGATGAGAGAATGATTATATTGGTGAGAGAGAAGTGAGGAAGAGAGGTAGAATGATTATAAAAGATAGTTAGGATACGTTAGAATGGTTGTTGAGTTGGAGAACTGGTGTTTATTGCGTTGGGGAGAATGATGAGGTGCTAGAATGATCACAAGTCAGGAGTAGAATGATGTTTGTTTTTTGTTTTTTTACGGGGATTAACCCACCCGGGCACAGGTCACTGACCCACATCGGGGCCTGGGGGGCGAAAATGCAATAATAATAATAATAATAATAATAATAATAATAATAATAATAATAATAATAATAATAATAATAATAATAATAATAATAATAATAATAATAATAATAGTAATAATAAAAATAATAATAATAATAAAAAAAATAAAAAAATGAAAAAAAGTTCAAGAGTGAGAAACAATATGTGTATGTTGTGTTGTCCAAGTAAGAGAAACAATTGAGACCCTGCAATTGTGTGTAAATGAGGTAGAAAGTCAGATCAGCAACCTGGGACTTGGTCACATATGACAGCAGAGTCTACCATTACATAACACATTATGCTTCCAATATCTTCCCAGGCGGTAGTACCTCCCTGTTTGGTAGCTGTCTGGTACTAGAATGATCACAAGTCAAGAATAAATTGACCAAAAGTGAAGTTAGAATGACGAATGATTAGGGGTTAGAATGATGAATAATAAGCTAGTGTTAAAGATATACGAGTCAGAATGATAAAATAATTAAAGGGAGAATGATCAAAGACATATTAGAATGACCAAAGCTAAGAGTGAGAACGTCTTTGGCATCAATAATGGCATTGATAGAGAAGGAAGGCTTGTGGCACTCTGAGACGTACTGAGAGTGGCAGACACAGACCTACGAGTATACAGAGTGGCAGACACAACACCTGGGGAAAAAATGGCAGATTTCCTCTTGACTTAAATACGCTCGACATGTGAGAAGTGACGCAAGATTGATTAAACAAGTGAAAAGGTGACGAACTACATCCTTGCCAGAGAGAGTGAGAGAGAGAGAGAGAGAGAGAGAGAGAGAGAGGGGATTTGGTGTAAACATCTTTATACTTCTTGAAGGATGTGGTTTTGAGGGAGGAGGAGGAGATGAATTATAGGGGAGGGAAAAGGAGAAGAGAGTTTTGGAGAGGGAGGAGATTTATGGAGAGGGAGGAAGAGGAGGGAGAGTGAGAGTTATGATGAGGGAGGAGGAGGAGGAGGAGGAGGAGGAGAGTTACGGGGAGCTAAGAAAATGTTTTGGTGAGGAAGAGGTTCTTACATCACTATAAACTGACACACACACACACACACACACACACACACACACACACACACGACGATGGTACTCCATAGGCTCATGGACGTGTTAGCAGCCACCACCGGACTGAATTGAATGCATTTTGTTACAGACAGCGGCTAGTTTGTTATGCACCCTATACTCCTCCTGTGGGCGGCAGCACAAAAAAGTTTACAGAATAGAGGTCACTTAATGGTGTGTATAACAGTCCTCCGTGGTCAGGATTATTATGCCATTAAATGCTACGAGGTATTTCCAGTATATTGTTTGTTTACTTGTGGACAAAGAAGTTGACTCCATACCCGTGTGAGGGGGCATACTGCAGTGTGAGGCATACTTTATATTTATTGTTATTCACATCTTCATGAAAGGCATTCAAGCACATTACAGTGTCTGTCACAAAAAGGTTCTATCTTCACACAGTCGAGGACGTAGTGCTAGAGTTTGTGGCCATATGTCTGGCCACATACCTAACATTAAGTCTTGTTCACATCTGCCTGAGGGACATACTGCCAGAGGTACTTATATCCTAACCTTAGTCTAGCGATTACAACATCTAGTGATCTTGTTACTTGCTCCATATACATGTTTCACTTGATACATCTCACCATGGTAAACAATGGATTGACTAGTTCCTGTTTCCAATTGTCTACTGTCTTCTAATTAATCAGCAAGTTATTTCCTGATTACAGTTTTAAGGGTTCCTATTGGTGACAGCTTAAGTTTAGGGTGTCAAGTGCACGTAGTGTAGATAAGGCGTCAGTGATGATGATACGGTCAGCGGTATTGTCTTAAGTCTTGTGGCCCCGAGTCTGGCAACTAATTCAATTTCTTCCATTGATTTTAACTCCTATATTGTCATTAGGTTGAGTCACACTGAGAGCCCTTTCTGCCTTCTCACACACGTCTGTAGAGAGCCATCAGTGTAGATGGTCTATGTGATGTAATTTTCAATAGGTAGGTTTGAGTATGTGTTCAAGAGCTCTCACTGGCGGTGTGTTGGAGAGAAGGACTGTGTATTATTAGTCGCTTGGCCTGGTATGTGGGTGACAGGTAAGTGCTGTTATGTCTCAAACTTTGTAATGTTTCTTTACTCTGAATATCCTCATATGTGTAGCTGTAAATTGTATCCATTTAGATTCACCAGTTATATGACCGCCGGGGGGGAGGTGTTACTTGTCAGGCCGTCATGGTGGATATGTAGATTATTTTAATATTTTTTTTAGCTTAGTATTTCAAATTGTCTTATGTTTTTTTCCTCAAAGTAAATCCAAATATAATGTAGATTTCTCACGAATTCTTCCGATGACGTCACTGAATGTTGGAAAGTTTAACAGCTATTATTTTTAACTGAGACAAGATTAACTTGTTATTGTTGTTTGTAAAATATTAAAACCGTGTTGTGTTGTGTTGTGCTGTGTTGTGTTGTGTTGTGTTGTGTTGTGTTGTGGTCTTTAGCCCACCTTCAGCAGTACCTTGGGTGGCGTATTATTTTCTGCATGATATTATCAAAGGTAGGGTTTACATAACTGTTTCTTTATGTAGCTTCACTTGGTACACTTTCCTTGGTGTATTTCTCTAGAAATCTCTTCAGAGATTTATTTTCCACCTTCCATAAAGGAATACAGCATCGATGAACGCCTGCAGAAGTCCATTGAAAACCAAGCTTGTCGACTGGAAGCTGCTGTGTATGTTGAGAGAAGGCATGTCTTCTTTCCACAATCTTTTCGAGAAGCATTTGTTTTATGTTTAGATGTGATGTCTCTAACTGCTGAGAAACAAAGTACTTCTTCTCATATTTTTTTTCGATTTTTCATGCGCCAGGCGTATTGAGCCAGGAATAGGTATATATTGTAAAAAAATAAAATAATAAGTCTTTCCTCCATACAGTCGTACTAATTGCAGGAAACTATTTTTTTCGTTCCTTTTTAATTACAAACAAAAGACTTAAATAAGGCATTATGGGCGTAATTCAATGAAATGGCTGTATTTCACTCTGATGAGAGGATTGGGACTCAGGCACAGAGCTCGGTGAAGTTGAATGTGAGTCGAGCATTCGTGAGGAAGTTGATGCCAAGAATTACACCATAGTTGTTATCATTAGCGACGTAAAAAGGTGCCCAGTTAGTGTTACCCATGTAGGTGATGGGGACAGGGGACACGTATCCGAGCACCTTATCCTGCCCCGTTACCGTGTTGCACTCGCGGACGGACACACTCTGATGGTCGGTAGTGGAGGTGCAGCTGTTGCACGTATTCGGGTGTTATGTAACAGTAGGTACAGCCTGTGTCCAGCAGGCATGAAACAGTCTGGTTTCGGATTTTACATGTGGCTGCTAAAGGGGTTACGGACTTGAGAAGGTGTTTGGAGTGTGCCAGTAGGGAAAGCGTGGGGTTTTTGGTAGACAGGTCCAAGACGGACTGACTTAACACATCCATGCCCAACAAAAAAGGCGCGCCTTTCCTCGCCACAATAAGAGTAGGTCGGAGTTTACATCCATCGAGCCGTACCTTGACTTCCAGCCGACCATAAACTCCACTCTTCGTTAACCCACTACCGGTATCGACCGAAAACTTTTCACGGTCCACTATATAGTCCTGAAGTCCGGCAGAGATGACAAAATCTAATGGTATCACGGATACATTGGAACCACTGTCGAGGCAGAAGGTGACTTTCAGGCGTCGCTTTTTTTGGTTCTGTTCATCTACGTCGTAAAGGTATCCCGAAACCAACAACTCCCGAAGGCACCGGCTGTAGGTGACAGACACTGGATATGAGGTCTTTTCCATTTTGGTTAAATATAGTAAATTGTGTTCAAGAGCACTGTGACGTTAAGTTGGAAATCAGGGCTAAATGTAAAAAACACCTCCATTTACTTAGGTTGGAACTTTCTGTAGTGTTGTAAGAGACAAGAAGGTGTAGATGGTAACGGGGTGGTGGTGCCATGTTACTGCTCGGCCTTCCTCGGCGCCTACTGCACCGTAAGAACTGTCTAATTAGACACTTAGGAGTTGTACGGTGTGCTGGAGACCCAGAAGGTGAAGGACGAGCTGCAGCACACCTCACCGCAGGAACTGTAGTCAGTAATTCAGTTGGTCGAGGAGGAGACCGTGACCAAACTCTCCAGCCCACCGGACCTCTCACTCACCGAACCTAACCTAACCAGCCCACCATATCTCTCTCACGCAACTTAACCTAACTAACCCACCGTATCTCTCTCACCTAACTTAACCTAACTAACCCACTGTATCTCTCTCACCTAACCTAACCAAACCAGCCCACCGGACCTCTCACTCACCGAACCTAACCTAACCAGCCCACCGTATCTCTCTCACGCAACTTAACCTAACTAACCCACCGTATCTCTCTCACCTAACTTAACCTAACTAACCCACTGTATCTCTCTCACCTAACCTAACCTAACCAGCCCACCGGACCTCTCTCTCACTCGCTTCAACTTTTCATCAGTGACAACATTTGCAGTGACAAAATGTTGTTGTGATAATGAAATATAGGAATAGTGACAAAGCTGTGTAATAAGTGAAAGTAGTGTGAACATCACCCCACATATTTTAAGAATCAGCCTTACCTTACCTTACCTTACCTTACCTTACCACTGTTATAGCTTCCGTTTACCTGTAATCACTGATCAAGAGTCGTATTAGAGGTCAACTCGTAGTAACATTCATAACTGTTTATAAGTTATGTTTTCAAAGTCTTTTGCCTATTTATTAAGAAAATAAACTATCGCACAATAACTGGAATATCACCGTAATTAACGCTATGAGCCTCGTTGAACACAGTATTAAGTGAGAGAGAGACTACTCACGGCTCATAGGAAAGTTACCATGATTGATGTAATTATATAAACCATCTCACATACCAGCCTAAGATAAAGGCATAACACTTATCTGGGGATGTTGTGGTTAACAGACGTATTTAAAGATAGGAATAAGAATGATTGTAATACTTATACCTGAGAGCTGCTTTAATGGTGATGACTCGCGGTGTCTTGTGTCCACGATACGAGTACAGTGTAATGGGGTGATCATCTGTCTGTCTGTCTGTCTGTGTCCTTTGGTGTTGTTGGGGTAAATCCTTCCCCAAATAGTACCAGAAAAACAGTAAACAAGGGAAGCAAATAAGGAGTAACGGAGAGAAGAAAAACAAAAACAGAAAAATAACAGGTGGCTGGGTGATGAGGGTGGAGAGGTGGATGATGGGGTGGAGGGGAAGAGGTGGATGATGGGGTGGAAGGGAAGAGGTGGATGATGGGGTGGAGGGGAAGAGGTGGATGATGGGGTGGAGGGGAAGAGGTGGATGATGGGGTGGAGGGGAAGAGGTGGATGATGGGGTGGAAGGAGACGGGTGGATGGTGAGAGTGGAATCTCTTAGCTGAGGGCTTGAAGAGTTCACCTATAACCTTCAGCTAAAACTTTCAGCTAAATCCTGCAGCTAAAAGATTCAGCTAAAGCTTTCAGGAAAAACGTCCATCCCAGTCCAGAGAGTTTATTCAATGTTGCCTCAAGGCATCACCTGAGTGAACCTTACCTGGACGAACCTTAACTCTCTCTCTCTCTCTCTCTCTCTCTCTCTCTCTCTCTCTCTCTCTCTCTCTCTCTCTCTCTCTCTCTCTCTCTCTCATTTATTCCAAAGTGTACAAGAACCCAAGCTATTTATTTTCATCTATTTAAATCAAGGAATCAGATAGGACCAGCCATAAGGTTAATAGCAAAGCCTTACAGGGGGCCAGATGATAGTGGGAGAGTTTACTGTGGAAAAAACGGCAGTACAGGCTGTGGGTAGGTGACGTTCACATAAGACGATCATTTTAAGTCGTTCATTCTAGTTTAAGACGATCATTCTAAGTCGTTCATTCTAAGACGTTCATTCTAAGACGTTCATTCTAAGACGTTCATTCTAAGTCGTTCATTCTATATTAAGACGTTCATTCTAGTTTGAGACGTTCATTCTAATTGAAGTCGTTCACCCCGAGTCGTTCACCCCGAGTCGTTCACTGACATAACCTACAAGGAAAAACATGGGTTATGATTGATTATTTCTCTCCCCCGAGATTGCGTTTATTTATGGGGTCACTTTAGGGGGTTGACCTACCCAACCTAACCCAACCTTTAGTAATACCAATCCTACGTCTTTCATTGCATCCTTGTTTCATTTCTTCATTCTCTCTGCTATACGTAACTTCCTGAACCATTTGCTTACTCAGAACACATCAGATTTACCAATTGACACTAAATATACTCTGAACAAACTCATGTAAGCGGATAAGACTCTAAAATGAGAACTTGGTCCATGAAAAAAAAAAAAAAAAAAAAAAAAAAAAATATATATATATATATATATATATATATATATATATATATATATATATATATATATATATATATATATATATATATATATATATATATATATATATATATATATATATATATATATATATATATATATATATATATATATATATATATATATATATATTTTTTTGTCTATTGAAATTTGAGTCTTGAGTTTTTGAAATGAGATGAAGATGCAGGTACAGTAATTATTTTTTTTGTATCCTGTGTATTTAGTATTTGAAGTTACTGTACCTGTTCGCTCGTTACCTAATTGGTTCTGAAAAATTAGGTGACTTAGTGTTACCCGAGGAGGAGGGGTAATTGGTGAGTGTGAATGGATGATGGCACACACACACACACACACACACACACACACACAGCACACAACTCATAAGATACATACAGCATAAAAGTTACACATAACATACACATAAACACATATAACACATACCACACTCCACCATGCCACACCACCTCATACCACACCACATACTACACCACCACATACCATACCACACCACACCACACCACCACATACCACAATACACCACCCCACCACATACCACAATACACCACCACATACCATACCACACCACCTCATACCACACCACACCACACCACACGAGGAAAAAAAGAGAGAGAGGAACAGAAAAACAGACAGACGGACATAAAAACAGACAAACAGACATACAAACACAGACAGACAGACATAAAAACACAAAAAAACACCCCCCTCCAAAAAAAAAAAGTTTCCAGAAGACGTAAGGAAAACCCCTCCAGAAATAATACTGAAGGCACCATCATGGAAAATTACACCTTGATGATGAACTGAAGGAGGCTGTGTGTGATCCACCCTTCATACGAGAGTTAAAAACCGATTCCTGGGGGATGAAATCTTGAGAAGTTTACTAAAGTTCCACCAAAACTTTTTCTCTCTGTTGGGGGGTAGAAAAATAAAACTTCAGACATTTCTCAGGGAGTCTAATGCATTTTGAATAACTAGGTAATGCATTTTGAAAGGAAATTTGATGTGTGGTATTTTTTTTTTGTCGTGGGATTTTAGGATTGTGTGTAATGATGATAATTATATATTGTAGAAGGTTGTGGTCGGTGTCTTATAGTAATGGAGGCATAAGGTGATGTTGTCTTGATAGTTTATTATGTATTGTTACCTGGCATTGTAAAGTGCAAGGTGTATCTTTGTATTGGTAAACATACACGAACTGTAATTATACCGCCACCTTCACACCTACACACTACCACCTTTCCACCTACACCACCATCACCACCTTCACCAGCACCATCACCACCTGCACACCACCAGCACCACCTGCCACCACCTGCACACCACCTACCACACACCACCATCACCACCTCACCACCTGCACACCACCACCACCACACCACCACCACCTCACCACCTGCACCACACCACCATCACCACCACCACCACCACACCACCACCACCACCCACCACCACCACCACCCTGCACACACACCACACCACCCACACCACCACCACCACCTGCACACCACCACCACCACACCACCACCACCTGCACACCACCATCACCACCCACACCACCACACCACACCCACACCACCACCACCACCTGCACACCACCACCACCACACCACCATCACCACCTGCACACCACCACCACCACACCACCGCCACCACCTGCACACCACCCACCTGCACACCACCACCACCACACCACCACACCACCTGCACACCACCACCACCACACCACCGCCACCACCTGCACACCACTACCACCTGCACACCACCATCACCACCTACACCACCACACCACCTACACCACCACTCACCACCTGCACACCACCACCACCACACCACCGCCACCACCTGCACACCACCACCACCCACACCACCACCACCCACACCACCACACCACCTGCACACCACCACCACCACACCACCATCACCACCTGCACACCACCACACCACCACACCACGCCACCACCTGCACACCACTACCACCTGCACACCACCACCTCCACACCACCACTACCACCTGCACACCACCACCACCACACCACCGCCACCACCTGCACACCACTACCACCTGCACACCACCACCACCACACCACCATCACCACCTACACACCACCATCACCTCCTACACACATAATTAAATTCTCTCTGATAAACTTTCCAACAATGTGCATCGTCTTCAAAAGGCATCACGTATCACTGCTGTCGTTGTATTTGTCATAGTTGGGTCGATCAGTGTCGAGCAAAAGCGACACAGGTGATTGATGCACATCCCCTGGGCCACGTCTGGTAGTACTGATGTTGATTTTCACCTAAACTAACCTCACCTCACCTAACCTTGGTTCACTGGTAACAAGCGGTGAGGTGGGGGATCACACAACACCAGACACACTCACTTAGTTTGGGCACTGGTTATCTGCACAGCCTGGTTTCATGGGTCCTCTCTCTCTTATCTGCAGGTCCCTATAATCCCTCGTCAGTTTGCTGCAGTAATCCTTCACTTTCTCTTTAATGTCATTGCTGGTTTTCTTACACCGTTCATTAACATTGTAAATGAACTTGGTATTTAATATTCCCTCTACTAACTTTAGTCCAAACAGTGCTCGGTTAGAGTTGCTGTTGTTATAATGTTATTACTGTGTTTCAACAACAAAGGTCTTTAAGCGCGTAACGAGGTTAGTAATTACACTATTCTGACATTTTATAGACACTTCCTGCAGTAAAACCTCGTGACTCTCGCAACAGATGCAGAGGTGCGTTGTCTCCACCACAGGGAATGACACTATCAATACTTTAGTGTGGGTCCAAGTGCTCTCTAATGCTTTCATCAAGTCCCGAGTGGCCGTGTCAAAGCGGACTGGGGTTTGTATCTCTCTGAGGCTGCTTATTAAATCTGTGATGTGTTTTAAGGTTATGTATATTGATTGGTGGTCCGCGGGGTTAGTCATTATTATAGTGTTGAAGGAGACAACCAGAACGTCAATATTTGTCTCCAGAGCTACATGTAATATAGCCCACTGTCTCTATGTAGCTCAAGTCAGCATTGTCCTATAATTCCTGAGTCACTGTGGGTGATACTGGTGGATGATACTGCGACTCTCATGTCTCTGTCTGACATCACCGCCCAGGATAAACTTTAGATTCAAGCTCCGTTTTGGTGCCTTAAAGTCCTTGGTCAATGTCTGTACGAGTTGCCTTTTCATAACATGTATCGCCCTCTTGCAGTCATTGGTCCTTCATTATGGTCTCAGTTACTGTGTCTGCTGCAGCAACAATGAGATGATGATCCGCCGTGACGTAATCTCTGGTGGCTAGTGTGACTCGTTGATGTTGGTTACTGTTCTGAGTTAACATATTCAGCAGCTGGTTTAAAGAAGCCGCGTGGCTCAGTATATGAGATGCATACATTACATCAACAAGTTTCTGCTTCAGTATTCATGACGCAAGTATACAGCTAAACTAAGGTGTTAGGTAAATCTCAGACACTACCTGCGTGATATTATCAGAAGCTGTGTGTAGACGAGGAAGATTGGGATCAATCTTTGGCACGCCATCTGCCTCATCATAAAGCTGTTTTTTTATGAGTCAATAAACTGTTTTGTATAATAATGGATCATCCAATTTTTCAAGGCTGTAGTTGATATACTTCTCCAGGAGAGTAACACTCACCGCCATGTTTCCTTAAATGTGAGAATTGTCGCCTCAAAATATCCACAATTTTGTGAATTATATTATCCTCTGTGATCTCCTTCACAGTCAAGTATCACCCTTCAGAAATTTAATAAATTCCTGAGCCTTTCTTGGCGCTTCGCCTATAGAAATGTCTATTGAGCAGACTAGATTAGATATTCCTGGTTGAGGGATGAAAGAAATATCTGGCCGTTCATTGGTTAGCTGTTTCTTTAGGTTTTAGATTGATATTCCTCGCCATGTTCAGATACACTTTCCCTATGATTCTCTAGGAAACATATAAGTGTTGTCAATAAGAAAATGTTATCGTTACTGATGGATGACTGGGCCAGCAGTTGCCACATGTTCTCTTTGATATAACTGTTCGTTTCTGTTTGTTTCTTCTGCGTTTTGAGCTTCGGTTCATCGATGTACTTCGCGTAGCAGTTTTTTGCCCCGTAGAATCGAGCTTCTACAGCAACAGCATCACTACTGAGTCTAGTGAACACCTCAAGGTCGCCTGTCTGATGTACAACCTATGATTGACTGAACCAATGACCAGCTATGTGGTTTCTTTGGGTTCCACACACACACACACACACACACACACACACACACACACAATAATAGCCTGTGACCTGGTGAAATATAACGGATCCATATCTACTTGTACTAAGCATTTCATCTTTATTTTCTCTATTCAGTAGTAATTGTAACTATCAAGAACTAGTGTAAGTTGACCTGCAATTTCTCTGATTCTGGAATGTGTCGTTGTCGTATAGAATTAAATTGTATTGAAACAGTTTATTTAACCAGAAAAACATAGATACAGAGTGGATAATAATAACAATATTAACATGGCTGAGCCAGTTGAGAACCTGAGTTCTCCTGTAGGCACCTGATATATACTATACATAAATCTCAAGGAAGTATTATATAACATTTAGTAACATCTGGAATAGTACAATAGCATGGTGGTAATAAGAACATCACAGAATGTTACCACGGTTATCACTTCAATATTTATTAATTTTATTAATTTATTATAAGTATTATACATAAATTACAGTGGAATTGAAAAACATAAATATAATGGGGAAGCAGAACAACTTGGGTTGTACAGTATTAAGGTTGAACAAGAGGACAGAGCTGTCAGGATTATGTCTAGTTGGAAATATATTTATTGCAATGGTAATTTCTTGTCTATTTACATGATAATTTCCGATAAAACGGTTTTGATGGTGACATTTGTTGGTGTCAGAGTCCTCCACTCGACGCTGGAAACATCAAATTGTGCCGCCATTACGCTGTGTCTGTATTTATCTAAAAGAGAGAGGAATTAAATTAGGTTATACAATTTACTCACGCCAGTAACAGACAAAGACTAACTCGCCTGACAAACCTGGGACCTGACCTGAGATTGGACTTAGTTTAGCCAGAAAATTGTGTAATATAAAATATTTTGCGTTTAAATCGGTTGTTTTGGTCTATAATTTTAAAATTGGTTTTATTATTTGTTCAAATGATCTGAAAACATCTTAGCTAGAATGCGTGACCCCCGAAAACATAATGTTTGGCACCATAAACATCTTCCTAGTTAGAATAATTCCTCAGATATTGAATTTCGATGGAAATTAGCCCGTTTGGGAAGATGGCGTCATTTGCTAATCACACGCACGCACACACACACACACACACACACACACACACACACACACACACTTCAGACAATGTCACGGCGGTGTTTGCTGACCTCCAGACCCCGAAGAAAAGTTTTAGCCATGCAGACAAATTTTACCCTGCCGACCCTCACCCTAGCTGACCTTCGCTGCCACCTACACACACCACCACCTACACATTACGACCATTACCTACACACCACCTACACACCACCACCACCTACACACCACCTACACACCACCACCACCTACACACCACCATCTACACATCTTCCTTCCTCCCTTCCTTCCTTCCTTCCTTCCTTCCTTAGCTCCACGCATTTCTTCCCGATCTGACCTCAAACATACAAGAGCTAACCCCTGACCTGACCAAACCAAGTTACGATTGTAAACTTCATCTTGATTTGATCAGTAAACACAAAGTTGGCCAGGAACAAGTTATAAAAGACCTCACTTATAACCACGTCACTCTAGGTTAGGTTAGGTTAGGTTTTTTGTAGTGATGGTTCTTTCCAGTAAATCCGGCCTGGAATTTTAGGATTTTCTTACACAGGTCAAAATTTAAGGATTTTATTTGTTGTAAGATTTTATGTCTATAGATTAGTCAGCCAGCTTACCAGTTCACCAGCCAGTTAGAGAGCCAGCCAACCAGTCAGCCAGTTTCCTCCCTCCCTCATCTTCCTATTGTTGTCTCAGTTTATATGTCATTAAGTTCATTGAGTGTGAGCAAATCTCTCTCTCTCTCTCTCTCTCTCTCTCTCTCTGCATCTGCTTTGTTTCTGTCTGTTAGTCTCTCAAGTGTTTTGTTTACCTCGTGTGGGTCATCAGCGGCCTCTGTGGTGCCAAATATCTCCTTACTTAACACGATTGACGTTAGCCTTCAGACCCTCTGTGTGTGTGTGTGTGTGTGTGTGTGACAAAACAAACCCACTCACACAACCAAACACTCTTTAAGTCTTCATCCAAACACAAAAAAACACAAAATTTCTATAAGGTAAATAAAACACCATAGCCTTAAGTATAACACACACACACACACACACACACACACACACACAGTGGCAGAGTGTATGTCTTATATTCTCAACACTTTATTTACACTTAGAATATTATTAAAGAAAAAATGAGAAAGATATATTAGTGGTGGTGGTTAGTGTTAATAGTCTACTAGTGATGATAGTCTGGGAGATAGTCTACTAGCGGAGATAGTCTGGGAGATAGTCTACTAGCGGAGATAGTCTGGGAGATAGTCTACTAGCGGAGATAGTCTGGGAGATAGTCTACTAGCGGAGATAGTCTGGGAGATAGTCTACTAGCGGAGATAGTCTGGGAGATAGTCTACTAGCGGAGATAGTCTATTAGTGGAGATAGTCTGGGAGATAGTCTACTAGTGGAGATAGTCTGGGAGATATTCTACTAGTGGAGATAGTCTGGGAGATAGTCTACTAGTGGAGATAGTCTACTAGTGGAGATAGTATGGGAGATAGTCTACTAGCGGAGATAGTCTATTAGTGGAGATAGTCTACTAGTGGAGATAGTCTGGGAGAGAGTCTACTAGTGGAGATAGTCTGGGAGATAGTCTACTAGCGGAGATAGTCTATTAGTGGAGATAGTCTACTAGCGGAGATAGTCTATTAGTGGAGATAGTCTACTAGTGGAGATAGTCTATTAGTGGAGATAGTCTACTAGCGGAGATAGTCTATTAGTGGAGATAGTCTACTAGTGGAGATAGTCTATTAGTGGAGATAGTCTACTAGTGGAGATAGTCTATTAGTGGAGATAGTCTACGAGTGGAGATAGTCTATTAGTGGAGATAGTCTACTAGTGGAGATAGTCTATTAGTGGAGATAGTCTACTCGTGGAGATAGTCTATTACACTGTCAGTTATCAAGCTGTGAAAAGGAAATTATTAACGTATTGATAATTAAAGGGGTGAAAATGAATGAATATCCAGTCAGCCTCTCCAGTTGGTTAATTGGCCAATCAATCATCCGGACAAAGGTATGCTAACGATCACTTAATTAACCTGTACCACATCAGTCAACCAGTCAACCAGTTAAATAAACAATTACCATGGATCAATTAACATGTCAAGCCCAATCATTAGTGAGTTAGATATATCTTCCAGTCAGTCAGTTATAGTCACTCTTTTGTTGACCTTTTTTTTATAATTAACTGGTCGTCATTGTTGTTAGTACAGTCAGGTCGTATTAACGTAGTAGTGAGATAGGTCGTGAGTAGTGTTTCAGGGAAGGTCGTGTATTTTGAAGGGTCGTAGTTAGCGTTGGGGTATAAGTTATATAGAATATTCGGGCGGATTGAGACAGGGAAAGAGACAGAGAAGGGCACAGAGATAGACAGAGAGAGGCAAAGACCAACCGAGACAGAGAAAGACAGATAGGTAGACAGAGGTAAACAGACAGAGAGACAGAGTTCCAGACCGAGCCAGACAGATAGACAGACAGAGGTAAACAGACAGACAGACAGAGAAACAGAGAGACAGAGGCAAACAGACAAACATTTAGACAGATATAGAGATGCCCCACCTATGCTACAGAAACATAATAATGACCCCAGATAAGGGGAGACTCCTCAAAACTATTCTAAGGTGGACGTGACTGACAAAGAGACCTAAACAAGACCTAAACAAGACCAAAACAAGACCAAAACAAGACCAAAACCAGACCAGACGACTTAGGCGATGACCACAGACGAGATGGAACGACTTGAGGTGATGGGAGGTGGTCCGGGCAAGGTGGTGAGAGGTGGCCAAGGGGTGGTGGTAGGAGGTGGCCCGAGGGTGGTGGTGAGAGGTGGCCAAGGGGTGGTGGTGAGAGGTGGCCAAGGGGTGGTGGTAGGAGGTGGCCCGAGGGTGGTGGTGAGAGGTGGCCAAGAGGTGGTGGTAGGAGGTGGCCAAGGGGTGGTGGTGAGAGGTGGCCAAGGGGTGGTGGTAGGAGGCGGCCTGAGGGAGGTGGGTGAGAGGTGGCTGCTGGGGTGGTGGAGAGGTGGCCAAGGGGTGGTGGTGAGAGGTGGCCAAGGGTGGTGGTAGGAGGTGGCCTGAGGGAGGTGGGTGAGAGGGGCTAAGGGGTGGTGGTAGGGAGGCCTGAGGGAGGTGGTGAGAGGTGGGCAAGGGGTGGTGGTAGGAGGTGGGCCGAGGGAGGTGGTGAGAGGTGGCCAAGGGGTGGTGGTAGGAGGTGGCCCGAGGGAGGTGGTGAGAGGTGGCCAAGGGGTGGTGGTAGGAGGTGGCCAAGGGGTGGTGGTGGTAGGAGGTGGCTTGAGGGAGGTGGCTGAAATTGGCCCGGTGAGAGGTGGCTGAAGGAGGCCAGTGGGAGGTAATGGAAGTACAGGCCCTATGAGACAACTTGAAGGTAGAGGCATTTGTCAGGTCTGGTAAGGGTGTCTACAGATCTGACGTCCCGGGTGAGTGAGTGAGTGAGTGAGTGCGATTGAGTGATTGAGTGTGAGTGTCATGATAATGGAAAGTAATCACTCTAGATAATAATAATAAAAATAATAATAATAATAATAATAATAATAATAATAATAATAATAATAATAATAATAATAATAATAATAATAATAAGGTTTCGGAGTATTTTTCAAGAATTTTTTGGGGCGTAGATCTTTATAATGTGATGGCTCTATGCTCGTATGTGAGTATCAAAGGCGGAAAAAACCCTCAAGATATGAAGTGCTCTTGTGTTCCTTTGAGGAGTAATTTAAAATTCTTCAAAGTAACTGACACAAACTTTAGTCGACATGCAGAAAAAATCCCCCCTTTTTTTTTTTAACTATTTTTACTTTTTATTCACAAGTAAATTCATCTTTAAGAAAACTGTAACCTCGGAATATTACAGTGAGAAGTTACTGTACCATGTAATTTAGTCGTGGTATACCTGTGATTTGTCTTCATTATTACAGGTGACTGCAGTAGGCCCGTGTACCTTACTATAATGTGGTTTATAAGTACTCCTGTAATTAAAACAACTGAAGTGTTTTAAGCATGTACTCTTGAGTCCAACCCAGTCCATGCATTAACTCAGGTCTTTAAGCACGTACTCTTTAAGTATTTTCAAGAACCAGTGACCTTGGTGTTGGTATCACGTCCCAAGAGAAGACGAATTTCATTTTAACTTTAGTCTCAGTGGGTCAACGGTCAGAGTTATTAGTGTATACCTGGCCGAGGGGTCAACAGTGAACAGCAGGGTATTTTTTTCCATTCAGTGTCCTTGACCTCGATTCGTTTCTATATAATTTAAATCGATAAAATATGAGTAAATTGGAGGGTGGAGAGAGGTAAGGTTAGGTAGGGTTGGGACACACAATCACTAGTCACGACATAGATGAAGTGAGATGGAGGAGGCCATAGTGGAGAGCCGTGTTAGACAGCAGGAGGATGACAGGTTGAGAGGGACAATTTCCGTCAACAATGCGTGTTAAGGGGAGGGGAGAGACCTGTCACCTTTCTCATTACTGTCACCTGTCATGTTGTAGTGAACTGGTGAAGGGGGAGGGGAGGGGAGGGGGGGAGCACTCATGTAACTCCTCCTCACATTATTTCCTCAACCACAGCGGCTCTCAAAGTGGTGGGATAATCAAGGGGCCTCAGATTTCAGGAAAAATTCAATCAAGCAGACAATGATTTTTTTTTTCACAATACAATACCTCAGGGGCGCACGTTACCGGTAGCTGCAGGTGTATTTTACTTCTTCATGTTACTTATAATAGGTTAATTAGTAGTTGATAAACAAGTAGATGTGATAGTCAGTCAAAAGGTACAGGAGGGGATCGGGAGTCTGGTAGCCTGTCAGATGTCCTAGGTGGAGTATCTGACAAAGGATAATGAGACTATCAAGTGTCTGGTTAAAACTGTCTGCTGCAGCTTTATCAAATAGAGTAAGTGTCCATGGCCAGACACTAATAACTACACATTATTACCTTTAACAAACACTGGTGAGATGGAAACGACTGTAGGTATCTTATGTACAGCTGCCGGACACTGCTGGAATACTCCCCCAATAAGAACTTAGTAGCAGCTCCATACAAGGTTCCTTACTTGGTAACGTGAAGGAAAGGCCACACACAATCGTTGAGGAGCTGAATCTGTTATGTACCCCGAACAGTGTGCGCTTTGTTACGATGATACGCGAAATTGAGTGAAGTATTTTTTCGAACAACATAGTCCAGTCTAGAATGGTTGATATCTCTCATGATTTGAAGAGTCAATTTGTACAAGAGATGAAAGGAGCTATTTTCTTCTTCTTACGATACAACTTGATGAAACATCTCATACCCAGTTGTTGTCTTGATGTTGATATATTTTGATTGGCAGTATAAAAGAGAAATTCGTCTGTATCAGAATTTTAAAACCTCGGCCGATGTGATGGATATTATGTCTCCATATATTAAGAGTGTAGTTTGAGTAAGCTTGTTAGCGTCACAACCGATGCACCTCCAGCCTGGCTTGGTTCAAAATCTGGTTTACAAACTCGTGTCAAAGAAAAAGCACCAAACGCCACCGGTGTTCACTGTTTCATTCATCGTCGAGTTGAAAAATTTGTTAAACCATATTGTCAAACTTGTCAACTGTGTGCCGACATGGTCTTCATGCATAAAACACTGTTCTTGCCCACACAGAAGTAAAGTGGCTGTTTGGTGGAAAGTTTCTCACCATTCTCAACCAAGTGAAGAATTTCCTCGAATACAAGAGAAAATGGATTTGCTGGCTACATTTAATACTGAAGTACGACTGTCGTATATTGTGGACCTTCTTCAGGTGTTCTGTGAGCTCCACATGATACAAGGGAAAGATTCAAGCATGATTACTCATACGAATTATTATCTTAGCTTTCCTTGCCAAACTATAACTCTTCAGAAATAGCAGTGGAACACGGGAATCTTGTGATGATCCCGAATTTCAAGGAGGTACAGCTAGAATCCTTGGAACTAATTAATGATTTGTCAGCCAAAGATACCTTCAAGAAGAAAAAAAATTAACAGTTCTGATGTAATTCGGTGATTGTGTATCAAAAAACAAGTGACATAACCTTTCGTGTCTTGTTGACTTTCGGATCTACACGCCTCTGTGAGTGTTTCTCTGCGTTAGTTGAAGAGTTGCAACAAGTTGGCAGTGTAAGACGATTTCTGATGTACTCTGACAAAGACGGTGCCACGTTTTAAGTGCATTATAGCTCAGATAAAAAACACAATTGTACAGTTCCCATTGACAATACCCAACGGACTAATTAAAGAATCTATATTAATATATTTTCTGGTGCAGTTGAGATATTTCCTTGATCACATTGGCTTTGTAAATGACCTAACAGGTGACTGACCATATGAAATTGAGGAACATCTACCACGCACACACACCACCAGGCCTCCTCATACACCTACCATGTTCGCTCGACCGGCCGATAGTCACACGATGCTCTGTTGGATGTTCACTACAGTTGGATATTGACAAAAGCTAAATTAGATTCTCTGTTTGGGATTTTAATAGGTCTTTTTGGTGTTTGTTTTATTACATTGGAGTCGTGTGTTGTTAGTGTGTTGTCAGTGTTGTTAGTGTGTTGTCAGTGTTGTTAGTGTGTTGTCAGTGTTGTTAGTGTGTTGTCAGTGTTGTTAGTGTGTTGTCAGTGTTGTTAGTGTGTTGTCAGTGTTGTTAGTGTGTTGTCAGTGTTGTTAGTGTGTTGTCAGTGTTGTTAGTGTGTTGTCAACTTGGGATATATTTTGTTTACACTCTTAATTTTTGGTTTACATGA
>NW_024738304.1:0-14938 GCF_018991925.1 Homarus americanus | reverse complement strand
GTGATTGCTGTACCTGGGAGTGTCAGAGGTGTATCTGGAAGTGTCAGAGGTGTGCCTGGGAATTGTATCAGAGGGTGTACTAGCTGGGAGTGTCTTGGTGTACCTGGGAGTGTCAGGGGTGTAATTGCAGGGTGTCGAGGTGTAACTGGGAGTGTCAGAGATGTACCTGGGAGTGTCAGAGGGGCTGTACCTGGGAGTGTCAGAGTAGTACCTGGGAGTGTCAGGTATACCTGGGGTGTCTGAGGTGTACCTGAAGTGTCAGGGGAGAACAAGGGAGTGTAAGAGGTGTACCTGGGAGTGTCAGAGGTGTACCAGGGAGTGTAGAGATGAACAAGGGAGTGTCAGAGGGTGAACCGGGGTGTCTGAGGGTGTGGTGGGGTGTCGGAGGTGTACTTGGGGTATGAGGAGGTGTGCCTGGGGTGTCAGAGGTGTACCTGTAGTATCGCTGGTGTACCTGGGGTGTCAGGGGTGTGTCTGGAAGTATCAGAGGTGTACCTGGGAGTATGAGAGGTGTACCTGGGGTGTCAAGGTGTGCCTGGGTGTGTGAGAGGGTGTACCTGGGGTGTCAGAGGTGTACCTGCAGTGTCGGAGGTGTACCTGGGAGTGTCAGATGTGTGCCTGGTAGTGTCAGAGGTGCACTTGGGAGTGTCACAAGTGCACCTGGGAGTGCTTAGGTGTTGCAGGGGTGTCTGAGCTTTACCTGGGAGTGTCTGAGGTGTACCTGGCAGTGTGTCTGGGGTGTACCTGGCAGTGTCCAGCGGTGTACCTGGGAGTGTCTGCGTTGTACCTGGGAGTATCATTGGTGTACCTGGAAGTGTCACGGGGCAGCGTCAAAGAGTACCTGGGGTGACAGGGGTACCTGGTGGTAGTGTCAGTGGTGTCCTGGGAGTGTAGAGTTGCACTTGGGAGTGTGATTGCTGTACCTGGGAGTGTCAGAGGTGTATCTGGAAGTGTCAGGGTGTACCTGGGAGTATCAGAGGTGTACCTGGGAGTGTCAGCGGTGTACTGGGAGTGTGGGGGTGTAACTGGGAGTGTCGAGGTGGAACTGGGAGTGTCTGAAGTGTACCTGGCAGTGTCAGAGGTGTACCTGGGAGTGTCAGAGTAGTACTGGGAGTGTCAGAGGTATACCTGAGGGTGTGCGAGGTGTACCTGGGGTGTCAGGGAACCAGGGGTGTAAGAGGTGTACCTGGGAGTGTCAGAGGTGTACCAGGAGTGTCAGAGGATGACCAGGAGTGTCAGGGTGAACCAGGAGGTGTCTGGGTGTAGTGGGAGTATCGGAGGTGTACTTGGGAGTATCGGAGGTGTGCAGGAGTATGAGGTGTGCCTGGGAGTGTCAGAGGTGTACCTGGTATCATTGGTGTACCTGGGAGGTATGAGAGGTGTACCTGGGAGTGTCAAAGGTGTTCCTGGGTGTGTAGAGACTGTACCTGGGAGTGTCAGAGGTGTACCTGGGAGTGTCGGAGGTGTGCCTGGGAGTGTCAGATGTGTGCCTGGGAGTGTCAGAGGTGCACTTAAGTGTCACAGGTGCACCTGGGAGTGTCTGAGTGTTACTGGGAGTGTCTGAGCTTTACCTGGGAGTGTCTGAGGTGTACCTGGCAGTGTCTGAGGTGTACCTGGGGTGTCAGTGGTGTACCTGGGAGTGTCAGCGTTGTACCTGGGAGTATCATTGGTGTACCTGGAAGTGTCAGGGGTGTACGTGGAAGTGTCAGGGGTGTACTGGAAGTGTCAGGGTGTACCTGGGTGTCTGAGGTGGACCTAGTGTCTGAGCTGTAGCCTGGGAGTGTCTGAGGTGTGCCTGGTAGTGTCGAGGTGTACCTGGAGTGTCAGAGGTGTACCTGGGAGTGTCAGAGGTGTACCTGAAGTGTCAGAGGTGTACCTGGGAGTGTCATTGGTGTACCTGAGTGTCAGAGGTGTACCAGAGTGTCAGTGATGTACCTGAAGTGTCATTGGTGTACCTGGGAGTGTCAGAGGTGACCTGGAAGTGTCAGGGTGTACCTGGAAGTGTCAGGGGTGTACCTGGAAGTGTCAGAGGGTGTACCTGGGAGTGCCTGAGGTGTTCCTGGAGTGTCGAGGTGTACCTGGGAGTGTCTGAGGCTGTACCTGGGGTGTCTGAGGTGTACCTGGTGGTGTCTGAGGTGTACCTGGCAGTGTCAGCGGTGCCTGGGAGTGTCAGGGGTGCCTGGGAGTGTCAGCGGTGTACCTGGGAGTGTCAGAGGTGTTCCTGGGAGTGTCGGAGGAGCACCTGGGAGCGTCAAGGAGTACCTGGGAGTGTCAGAGGTGTACCTGGGGTGTCTGGAGGTGTTCCTGGGAGTGTCTGAGGTGCACCGGGAAGTGTCTGAGGGTGTACATGGGAATGAGGTGTATCTTGCAGTGTCAGCGGGTGTCACTGGGGTATGGCGTGTACCTGGGAGTGTCAGAGGTATACCTGGGCGTATCAGAGGTGTACCTGGGAGTGTCAGAGGTGTACCTGGGAGTGTCAGAGGTTATACACCAAGTGTCAGAGGTGTACCTGGGGTATCAGAGGTGTGCCTGGGGTATCAGAGTGGCACCTGGGGAGTGTCAGAGGTGCACAAGTGTCAAGGTGTGCCAGGGGAGTGTCAGAGGTGAACCAGGGAATGTCAGTGGAATACCCGGGAGTGTCAGAGGTGTACCTGGGAATGTCAGAGGTGTACCTGGGAGTGTCAGAGGTGTACCTGGGAGTGTCAGAGGTGTTCCTGAGAGTGTCAGAGGTGTACCAGGGAGTGTCAGAGGCGTACCTGGGAGAGTCAGAGGTGTACCTGGAAGTGTCAGATGTGTACCTGGGAGAGTCATTGGTGTGCCTGGGAGTGTCATTGGTGTACCTGGGAGTGTCAGAGTGTGCCAGGGGAGTGTGTCAGTGGTGGCAAGTGTCATTTGGTGTGCCTGGGGTGTCAGAGGTGTACCTGGAAGTGTCAGGGGTGTACCTGGAAGTGTCAGGGGTGTCCCTGCAAGTGTCAGAGGTGTACCTGGGAGTGCCTGAGGTGTACCTGGGATTGTCAGAGGTGTAACTGGGAGTGTCAGGGGTGTAACTGGGAGTGTCAGGGGTGTACCTGGAGTGTCATAGGTGTATCTGGCAGTGTCAGTGGTGTACCTGGGAGTGTCAGAGTTGTACTTGGGAGTGTGATTGGTGCATCTGGGAGTGTCAGAGGTGCACTTGGGAGTGTCACAGGTGCACCTGGGAGTTATAGAGGTGTAACTGGGAGTGTCTGGGCTGTACCTGGGAGTGTCTGAAGTGTACCTGGCAGTGTCTGAGGTGTACGTGGCAGTGTCAGCGGTGTACCTGGGAGTGTCAGAGGTGTACCTGGGAGTGTCAGAGGTGTTCCTGGGAGTGTCGGAGGAGTACCTGGCAGCGTCAAAGGAGTACCTGGGAGTGTCAGAGGAGTACCTGGCAGCGTCAAAGGAGTACCTTGGAGTGTCAGAGGTGTACCTGGTAGTGTCAGTGGTGTACCTGGGAGTGTCAGAGTTGTACTTGGGAGTGTGATTGGTGTACCTGGGAGTGTCAGAGGTGTATCTGGAAGTGTCAGAGGTGTACCTGGGAGTATGAGAGGTGTACCTGGGAGTGTCAAAGGTGTACCTGGGTGTGTGAGAAATGTACCTGGGAGTGTCAGAGGTGTACCTGGGAGTGTCGGAGGTGTACCTAGGAGTGTCAGAGGTGTGCCTTGGAGTGTCAGAGGTGCACTTGGGAGTGTCACAGGTGCACCTGGGAGGGTCTGAGGTGTACCTGGGAGTGTCAGGAGAACCAGGGAGTGTAAGGGTGTACCTGGGAGTGCAGAGAGTACCAGGGAGTGTCAGAGGTGAACCAGGGGTGTCAGAGGTGAACCAGGGAGTGTCAGAGGTGTACCTGGGAGTATGAGAGGTGTACCTGGGAGTGTCAAATGTGTTCCTGGGTGTGTGAGAAGTGTACCTGGAGTGTCAGAGGTGTACCTGGGGTGTCAGAGGTGTGACCTGGAGTGTCAGATGTGTGGCCTGAGGTGTCAAAGGTGCACTTGGGAGTGTCACAGGTGCACCTGGGAGTGTCTGAGGTGTTACTGGTAGTGTCTGGGCTTTGGGAGTGTCTGAGGTGTACCTGGCAGTGTCTGAGGTGTACCTGGCAGTGTCAGCGGTGTACCTGGGAGTCATGGCGTTGTACCTGGGGTATCATGGTGTACCTGGAAGTGTCAGGGGTGTACGTGGAAGTGTCAGGGTGTACTGGAAGTGTCAGACGTGTACCTGGGAGTGTCAGAGGTGTACCTGGGAGTGTCAGAGGTGTTCCTGAGAGTGTCAGAGGTGTACCTGGGAGTGTCAGAGGTGTACCTGGGAGTGTCAGAGGTGTACCTGGAAGTGTCAGAGGTGTACCTGGGAGTGTCATTGGTGTACCTGGGAGTGTCAGAGGTGTACCAAGGGTGTCAGTGGTGTACCTGAGAGTGTCATTGGTGTACCAGTGTCAGAGGTGTGCTGGAGTGTCAGGGTGTACAAGTGTCAGGGGTGTACCTGGAAGTGTCAGAGGTGTACCTGGGAGTGCCTGAGGTGTACCTGGGAGTGTCTGAGGTGCCTGGGGTGTCTGAGCTGTACCTGGGGTGTCTGAGGTGTACCTGGTCGTGTCTGGGTGTACCTGGCAGTGTCTGAGGTGTACCTGGCAGTGTCTGAGGTGAACCTGGGAGTGTCAGAGGTGCTGGGAGTGTCAGAGGTGTTCCTGGGAGTGTCGGAGGCTGGGAGCGTCAAGGAGTACCTGGGAGTGTCAGGGTGTACCTGGGAGTGTCAAGGTGTACCTGGGAGTGTCTGAGGTGTTCCTCGGGTATCAGGTGTACGCAAGGTGTCTGAGGTGTACATGGAATGTCAGAGGTGTATCTTGCAGTGTCAGCGGTGTACCTGGGAGTGTCAGCGGGTGTACCCTGGAGTGTCAGAGGCATACCTGGGCGTATCAGAGTTGTACCTGGGAGTGTCAGAGGTGTACCTGGGAGTGTCAGAGGTGCCTGGGAGTGTCAGAGGTGTACTTGGTAGTGTCAGTGGTGTACCTGGGAGTGTCAGAGTTTGCTTGGGAGTGTGATTGGTGTACCTGGAGTGTCAGAGGTGTATGAAGTGTCAGAGGTGCTGGGAATATCGGAGGTGTACCTGGGAGTGGGGGTGTACCTGGGAGTATGTGGTGCTTGGAGGTCAGAGGTGTACAAAGTAGGGTGTACCTGGGTATGGTGGGTGTACCTGGAAGTGTCAGAGTGTACCTGGGAGTGTCAGGGTGTACCTGGGAGGTCTAGAGGTGTTCAGAGTGTCAGAGGTGTAACTGGTGTGTCATTGGTGTACCTGGGAGGTCAGGGTGTACAGGGAGTGTCAGAGGTGTACCTGGGGTGTCAGAGTAGTACCTGGAAGTGTCAGAGGTGTACCTGAGAGTGTCTGAGGTGTACCTGGGAGTGTCAGGGGGAGAACCAGGGAGTGAAGAGGTGTACCTGGTAGTGTCAGTGGTGTACCTGGGAGTGTCAGAGTTGTACTTGGGAGTGTGATTGGTGTACCTGGGAGTGTGGTGTATCTGGAAGTGTCAGAGGTGTGCCTGGAAGTGTCAGGGGTGTACTTGGAAGTGTCAAGGGGTGTACCTGGAAATGTCAGAGGTGTACCTGGAAGTGTGAGGGGTACCTGGGAGTGGGGTGGCACCTGGGAGGTGTAGGGTGTTCCTGGTGTCAGGTAGTACCTGGAAGTGTCAGGGGTGTCTGGGGTCTGAGGTGTACATGGAAGTGTCAGAGGTGTACCTGGGAGTCTCAGAGGTGTACCAGTGTCAGAGGTGTTCTGAGAGTGTCAGAGGTGTACCTGGGAGTGTCAGAGGTGTAACTGGGAGTGTCAGAGGTGTCCTGGAAGTGGCAGAGGTGTACCTGGGTATGTTGGTATAGGTAGAGGTGGCACAGAGTGTCAGTGGTCTGAGTGTATTTGGTACCCGGGAGTGTCAGAGTGTACCCTGAAGTGTCAGGGGTTGTACCTGGAAGTTATGGTGTACCTGGAAGTGTCAGAGGTGGACCTAGTGTCATTGGGTAGCCTGGGAGTGTCAGAGTGTACCGAAAGTGTCAGTGGTGTACCTGAGAGTGTTATTGGTGCTACAGGTGTAGTGTACCAAGTGTCAGGGTTGTACCTGGAAGTGTCAGGGTGCATGGAAGTGTCAGGGTGTACCTGGGTGCCTGGGGTGTGCCGGGTGTCTGAGGTGTACCTGGAGTGTCTGAGCTGTACCTGGGAGTGTCTGAGGTGTACCTGGTCGTGTCTCGGGGTGTACCTGGCAGTGTCTGAGGTGTACCTGGCAGTGTCTGAGGTGAACCTGGGAGTGTCAGAGGTGTACCTGGTGTCAGAGGTGTTCCTGGGAGTGTCGGAGAGTACCTGGGAGCGTCAAGGGAGTACCTGGGAGTGTGCAGAGGTGTACCTGGGAGTGTCAAGGTGCCTGGGGTGTCTGAGGTGTTCCTGGAGTATCTGAGGTGTACCTGGAAGTGTCTGGTGTACATGGAATGTCAGAGGTGTATCTTGCAGTGTCAGGGTGTACCTGGGAGTGTGCGGTGTGCCTGGGAGTGTCAGAGGCATACCTGGGCGTATCAGAGTTGTACCTGGGTGTCAGAGGTGTACCTGGGAGTGTCAGAGGTGTACCTGGGGTGTCAGGGGTGTACTTGGTAGTGTCAGTGGTGTACCTGGGAGTGTCAGAGTTGTACTTGGGAGTGTGATTGGTGTACCTGGGAGTGTCAGAGGTGTATCTGGAAGGTCAGGGGTGTACTGGGAATATCGGAGGTGTACCTGGGAGTGTCAGGGGTGTACCTGGGAGTGTCATTGGTGTATGGGGTCTCAGGTGCAAGGGAGTGTCAGGGTGTACCTGGGGTGTCATTGGGTGTACCTGGAAGTGTCAGAGGTGTACCTGGGAGTGTCAGAGGTGTACCTGGGAGTGTCAGAGGTGTTCCCGAGAGATGTCAGAGGTGTACCTGAGTGTGTCATTGGTGTACCTGGGTGTCAGAGGTGTACAGGGAGTGTCAGAGGTGTACCTGGGAGTGTCAGAGGTACCTGGAGGTGTCAGGGTGTACCTGAGAGTGTCTGAGGTGTACCTGGGTGTGAGAAACCAGGAGGAAAGAGAGTGTACCTGGTAGTGTCAGTGGTGTGGGAGTGTCAGAGTTGTGCAGGAGTGTGATTGGTGTACCTGGGAGTGTCAGGGTGTATCTGGAAGTGTCAGAGGTGTACCTGGAAGTGTGAGGGTGTACCTGGAAGTGTCAAGGGTGTACCTGGAAGTGTCAGGGGTGTACCTGGAAGTGTCAGAGGGGGTCTGGGGTGTCAGAGGTGTACCTGGGAGTGTCAGAGGTGTTTCTGAGAGTGTCAGGTAGTACCTGGAAGTGTCAGAGTGTACCTGGTAGTGTCAGTGATGTACCGGAGTGTCAGAGTTGTACTTGGGAGTGATGGGTGTACTGGGAGTGTCAGAGGTGTATCTGGAAGTGTCAGAGGTGTCTGGGAATATAGGAGGTGACCTGGGAGTGTCAGGGGTGTACCTGGGAGTGTCAGGGGTGTAACTGGTAGTGTCGGAGGTGTAACTGGGAGTGTCAGAGTAGTACCTGGAAGTGTCAGAGGTGCACTGGGGTGTCTGAGGTGTACCTGGGGTGTCAGGGAGAACCAGGAGTGTAAGGGCTGTTGGTAGTGTCAGTGGTGTACCTGGGAGTGTCAGAGTTGTACTGGAGTGTCAGAGTTGTACTTGGGGTGTGATTGGTGTCTGGGGTGTCAGAGGTGAACTTGGGAGTGTCACAGGTGCACCTGGGAGTTATAGGGGTGTAACTGGGGTGTCTGAGCTGTACCTGGGTGTGTGAAGTGTACCTGGTGGTGTCTGAGGTGTACCTGGCAGTGTCAGCGGTGTACCTGGGAGTGTCAGAGGTGTACCTGGGAGTGTCAGAGGTGTTCCTGGGGTGTCGGAGGTACCTGTAGGAGTACCTGGGAGTCAGAGGGTTACCTGAGTGTCAGTGGTGTACCTGGAGTGTCAGAGTTGCACTTGGGAGTGTGATTGGTGTACCTGGGTGTGAGGTTTATCTGGAAGTGTCATGGTGTACCTGGGAGTATCAGAGGGGTGTACCTGGGGTGTGCAGGTGTACCTGGGAGTGTCAGGGGTGTCTGGGAGTGTCGGAGGTGTAACTGGGGTGTCAGATGTGTACCTGGGGGAGTCTAAGGTGTACCTGGGAGTGTCACGGGTGTTCCTGGTAGTGTCAGGGGTGTACCTGGGAGTGTCAGGGGTGTACCTGGGAATGTCAGTGGTGTACCTGGGAGTGTCAGCTGTGTACCAGGGAGTGTCTGAAGTGTACCTGGCAGTGTCAGAGGTGCACCTGGGAATGTCAGTGGTGTACCTGGGAGCGTCAGAGTTGTACCTGAGAGTGTCAAAGGTGTACCTGGGAGTGTCAGAGGTGTACCTGGGAGTGTCAGGGGTGCACCTGGGAGTGTCAGAGGTGTACCTGGGAGGCCTGAGGTGTACCTGGGAGCATCTGAGGTGTACCTGGGAGTGTCAGAGCAGTACCTGGGAGCGCCTGGGAGGTACCTGGGAGGCCAGAGGTGCACCTGGAAGGTCAGGGGTGCACCTGGGAGCACGGAGGTGCACCTGGGAGCATCGGAGGTGTACCTGGGAGCAGTCAGGAGGTGCACCTGGTAGTATCATTGGTGTACCTGGGGGTGTCTGAGGTGTACCTGGGAGTGTCAGGGGAGAACCAGGGAGTGTAAGAGGTGTACCTGGGAGAGTCAGAGGTGTTCCTGAGAGTGTCAGAGGTGTACCTGGGAGGGTCAGAGGTGTACCTGGGAGTGTAAGAGGTGTACCTGGAAGTGTCAGAGGTGTACCAGGGATTGTCAGAGGTGTACCTGGAAGTGTCAGGGGTGTACCTGGAAGTGTCAGGGGTGTACCTGGAAGTGTCAGAGGTGTACCTGTGAGTGCCTGAGGTGTACCTGGGATTGTCAGGGGTGTAACTGGGAGTGTCAGGGGTGTACCTGGAGTGTCATAGGTGTATCTGGCAGTGTCAGCGGTGTAACTGGGAGTGGCAGCGGTGTACCTGGGAGTGTCAGAGGTGTGCCTGGGAGTGTCAGAGGTGCACTTGGGAGTGTCACAGGTGCACCTGGGAGTTATAGAGGTGTAACTGGGAGTGTCTGAGCTGTACCTGGGAGTGTCTGAAGTGTACCTGGCAGTGTCTGAGGTGTACCTGGCAGTGTCAGCGGTGTACCTGGGAGTGTCAGCGGTGTACCAGGGAGTGTCAGCGGTGTACCTGTGAGTGTCAGAGGTGTACGTGGGAGTGTCAGAGGTGTTCCTGTGAGTGTCCGAGGAGTACCTGGCAGCGTCAAAGGAGTACCTGGGATTGTCAGAGGTGTACCTGGTAGTGTCAGTGGTGTACCTGGGAGTGTCAGAGTTGTACTTGGGAGTGTGATTGGTGTACCTGGGAGTGTCAGAGGTGTATCCGGAAGTGTCAGAGGTAAACCTGGGATTATCAGAGGTGTACCTGGGAATGTCAGAGGTGTACCTGGGAGTGTCAGAGTAGTACCTGGGAGTGTCAGAGGTGTACCTGGGAGTGTCAGGGGAGAACCAGGGAGTGTCAGAGGTGAACCAGGGAGTGTCTGAGGTGTACAGGGGAGTATCCGAGGTGTACCTGGGAGTATCGGAGGTGTACCTGGGAGTGTCAGAGGTATACCTGGTAGTATCATTGGTGTACCTGGGAGTGTCAGAGGTGTATCTGGAAGTGTCAGAGGTGAACCAGGGAGTGTCTGAGGTGTACCTGGGAGTATGAGAGGTGTACCTGGGAGTGTCAAAGGTGTACCTGGGTGTGTGAGAAGTGTATCTGGGAGTGTCAGAGGTGTACCTGGGAGTGTCGGAGGTGTACATGGGAGTGTCAGAGGTGTGCCTGGGAGTGTCAGAGGTGCACTTGGGAGTGTCACAGGTGTACCTGGGAGTGTCTGAGGTGTTACTGGGAGTGTCTGAGCTTTACCTGGGAGTGTCTGTGGTGTACCTGGTAGTGTCTGAGGTGTACCTGGCAGTGTCAGCGACGTACCTGGGAGTGTCAGCGGTGTACCTGGGAGTATCATTGGTGTACCTGGAAGTGTCAGGGGTGTACCTGGAATTGTCAGATATGTACCTGAGTGTGCCATTGGTGTACCTGGGAGTGTCAGAGGTGTACCAGGGAGTGTCAGAGGTGAACCAGGGAGTGTCAGAGGTGAACCAGGGAGTGTCTGAAGTGTACCTGGGAGTATCGGACGTGTACCTGGGAGTATCGGAGGTGTACCTGGGAGTGTCAGAGGTGTACTTGGTAGTATCATTGGTGTACCTGGGAGTGTCAGAGGTGTATCTGAAAGTGTCAGAGGTGTACCTGGGAGTATCTGAGGTGTACCTGGGAGTGTCAGAGGTGTACCAGGGAGTGTCAGAGGAGTACCTGGGAGAATCGGAGGTGTACCTGGGAGTATCGGAGGTGTACCTGGGAATGTCAGAGGTGTACCTGGGAGTGTCAAAGGTGAACCAGGGAGTCTCAGAGGTGAACCAGGGAATGTCAGTGGAGTACCTGGGAGTGTCAGAGGTGTACCTGGGAGTGTCAGCGGTGTACCTGGGAGTGTCAGAGGTGTAACTGGGAGTGTGAGAAGTGTACCTGGGAGTGTCAGAGGTGTACCTGGAAGGGTCAGGGGTGTACCTGGAAGTGTCAGAGGTGTACATGGGAGTGTCAGAGGTGTACCTGGGAGTGTCAGAGGTGTACCTGGGAGTGTCAGAGGTGTACCTGGGAGTGTGGGAAGTGTACCTGGGAGTGTCAGAGGTGTACCTGGAAGTGTCAGAGGTGTACCTGGAAGTGCCTGAGGTGTAACTGGGAGTGTCAGCGGTGTACCTGGGAGTGTCAGATGTGTGCCTGGGAGTGTCAGAGGTGCACTTGGGAGTGTCACAGGTGCACCTGGGAGCCGAGGTGTAAATTGGGAGTGCTGAGGTGGCCATGGAATGTCAGAGGTGAAACTTGCAGTGTCAGAGGTGTACCTGGGAGTATCAGCGGTGTACCTGGGAGTGTCAGCGGTGTACCTGGGAGTGTGAGAAGTGTACCTGGGAGTGTCAGAGGTGTACCTGGAAGGGTCAGAGGTTTACCTGGTAGTGTCAGGGGTGTACCTGGAAGTGTCACAGGTGTACCTGGGAGTGCCTGAGGTGTAACTGGGAGTGTCAACGGTGTACCTGGGAGTGTCAGATGTGTGCCTGGGAATGTCAGAGGTGCACTTGGGAGTGTCACAGGTGCACCTGGGAGTTTCTGAGGTGTAACTGGGAGTGTCTGAGCTTTACCTGGGAGTGTCTGAAGTGTACCTGGCAGTGTCTGAGGTGTACCTGGCAGAGTCAGCGGTGTACCTGGAAGTGTCAGGGGTGTACCTGGGAGTGTCAGCGGTGTACCTGGGAGTGTCAGAGGTGTACCTGGTAGTATCATTGGTGTACCTGGGAGTGTCAGAGGTGTATCTGGAAGTATCAGAGGTGAACCAGGGAGTGTCTGAGGTGTACCTGGGAGTATCGGAGGTGTACCTGGGAGTGTCAGAGGTGTGCCTGGGAGTGTCAGAGGTGCACTTGGGAGTGTCACAGGTGCACCTGAGAGTGTCTGAGGTGTTACTGGGAGTGTCTGAGCTTTACCTGGGAGTGTCTGAGGAGTACCTGGCAGTGTCTGAGGTGTACCTGGCAGTGTCAGCGGTGTACCTGGGAGTGTCAGCGGTGTACCTGGGAGTATCATTGGTGTACCTGGAAGTGTCAGGGGTGTACCTGGAAGTGTCAGAGGTGTACCTGAGTGTGTCATTGGTGTACCTGGGAGTGTCAGAGGTGTACCTGGGAGTATCATTGGTGTACCTGGAAGTGTCAGGGGTGTACCTGGAAGTGTCAGAGTGTACCTGAGTGTGTCATTGGTGTAACTGGGAGTGCCAGAGGTGTACCAGGGAGTGTCAGAGGTGTACCACGGAGTGTCAGAGGAGTACCTGGGAGAATCGGAGGTGTACCTGGGAGTATCGGAGGTGTACCTGGGAATGTCAGAGGTGTACCTGGGAGTGTCAACGGTGAACCAGGGAGTGTCAGAGGTGAACCATGGAATGTCAGTGGAGTACCTGGGAGTGTCAGAGGTGTACCTGGGAGTGTCAGCGGTGTACCTGGGAGTGTCAGTGGTGTGCCTGGGAGTGTGGGAAGTGTACCAGGGAGTGTCAGAGGTGTACCTGGAAGGGTCAGAGGTGTACCTGGAAGTGTCAGAGATGTACATGGGAGTGTCGAGGTGTACCTGGGAGTGTCAGAGGTGTACCTGGGAGTGTCAGAGGTGTACCTGGTAGTATCATTGGTGTACCTGGGAGTGTCAGAGGTGTACCTGGTAGTATCATTGGTGTACCTGGGAGTGTCAGAGGTGTATTTGGAAGTGTCAGAGGTGTACCTGGGAGTATGAGAGGTGTAGCTGGGAGTGTCAAAGGTGTAACTGGGTGTGTGAGAAGTGTACCTGGGAGTGTAGGGGTGTCTGAGAGTGTCTGGGAGTGGTTTCCTGGGAGGTGGTGAGGTGTACCTGGAAGTGTCAGGTGTACCGGGTATCAGAGGTGGCACTGGAAGTGTCAGAGGTGTACCTGGGTGTCATTGGTGTATCTGGGGATGTCAGGGGCAGAGTGTCAGTGGTGTTCCTGGGAGTGTCATTGGTGTGCCTGGGGTGTCAGGGGTGTACCTGGAAGTGTCAGGGTGTACCTGGGAGTGTCAGGGTGGCCATGGAGGTCAGAGGTTGTTGCACTGGGGGTGCCTGAGGTGTCACCTGGGATTGTCTGAGGGTGTACCTGGGATGTCTCGAGCTGTGCCTGGGGTGTGGTGTGCACTGTGTGTCTGAGGTGCCTGGCAGTGTCTGAGGTGTACCTGGCAGTGTCTGAGGTGTACCTGGGGTGTAAGAGGTGTGCCTGGGAGTGTCAGAGGTGTACATGGGAGTGTCTGAGTGTTCCTGGGGGTGTCAGGTGTACCGGGAAGTGTCTGAGGTGTACATGGAATGTCAGAGGTGTATCTTGCAGTGTCAGCGGTGTACCTGGGAGTGTCAGCGGTGTGCCTGGGAGTGTCAGAGGTATACCTGGGCGTATCAGAGGTGTACCTGGACTGCCTGAGGTGTGCCTGGGAGTGTTGCAGGGTGACCTGAGGGTGTCTGAGCTGTCAGCACCTGGGGTGTCTTGGGTGTACTGGTGAGGTGTCTGAGGTGTACCTGGCAGTGTCTGAGGAATGTACCTGTGTCTGAGAGGTGTACCTGGGAGTGTAAGAGGTGTACCTGGGAGTGTCAGAGGTGTTCCTGGGGAGTGTCGGAGGAGTACCTGGGAGCGTCAAGGTACCTGGTGTCAGAGGTGTACCTGGTGTCAGAGGTGTACCTGAGAGTGTCTGAGGTGTTCCTGGGGTGTCTGAGGTGTACCTGGAAGTGTCTGAGGTGTACATGGAATGTCAGAGGTGTATCTTGCAGTGTCAGCGTCGGTACCTGGAGTGATCAGCGGTGTGCAGGAGTGTCAGAGGTATACCTGGGCGTATCAGAGGTGTACCTGGGAGTGTAGGGTTGGGGTTGGGTTGATGGGGTTGGTGATGGGTGGGAAGTGTCAGAGTTGTACCCGGGAGTGTGATTGGTGCCTGGGGAGTGTCAGGGTGTATCTGGAAGTGTCAGAGGTGTACCTGGGAATATCAGTGTACTGGGGTGTCAGGGTGTGCCTAGGAGTGTCAGGGTGTAACTGGGAGTGTCGGAGGTGTAACTGGGAGTGTCAGAGGTACCTAATTGTCAGAGGTGTACCTGAGTGTGTCATTGGTGGTGTACCTGGGAGTGTCAGAGGTGTACAGGGGTGTCGAGGGTGTACCTGGGAGTGTCATTGGTGTACCTGGAAGTGTCAGAGGTGTACCTGGTATGCAGTGTACCGGGAGTGTCAGGGGTGTTCTGAGAGTGTCAGGGGTGGCTGGTACATGTGTGTGTGTGTGTGTGTGGTGTGACCTGGGAGTGTCAGAGGTGCTTTTGAGGTATGGGTGTTGCACAGGAGTGTCAAACTGAGTACTGCTGGAGGAGTGTGTGGCAGAGGGGGTGTGCCTGGGAGTGTCTGTGGTGCCTGGGGTGTCACCAGGGGAGTTTAAGAGGGGGTGTACCTGGTGGGAGGTGTCAGTGGGTAGCCTGGGGAGGTGTGGCCTTGTGTGTGTGTGGCCTGCCCGTGTGCCCAGCTTGTGGTGTGTGTGTGTGTGTGTGTCCCATTGTTGGTGGTGTGTGTGTGGTGTGTGTGTGTGTGGTGTGGCCGTGGTGGCGTGGCGTGTGGCTGTGGCCCGTGTGTGTGGCCTGGGCCGCCGCCGCTGCGCTGCGCCGCTGCCGCCGCCGCGCCGCCGCCGCCGCCGCCACCGCCGCCGCCTGCGCCGCCGCCTTACCCCAACAACGCCGCCGCCGCGCTGCCGCCTGCCGCCGCCTGCCATGCCGCTGCCTGCCGCCGCCGCCCTGCTGCGCCGCTGCCTGCGCCTTGCCCGCTGCGCGCCGCCGCCGCCGCGCCGCCGCTGCCGCCGCTGCGCCCAGCGCCGCTGCCGCCACCCTGCCCATGCCCTGCGCTGCTGCCTTGCTGCCGCTCTTGGCGCCGCCCGCGCCGCTGCCGCCTTATGCGCCTTGCCGCCGCTGCGCCGCCTTAACCTTGCGCCGCCGCCGCCCTTGCGCCGCTATGCCGCCTTGCCGCCCTGCGCCGCCGCGCCTGCTCTTACCCGCGCCACCTTGCCGCCCCTTACCGCCGCCGCTGCTTGCCTGTGTGTGCCTGTGTGTGTGTGTGTGTGTGTGTGTGTGTGTGTGTGTGTGTGTGTGTGTGTGTGTGTGTGGCCATGTATGTGTGTGTGTGTGTGTGGCCTTGTGTGTGTGTGTGGCTGTGTGTGTGTGTGTGTGTGTGTGGCCCATTGCCCAGCTAGTGTGTGTGTGTGTGGCCGTGTGTGTGTGTGGCCTGTGGCCTTGTGTATGTGTGTGTGTGTCAGGATAGG
>NW_024738303.1:0-6204 GCF_018991925.1 Homarus americanus | reverse complement strand
CCTTGAAGAGTATAACAAAGGCCCCTTATCTAGAAAACAAAGGCCTTGATCCAGTTAACAAAGGCCCCTGATCAAGTTAAGTAACAAAGTCCCCTGATCGTGTATAACAGCCCCCTCTACGCATACCACAGCCCCCGGATCGAGTATAACAAAGTCCCCTTATCGAGAGCACGAAAGTCCACTGATCGAGTATAACTAATTCCCTTATCATAAACAAAGGTACCTCATCGAGTATAACAAAGTCCCTGGTCGAGTGCTGCCAACAAAGGCCCTGATCGAGTGTAACAAAGTCCCTGATCGAGTATAACAAAGTCCCTAGTCGAGTATAAGAAACCCTGATCGAGTATAACAAAGCCCCCTAATGGAGTATAACAAAAGTCAAATGATCGAGATATATCAAAGTCCCCTGTCGAGTATAACAAAGTGCCCTGATCGAGTATAACAAAATCCCCGGATCGAGTATAACAAAGTCCCCTTTGTGGAGTATAAATAAAGTCCCTGATAGATTATAACAAAGGCCCATGATCGAGAAAACAAAGGCCTCTGGATCGAGTTTAACAAAGCCCCTCATCGAGTATAACAAAGTCCCCTTGATCGAGTATAATAAAGTCCCTTGAACGAGTATAACAAAGGCCTTCTCATCGAGTATAACAACGGCCCTAAAGTAATATAACAAAGTCCCATGACCGAGTATAACAAAGTCCCTGTTCGAGTATATAACAAAGGCCACTGATCGAGTATAACAAAAGTCCCCTGATCGAGTATGCTACCACAGCACCCTGATCGAGTATCACAAAGGCCCCTCATCGAGTATAACAAAGTCCCCTGATCGAGTATAACAAAGTCCCTGAAGAGTATAACAAAGGCCCCTTATCTAGAAAAACAAAGGCACCTGATCCAGTTAACAAAGGCCTCTGATCAGTATAACAAAAGTCCCCTTGATCGAGTATAAACAAAGGCCTCTGATCGAGTATACCACAGCCCCTGATCGAGTAGTCACAAAGGCCCCTCATCGAGTATAACAAAGTCCCTGATCGAGCATAACAAAGTCCCTGATTGAGTATAAATAAAGTCCCCTGGTCGAGTACAACAAAAAGCCCCTGATCGAGGGAACAAAAGTCCCTTGATCGAGTATAACAAACCTCAGTCGAGTATAACAAAAGTCCCCTCATCGAATATAACAAAGCCCCTAATCGAGTATAACAAAGTCAAATGATCGAATAACAAAGTCCCTGATCGAGTATAGCAAAGTCCCTAATCGAGTATAACAAAGTCCCCTGATCGAGATATAATGTCCCCTGGTCGAGTATAAACAAAGTCCCCTGATCGAGTATAACAAAAATCCCCTGATCGAGTATAACAAAAGTCCCCGTGGAGTATAACAAAGTCCCCTGATAGATTATAACAAAGGCCCATGACCGAGAAAAACAAAGGCCTCTGACCGAGTTTAACAAAGTCCCCTGATCGAATATAACAAAGTCCACTGATCGAGTATAACAAAGTCCCCTGGTCGAGTATAACAAAGTTCCCTGATCGAGTATAAATAAAAAGTCCCCTGATCGAGTATAAGAAAGTCCCCTGATTAGAAATAACAAAGTCCTTTGATCGAGTATAACAAAGTTCCCCTATCGAGTATATAACAAAGTCCCTGATCGAATATAACAAAGTCCCCTAATCGGGATATATCAAAGTCCCCTGGTCGAGTATGCTAACAAAGTGCCCTGATCGAGTATATAAAAGTCGCCTGATCGAGTATAACAAAAGTCCCATCGTCGAGTTTAACAAAGTCCCTGATAGATTATAAATAAAAAGGCCCACATCGAGAAAAACAAAGGCCTCTGATCGAGTTTAACAAAGGCCCTCATCGAGTATAACAAAGCCCCTTAATCGAGTATAATAAAGTCCCTTGAACGAGTATAACAAACGCCTCATCGAGTATAACAACGGGCCCCTAAAATAATATAACAGCACCATGACTGAGCATAACAAAGTCCCCTGACAGAGTATAACAGAGACACTGACGAGTATAACAGAGGCCCCTAATCGACTACGGTAACAAAGGCCCCTCATCGATAATAACAAAAGAACCCTGATCGAGTATAACAAAGTCCCTGATCGAGTACACAACAAAGTCCGATCGAGAAAGTATAACAAAGTCCCCTGGTCGAGTACAACAAAAGTCCCGTGGCCTTGAAGTTCACCAGGCCCCTCATCGAGTGTAACAACAAAGTCCCCTGACGAGTATAACAAAGTCCCTGGTCGAGTATAACAAAGTCCCCTGATCGAGTATAACAAAGCCCCCTAATCGAGTATAACAAGGTCAAATGATCGAGTATAACAAAGTCCCCTGATCGAATATAACAAAGTCCACTCATCGAGTATAACAAAGTCCACTGATCGAGTATGTCAAAGTCCCCTGATCGAGTATAACAAAGTCCCCTAATCAAGTATATCAAAGTCCCTGGTCGAGTATAACAAAGTACTCCTGATCGAGTTTAACAAAAGTCCCTGATCGAATATAACAAAGTCCACTGATCGAGTATAACAAAGTCCCCTGGTCGAGTATAACAAAGTCCCCTGATCGAGTATAACAAAGTCCCCTGATCGAGAATAACAAAGTCCCCTGATTAAGAATAACAAAGTCCTTTGATCGAGTATATAACAAAAGTCCCCTGATCGAGTATAAGAAAGTCCCCTGAAGAGTATAACAAAGGCCCCTTATCTAGAAAAACAAAGGCTCCTGATCCAGTTAACAAAGGCCCCTGATCAAGTATAACAAAGTCCCCTGATCGTGTATAACAAAGCCCCCTCATCGAGTATACCACAGCCCCCTGATCGAGTATAACAAAGTCAAATCTTATCGAGTATAACAAAGTCCACTGATCGAGTATAACTAATTCCCCTTATCGAGTAGAACAAAGGTAAATTTCATCGAGTATAACAAAGTCCCCTGGTCGAGTACGCCAACAAAGGCCCCTATTCGAGTGTAACAAAGTCCCCTGATCATATACCAAGTCCTTGTAGCCGAGTATAAGAAAGTCCCCTGATCGAGTATAACAAAGCCCCTAATGGAGTATAACAAAGTCAAATGATCGAGATATATCACAAAGTCCCCAATGAGTATAACAGTGCCCTGATCGAGTATAAATAAAAATCCCCTCTGATCGAGTATATAACAAAGTCCCCTAGGAGTATAACAAAGTCCCTGATAGATTATAACAAAGGCCCATGATCGAGAAAACAAAGGCCTCTATCGGTTTTCTAACAAAGGCCTCTCATCGAGTATAACAAAGTCCCTGATCGAGTATATAATAAAGTCCCTTGAACGAGTATAACAAAGGCCTCTCATCGAGTATAACAACGGCCCTAAAGTAATATAACAAAGTCCGCGACCGAGTATAACAAAGTCCCTGTTCGAGTATAACAAAGGCCACTGGATCGAGTATAACAAAGTCCCCTGATCGAGTATACCACAGCACCCTGATCGAGTATCACAAAGGCCCCTCATCGAGTATAACAAAGTCCTCGATCGAGTATAACAAAGTCCCCTGAAGAGTATAACAAAGGCCCCCTTTATCTAGAAAACAAAGGCACCTGATCCAGTTAACAAAGGCCTCTGATCGAGTATAACAAAGTCCCCTGATCGAGTATAACAAAGCCCCTGATCGAGTATACCACAGCCCCTGATCGAGTATCACAAAGGCCCTCATCGAGTATAACAAAAGTCCCCTGATCGAGCATAACAAAGTCCCCTGATTGAGTATATAACAAAAGTCCCCTGGTCGAGTACAACAAAAGCCCCTGATCGAGTGGTGAAACAAAGTCCCCTGATCGAGTATATAACAAAGTCCTAGTCGAGTATATAAACAAAGTCCCTCATCGAGTATAAATAATGCCCCCTAATCGAGTATAACAAAGTCAAATGATCGAGAATAACAAAGTCCCTGATCGAGTATAGCAAAGTCCCCTAATCGAGTATAACAAAGTCCCCTGATGGAGATATAAAGTCCCCTGGTCGAGTATAAGAAAGTCCCTGATCGAGTATAACAAAATCCTGATCGAGCATAACAAAGTCCCCTGATTGAGTATATCAAAGTCCCCTGAACGAGTATAACAAATGCCCCTAATCGAGAATAACAAAGTCCTCTGATCGAGTATAACAAAGTCCCCCTGATCGAAAATAACAAAGTCCCCTTATCGAGTATAACAAAGTCCACTTATCGAGTATAACAAATTCCCCTTATCGAGTAGAACAAAGGCACCTCATCGAGTATAACAAAGTCCCCTGGTCGAGTACAACAAAGGCCTCTGATCGAGTGTAACAAAGTCTCCTGATCGAGTATAACAAAGTCCCTAGTCGAGTATAACAAAGTCCCCTGATCGAGTATAACAAAACCCCTAATCGAGTATTACAAAGTCAAATGATCGATTATAGCAAAGTCCCCTGATCGAGTATAACAAAATCCCCTGATCGAGTATAACAAAGTCCCCTCGTCGAGTATAACAAAGTCCCCTGATAGATTATAACAAAGGCCCATGATCGAGAAAAACAAAGGCCTCTGATCGAGTTTAACAAAGGCCCCTCATCGAGTATAATAAAGTCCCCTTATCGAGTATAATAAAGTCCCTTGAACGAGTGTAACAAAGGCCCCTCATCGAGGATAACAACGGCCCTAAAGTAATATAACAAAGTCCCATGACCGAGTATAACAAAGTCCCCTGATCGAGAACAACAAAGTCCCCTGATCGATTATAACAGAGGCCCCTAATCGACTATAACAAAGTCCTCTGAACGAGTATAACAAAGTCCCCTGATAGAGTATAACAAAGGCCCCTTATCGAGAAAAACATGGGCCCCTGATCGAGTTAACAAAGGCCCCTGATCGAGTATAACAAACGCCCCTCATCGAGTATAACAAAGGCCCCTCATCGAGTATAAAAAAGTCCCCTGATCGAGTATAACAAAGTCCCCTAATCCAATTTGCAAAGTCCCCTGATCGAGTATAACAAAGCCCCCTGATCGAGTATACCAAAGTCCCCTCATGGAGTATCACAAAGGCTCCTCATCGAATATAACAGAGTCCCATCATCGAGCATAACAAATTTCCCCTGATCGAGTATAACAAAGTCCCCTGAACGAGTATAACAAAGTCCCCTGATCGAGTATAACAAAGCCCCCTTGTCGAGTATAACAAAGTCCCCTGGTCGACTATAACAAATTCCCCTTATCGAGCAGAACAAACGCACCTCATCGAGTAAAACAAAGTCCCCTGATCGAGTATAACAAAGTGCCCTAATCGAGTATAACAAAGTCCCCTGGTCGAGTACAACAAAGTCCCCTGGTCGAGTACAACAAAGGCCCCTGATAGAGTGTAACAAAGTCCCCTGATCGAGTATAACAAACCCCCTAATCGAGTATAACAAAGTCAAATGATCGAGTATAACAAAGTCCCCTGATCGAATATAACAAAGTCCTCTGATCGAGTATAACAAAGTCCTCTGTTCGAGTATAACAAAGGCCACTAATCGAGTATAACAATGTCCCCTGATCGAGTATAACAAAATCCCCTGAAGAGTATAACAAAGGCCCCTTATCTAGAAAAACAAAGGCCCCTGATCCAGTTAACAAAGGCCCCTGGTCGAGTATAACAAAGTCCCCTGATCGAGTATAACAAACCCCCTAATCGAGTATACCACAGCCCCCTGATCGAGCATCACAATGGCCCCTCATCGAGTATAACAAAGTCCCCTGATCGAGCATAACAAAGTCCCCTGATTGAGTATATCAAAGTCCCCTGAACGAGTATAACAAATGCCCCTAATCGAGAATAACAAAGTCCTCTGATCAAGTATAAGAAAGTCCCCCTGATCGAGAATAACAAAGTCCCCTTATCGAGTATAACAAAGTCCACTTATCGAGTATAACAAATTCCCCTTATCGAGTAGAACAAAGGCACCTCATCGAGTATAACAAAGTCCCCTGGTCGAGTACAACAAAGGCCTCTGATCGAGTGTAACAAAGTCTCCTGATCGAGTATAACAAAGTCCCCTGTCGAGTATAACAAAGTCCCCTGATCGAGTATAACAAACCCCTAATCGAGTATTACAAAGTCAAATGATCGATTATAGCAAAGTCCCTGATCGAGTATAACAAAATCCCCTGATCGAGTATAACAAAGTCCCCTCGTCGAGTATAACAAAGTC
>NW_024738302.1:0-5769 GCF_018991925.1 Homarus americanus | reverse complement strand
GTGTAAATGGGACTGCCTCGTATGGGCCTATTGCTGCAGTTTCCTCCATTCTTATGTTATGTTCCTAGGACAAAATCACTCCTAGGACAGAAGCTCTCCTAGATCAAAATCCCCCTTGGACAAAATCTTTCCTAGGACAATATCCCCCCCAAGGACAAAAACACTCCTTGGACAAAGTACCCCAAGGACATACAACACACCTAACCTAACCTAAGCTGTATATACTGTTCCTCATGCGTTATCAAGTGTTTAAAGTAATGGGTTTATATGTTAGTCAGTGTTACATATATTACGTAAATACATAATCCTAGCCACTGTGTTTGTGTTCGGGTGTTGCAGTGATAATGTGTTGTGTGTTGCAGGGTGATGAAGAGACAGTATTGTGTTTGAGCTTAGTTTTTAAATTTGTGTTTCTTTTGTGTGTTTGTTGAGCTTTTACACTTGACCTGACATGACTTATACCTGACTTGACCTGGCCTATACTCGACATGACCTAACATATACATGGCCTGACCTATACCTGACCTGACATAACCTATACCTGACGTGCCATGACCTATACCTGACGTGACCTGATCTATACCTGACATGAATTGTACAATATGTTTATGTCCACCAGTGTTGCATAAAGTTCCTAGTAACTGCTTGTTACGACACGGAGAGATTCATTGTACTAATGTAACAGTAGTTGGGAAATATATCTCACACTGACTTCTTGACAGTTCATTAGACTGTTAGTTAATGAACTGTCAACTACTGAATCATGATTAGACAGTTACTGAAGATCTCTTGTCACTGTCATATTGCAACAAGGAGTATCAGAGTCTCTTCACGGGCGGTGGAAGATGACAGGAGAAGGAGGGAGAGAGTGGAAGAACATAAGAACATAAGAATGGAGGAAACTGCAGCGGGCCTATTGGCCCATACTGGGCAGTCCCGTTTACACCCAACCCCTATTGTTCATATGAGCATCCAACCTATGTTTGAAGCAATTCAGCGTATTCGAGTTAATGATGATATTTGGTAACTTGTTCCATTCATCCACTACTCTGTTTCCAAACCAGTGTTTACCTATTTCACGCCTAAATCTAAATTTGTCTAATTTAAAACCATTGTTACGAGTTCGCTCCTGGTTGGATAGTTTGAGTACCTTTGTAATGTCCCCTTTGTTCAGCCCTGACTTCCATTTATATACCTCTATCATATCGCCTCTCACTCTACGTCTCTCGAGGGAGTGCAAATTAAGATGCTTTAACCTGTCTCTGTACTCTGTAATAAGGTAACCAGAATTGAACTGCGTAATCCAAGTGAGGTCTCACAAGTGCAAGATATAGTTTTAGGATGACCTCGCTAGTCTTGTAACTAACACTCCTTTGTATGAACCCAAGTACTTTATTAGCATTGTTTCGAGCAAATATACATTGTTTACTTGGCTTAAGGTCCCTACTTATCATTACTCCTAAATCTCTCTCGCAGTCGGATTTCTCTATGGCATCGTTGTTCATCTGGTAACTGGTTTCCCTGTTTACATCTCCTAAACTGAGTACTTTACATTTGTCGACGTTGAATTTCATCTGCCATTTTTCAGACCATTCGAAAAATTTGTTTAGATCTTCCTGTAGTTTTGCCGAGTCCTCGTCAGATTTGATAACACGTCCTATTTTAGTGTCATCAGCAAATTTACTTATGTTGCTGTCAATGCCGATATCTATGTCGTTTATGTATATAATAAATAAAAATGGTCCAAGTACTGAGCCTTGGGGAACTCCACTTGTGACGTCACCTGATGAACAAGACACCTGATGAACATGCCATCTGATGAACATGTCACCTGATGAGCATGTCACCTGATGAGCATGTCACCTGCATCCCAACCTTCACTTCCTTCAACAATCATAACTAATTATCAAAGGTATATTTGATTTAGACACTATTGCTTCACCTCTATAATTCACGTATAATTACAAAAGCGATTATATCCAATATTATAACATCCGCCAACTTGTCTACTCTCCTCCACACCTATAATATCATTGATTATAATTATAATTTATGATTGGCAAAACTATCTTCTATAATTTAATGCTCTGTAGATTGGACGCACGCACGCACGCACACACACACACACACACACACACACACACACACACACACACACACACACACCTATAATCTACCATTTATTTTTATTATATTTCTGATAAAATTTTCAAATATCTCTTCCACTCACCTAAAATTATCCACCAATTTCTTCCACACATCCTTCCATTTCTTTTGTCAATGTTAATTAAATATCCTCATACAGTTAACAGAAGGTCTAAACGCTCTTAACTTCCCTACTGATAATTAACGACTGACATCACGTATTTTATTCATGTTAAATATCTGAAATAACTCATGGCAGCCATATTGAAAAACAAAAAACAAACACACACTAATACACAAACAAACATACAAACGTACTCAATAAAACGTTCTTTGATAGTTTGTTGTGAATGTTTTTGTTTCACATCCACCAGAGTAAGGAATCATTGACCAGATGTGAACAAAGTGACTTATTATTGTATTTTGCCCAATAGTATCGAAGTTTAAGTAATGGTAATACATAATAAGGAAACAACGATTGGTGAAAATAATCTTGTTGTCGGTGTCTTCTGGTTGTATTGGTGAGGTTAACAAAATAAATGTCTACCTGAAGAATAGAATGTCTCATTGGGGGAAAGTTGTCTTAATAGTATCACCAGATAAAACCCAACTCCTTCCCTCAAAAGATCTTACGAATTCTTCCCTTGGCTTATCTTACTTAAAGCATCTTATGTCTGTTTCTTATGTCAAATTCAAGTAAAATCAGAGTTTTGGGGTGATTGGAGATCTATATTTTAAAGGTATTGTTTACATGTCTGAAATATCATGTTTTGTCGGCAAATTTGGGTTCCGGATAAGTATTGTTGTGGTCGCAGTAACATACGCCGGTGAACTTTGAGGCAAACTGTGAATTTTATCAATATACCAAGAATTAATTAGTGAATACAGGTGATGAGTGCCATGAGTGCCACCAGGCCCTCCTCCGTGTTGTGGCACTGTGGGCGGCCGGCCATGTCGTGACCCGAGACGTAAACAAGATGGCGGTACCTAACCTCCTATATTTCCAAATGGTCCTAAATGTTGACCTGACCTGACCCGACCAACAAAGGAAGAATTAAACTGTTGAGAGTAACGTCATCACCATCACTTTTTGTCACTATAAGAAACCATACACATATTAAAGGTCCCTCTACTGATTAGTAATTAATGTTACCTCCATCAATCACCTGTCACCACCTGTTTATTTACAAGATGAATATCACCCCAACCACAAAAATCAATCAAAAAATCACAATGTTATTACTGCCACCTGAAGACACTGAACAGCGAACTACCAGAACTGTTGATCCGAGTCTGACAAGAATTTAAAGGATATGTTAAAAAAAAAATAAAAATCTGATCACTTGAAGAATTTCCACCCCAGTTTATTTCACCTATGGACTAACCACCATTTCGGAGGTTAGGTGAGGTTAGGTTAGGTTAGGGGGGTAAATCTTTAGGTGGAATAAGCTGGGGCGAAGATTCTTAAGGTGATCTAAAAAAAAATCTCCTGTACCCAGACAAACGTTCCTAAGACAGACATAAGACAGGTGATCATTGTCCTCATGCCCCTCTACCTGTACTAATTAGGTACAGGTAAGTTGCAAATACCTGGTGACATAGAAGAAAGAAGAGTATTAATATCATCCTGCAGTCACACACACACACACACACACACAGGTGAAGTAATTCGTCCATCGTCTTCAAGATAACTACCAAGAAGATAAATCATCAACCAATCACCTCACGCCAATCAAGATAACAAGCTTCAACCAAGACAAAGGCTTCAAGACAACAAGCTTCAACTAAGACAAAAGCTTCATCAAGATAAGCTTCAACCAAGACAAAAGCTTCAAGACAACAAGCTTCAACCAAGACAAAAGCTTCATCAAGACAACAAGGTTCAACTAAGACAAAAGTTTCATCAAGACAACAAGCTTCAACTAAGACAAAAGCTTCAAGACAACAAGGTTCAACTAAGACAAAAGTTTCATCAAGATAAGCTTCAACCAAGACAAAAGCTTCAAGACAACAAGGTTCAACTAAGACAAAAGTTTCATCAAGACAACAAGCTTCAACTAAGACAAAAGCTTCATCAAGACAACAAGCTTCAACTAAGACAAAAGCTTCATCAAGACAACAAGTTTCAACTAAGACAAAAGCTTCATCAAGACAACAAGCTTCAGCAAGACAACAAGCATCATCAAGACAACAAGCTTCAACTAAGACAAAAGCTTCATCAAGACAACAAGCTTCAACCAAGACAAAAGCTTCATCAAGACACCAAGCTTCAACTAAGACAAAAGCTTCATCAAGACAACAAGCTTCAACTAAGACAAAAGCTTCATCAAGACAACAAGCTTCAACCAAGACAAAAGCTTCATCAAGACAACAAGCTTCAACTAAGACAAAAACTTCAAGATAAGCTTCAACCAAGACAAAAGCTTCATCAAGACAACAAGCTTCAACCAAGACAAAAGCTTCATCAAGACACCAAGCTTCAACTAAGACAAAAGCTTCAACTAAGACAAAAGCTTCATCAAGACAACAAGCTTCAACTAAGACAAAAGCTTCATCAAAACAACAAGCTTCAACTAAGACAAAAGCTTCATCAAGACAACAAGCTGCAACCAAGGCAAAAGCTTCAAGACAACAAGCTTCAACTAAGACAAAAGCTTCATCAAGACAACAAGCTTCAACTAAGACAAAAGCTTCATCAAGACAACAAGCTTCATCAAGACAACAAGCTTCAACTAAGACAAAAGCTTCATCAAAGACAACAAGCTTCAACTAAGACAAAAGCTTCATCAAGATAAGCTTCAACCAAGACAAAAGCTTCATCAAGACAACAAGCTTCAACTAAGACAAAAGCTTCATCAAGACAACAAGCTTCAACTAAGACAAAAGCTTCATCAAGACAACAAGTTTCAACTAAGACAAAAGCTTCGTCAAGACAACAAGCTTCAACCAAGACAAAAGCTTCGTCAAGACAACAAGCTTCAACCAAGACAAAAGCTTCGTCAAGACAACAAGCTTCAACCAAGACAAAAGCTTCATCAAGACAACAAGCTTCAACCAAGACAAAAGTTTCGTCAAGACAACAAGCTTCAACTATCATACAGGCTCATAATAATCACCCCAAGATATTAATTTACGTTTCAATATAACTCAGCCGATATTATTTAATCTGTAAGTATTTTCTTTTTCATTCATCACCTCGAGTAGATGTGATTTGTTTAATAACTCACAATACGCAAGTTATCATTTCTTCAACTTCTTTCATCCCCAGCGTCTTTACATTCACATAGGTCCTTCTATTTTCCAATTTCTTTCATCACTAGCGCCTACACACACACCTTGGGTCCCATTTACCCACCCAAAATCGTCTGGATTTGTAGGATTTGTGAAATACCTAATGTAACTCTACCATCAGTCACGTAAGAGTAAGTGAATAAGTGTGAGATGATTTTTCCCGAGATAGAGAAATAGTCTTATTTTCCTGAGAGAGAGAGAGAGAGAGAGAGAGAGAGAGAGAGAGAGAGAGAGAGAGAGAGAGAGATGCAGTGTAATTCTCCAAAGAGATAAGAGATATTCTCCTGACAAAACACAACAGAACGATTATCAATAAAACTTTTAAAATACAGA